>NC_140582.1:271752383-272315694 GCF_964204655.1 Triturus cristatus
ATGTGGAGGTTCCCGGGGCAAGGGATGACGCACAGGCAATCCCGCATTATTATAAAAACTGCCCCGGGATTTGGAAATCCTTGGGGGTTTGTGAAAAAGACATGGATCCGCAGGTACACCTGTGAATTTGAGGCGAAATTCAATGCTTTTCAACCCCAGCAGGGTCCCTGTGGTACCCTCACCATATTTGGGGGGTTACAGTATTCCTAACCTGAACCCATTTCTTTATTTTTTACTTTTTTGTGGGCCTTGGCTTCAAGCCGAGTCCCAAGATGGCTTCCAATACTTCCTGGTTGAAATGTTGGCAGCTAATCAAATTTCAGTAGGATCCGCGAAAAACAACTGAACTGATTTATACCAAAGACACAAGTAGGGCACCGCATCGCTGCTTTCAAGCAACGATTCAACACTTTTCATAAATAAGGCCCTGTAGTGGCAGGAGTCGGACAAATAACCGGGCTGGCAGCAATTTGAATAATCACTGAACATGTTGATGAGACTGCACTTCCAAAAATCATATATACTGTGGTGCAGGCACTGTACGAATAGATTAAAGGTTTACCAGTAGCTCTCCTGCACTCAGGACAGGTACGTGGCGGTATATAGAAATATGCTATTTCAAAAATTAATATAATGTAAAATATATATTTGAACAAAAGTTGTATATAAACATACACACACATATGCATGTGTGTATGTTTACATAAGTAATATTAAATGTTACTTACATTTATTTAATATCCATTATATTAAAGTTATATTTTAAAATGTTTAAGATTTACTTTATTTAACTGTGTATTTATTGATAACAATATTTTTGTCTTATTTTGTATGATATTAGTGTAAACAATATTTGTGTCAGCGATATTTTTGACATGATATCAGTAAGACTAATGCAAAAAGAAGAATTGATAGACGGACTGCTGAACAATATCAAACGTTCATCCCCAGTACAGAGATCTGGGTCTCAATCCATTTTTGTTTTGCTCACCACGCCATTCCAGTTTGGACCCAGCCATATGCAAATCAGTATTGAGCCTGCTCCCCATGGGAATAGCCCAGCCCCAACTGCCAGACTGGGTCCTCCCTAGACTGGAAACAAGCATCCTAGGATCAGTTTCAGGGTATCAACCCTCATCAGCCAAGATCGCTTGACTCCAGTGGCATGGCAAGCACGGGACCCACGTCAGGTCATACCCCTCCCACATAGGGAGACAAATGCAAAAATAACAATTTAGGGACAGAATGCTGAACAATGTCAAACATTCAACCCCTGTACAGAGATCTGAGCCTAAATTCATCGTTTTTTTGTCTCACCATGCCATTCCAGTGTGTGGACCCAGCCATATGCAAATCAGTCTTGACCCTACTCCCCATGGGAACAGTCCAGCCTGAACTGGCAAGTCAGGTCCTCCCTAGACCCATATTTCTGTACCGGGGGAGTGTTTGACACTGTTCAGCATTCCCCCGTCAATTGTTCTTTTTACGATGTTTGTGTTCCACCCTACGCAGAGGTGCCCACATACATATTTGAAGTTGTTATAACATTTTCTCCAAAGCCTTTTTTAGCATGAAATGTCTCACCCTAGAAATAGTCAGAATTTTACTGCTGCCACAGTGAGAAGGAAAATGGAACGCTCCCAAATTTGTAGGGCGAGGTAGTAAATCTCAAGATGTATTTCTTTGGCTATGAAGTTCAGCAAGAAGAGCTACATTGGTCTCTCCTGACAATGAAATAAGTCATAATCAATATTGTTTATACTGCGAACTGTGGTGCTGATTTGCAATAACCACCACGAAGAAGGCGAGAAAACTGAACCATTTGAAACAAATATTAGATAATAGGCTAAACACGTAGCCACTGATAGAGTTGATCCTTTTGTACATTATTTATGAGAGCTCTGCACTGGTCATGGAAGGTCAATTGCTTATTCTTTTATCCAGTGAATATCTGTTTACAAAGAACTGTTTCAGGAGAGCAGAAAGGAAATGTACTGTGAAGGTCACTATTCTCAAAGATATATTAATTTGCTAGTACACGCATTTCTAATTTGCATTTTCATGTATTTACAAAGTAATTACATGGTTGAATTAATGCATCTAATTGGATACAGAATGTTGGCAAGGATAAACCTTTGAAAATAGTTTGAACCACAGGCAATGAGTTTTATAAAGTGTACTGTTTTGGTTAACATTGAAGCGTTGATGCAGTCACATTAATAAACAATTACTAGTCATAAGGTGAGTCTAATCAGATGCTAGAATGTTGTCTTTATACATCAGCAATTGTATGTCATTATCAAAAACATTAAGGTGAATGAATGCCTAAACAGAACAGCTGGAGTGTTGAGATTGTCTGACTTCTTTTTTTACATTTCTTTGTCATATTGATGCAATCAAAAACAAGTGAACAAATGCACAAAACCACTCACTGAAGAAGTAAAACTAAATAAAGCATGACTAATATTATCATCATTATAAAAGATAAAGGAAACTGCATGAATAATGTGGCCTATAATTCATTAACAAAAACAATACATCACATAAGAGTCAAATTGGAGCTTGAGTACAGAGAAAAAGGAAAGAATGACTATTATAAATTACGAGTCAGACTCCCCAGGATATTGCGGCATAGATTTGCAAATTTTGCGGCACAAAAATGAAAGTTTACAGCATTATTGAAGCACTTTATTTTACTTTTTAGCCTTAAATTAATGGAACCTGTTTTAGAAGAGTATTCCACTTTGAAATAGGGATGTTTGAAGTTTCTACAGATCTATGGAGGCACAGCTCCAATCCTAACCTCTTGGGAGGGAGCTGTATTTCTCCCTGGAATGTCTAGTGCCCATGTATACGCTCCTGCAAGGGCACCGCTGCCTCCCGGATCTGTGAGACAGGAAACCTCTTCCTGAGGCACCCTACGGTGCAGGATCGTAGTGGCTGATTCAAATAAGTGAGACAGACTGCACAGGAAGGTCACCTCCTGCTTATCTGGTCCAGTCTTCATAGGACAACTTGAGCACTCTGGTCCATATTACTTGTGCATAATACACAGTAGCATCTTAAAGCCGAATAAGAAGTTGCCAGTGTGAAGCAGAATGTGAAGTTGCAACCAATTGCACCAGCTTTTACAGTCAGGCACAAAGGAACACACCAACTACCACTCAGGACTGGCTGAACCCTCCTTGAACCATACTGCCCATATTCTTCTGTCATGTGAGCATCCAGTGGGGGTGGAGGGGCTTGGAAGCAGCTGCGGCCCGTGGAGGGTGTTCCGTGGGGCGGAAAGGCGGGGCGGGGGAGGGGCAGGGTGGGGGGTACTAAAAACCGGAATATGGATAATTGGAGGTAAGTAAACAATTTAATAAATAAAACAAATTTCGTAGCGCGCGCTGCATCGCAATTTGCGATGCAGGGTGCGCTACGAAATTCGTTTTATTTATTAAATTGTTTACTTACCTCCAATTATCCATATTCTGGATTTTAGTACCCCCCACGCTGCCCCTCCCCCGCCCCGCCTTTCCGCCCCACGGAACTCCCTCCACGGGCCGCGGCTGCTTGGAAGTGTCTTCATAGGGCACAGCATCACCCACAGAGCACAAGCACTAGAGGAGTGAACTGTAGAAAAGAGAGCTGCACTGCAAGAAATACGGAATTAAACACATAATTTGATAGTATACTGAAACAAAGCTGATACAGCACATTAGTCCAAAAGATGTCATCAGGCGATGGGGGTCACTGTAGATTCAAAGCAGCATATGGTCAAAGGGAGGAGAAGCAAAGGGGGCAACAAAGGCAGACTGGAGCCATTCATGGTTCATGACAAAACATTATCTCACAAACAAAAACTATTAATATAATGGACATCATAAGATGGCCACAAGAGTTTCTCGTTTCTCAAAAGTTGGGAATTTAGAGGCAAAAATATCTGTTATGTTTTCATGACCCTTTCTCGCACTCGCCAACAAAAAATATTGCATTCTTCAAAATTCGCCTGCAGTTTTGTAAAAATCGCGGCCTTTTTACAAAACTACTGATTTTGAATTTTTTTATCAAATCTTGAAATCGCAAAATCCTGGAAGGTCTGACTAGTCATCTAATCATGAACATCCAAATACCTCAAAATGCATCAACATTTATATACTAGCTTTTCTGGATTTTGATACAAAATTAAGTGCCAGAAATACAATTGTTTTGAAAGTTGCAATTGAGTTGCTGACTGGTTATGTAATGCTAAAATAAGTAAATGAAATGTAGTAAAGGTTGAAGAAGGCCATTTTGTTTTTTAATTGGGACACAATTCAACTGAATACCTAATCACAACTTTGCAACCACAACTAGAGAATTCCCTAAGACCTATTCTTTATTTGAATTTTGCAAATCATATGCACTAAACATTCAAAAATAGGGAATGGGTGGAAAACCTTTAAATTGCATGTGCAAATTAGCACAAAGAGGAAGCAAGTGTTAATCATGTGCAATCCTTAAAGGGAGGAGCTTCTTTATTTTCTTTCACAATGGCTGCACTACATATGATGGCAAGGAAGATGAGGCTTATGGCAATGCAACAGAGGAAAAAAATAGGGCAGGAGAGTATTTATAGGATTCGATCCACTTTATTGACCTAAACAGGGGAGATTCATATCACATGTAAATTAAGCAGAAAGGTCATTCATGAGTCAATTGATGGGTTAGCCCCATTATTACATCGATATTCCCGAGGTAGGGTAGCTTTAGCTGCACATACGTACACGTCTTGTGTTCATTACATCTCCTTGCATCTAGCAGTCTTTAGGACACTGTTGCAATTTGAAGAGGTGTGTCCTGGAGTGCCACTTATAAGGTTTTCAGAGATTTCCTTAATGCAATATTTCTAAGATTCGCCCTCATATTTTATTTCCCCACACACCACAGGAAACAAAACAAACCAAGATAGATTTCTAGAAACCTGGTCACTTTCCCCAAATAATCCCCCAAGTAATAGGATGAAACCAATGATTCCTATATTTTCCGTCACTTTGAACACCAGACCCTTGTTTCTAGCTGAGAGTTCGGCAATATTTTTATATCAGGTACAGACAAAAAAATGTAAAGTAAATGACAACAAACTTGTCATTTTTAACTTATCTTAACTAATGGAATTTCCTATTATATGTGACAGCGCATATGCTATACACCCCTGGATAGTTATTCCATATCTCAATAGAATGACAACCAGAAAAAGGTTTCTTAATATGGCACACAGACGCACACATTCTGTAGTGGAGTATATTTATTTAGGGTGAAAAATATCAAGGGCCATATTTATGACGCAGTTTACATTGTAATTGCACCATGCAGCAAAGTCAGCAAGAAGGGGAGGAGGAAGGCAAAATGTTTGGGGTGAACCTGCAGAAAGGGCCAGGTCCAACAGGGTGTGACAAAACTGCAGGGTATACTCACAGATGGCAAAGTCCAGGTGCAGGAGCAAGTTTGTTGGAACCTTCTCTCCCTGAGGTTCAAGTCAGTAGGCTAGCTAACTGGCTCTGGGAGTCACTCCGGGGTTCGGGGTTCAAGAGATGCCTGTTCAGTCCTTCTCACGCACGCAAGTGGGCAGAAGGCCAGTACAGCAAGGCAGCAGTCCAGAAAGGCAGTAGTCTAGCAGGGCAGCAGTCTAGCAGAATGGCTGTCCTTCAGCAGCACAACAGTCTTTCTTCCTGGCAGAGTATCCACAGGTCCAGAAGTGTACTGACAAGTTGGTGTCTGAGGTCCAGTATTTATACCCAGGTGTGCCATTGAATTAGGGAGAGAAGCTTCTAGAGGTTTCCCTTTAAAGTTCCCAGGCATCTTACCTTCCCTGCCTTGGCTCTAGACTAACTACAGGGTTCAGCATACAGCCCTTTATGTAGAGGCAAAACACAGCTTATTAACATGTAAGTAGGACTAGGTCCAACTCTGCCCACCCATCCTGCCAGTGATGGCCCATCTAGGCACACCTAAGCTGTCTGTTGTGTGTTGCTGTATAAAAGGAGTACACAAAACCCAACTGTCAGCTACACCTGGTTCTGTAACCCACAGTCTACAGGCACTAAGGGCCACATGTACTAACATCAGGTTTTGCGACTCGCAAATTGTGACTTTTAGAGATTTGCAATTTGAGAGTCTCAAAACCTGATGTACAACAGTGTCTCAGACACTGTTTACAATTCACAATTAGCTTGCAAGGTACCTACCTCATTAATATTCATAAGGCAGGTTGCTATTTGCTGGATTTTGTTTTTGTTGGCTCTAGGACTCTGGGGACTTTATCACTGCTAACCAGTGCTAAAGCGCAGGTGCTCTTTCCTTAAACTATCGTAACATTGGATTATCCACAATTGGCATGTTTAGTTTACTTATAAGTACCTAATATGGTGCGCTACATGTGCCCAGGGATTATAAATTAAATGTTAATTGTGAGCCTGCACCACTAATTGTACCACCCACTTCAGTAGCCCTTTCACCATGTCTCAGACCTGCCATTGCAGAGCCTGTCTGTGCAGTTTTAAACTGCAATGTCGATCTTGTTAGTTAACTTTCTTGCCAAGCCCAAACCTTCCTTTTTAATACATATAAGACAACCCTAAGCTATGCTCTGGACAGCCTCAAGGGCAGGGAGCAATATATTGGATAAGTTGGACATGTACTTCTATGTTTTACATGTCCTGGTAGTGGAAAACAACTAAGTTATTTTTTCAGTACTGCAAGGCATATCTCTCCCGTAGGTAACCATCAGGATTGCCTTATTACATTTAAAAGTGTAATTTCCAATTGGGAAAAGATGGACATTTCGTGTTTGATGTCTCTGGACTCACAATTTAAAATCACAACTTATGGTGAAGTCGGATTTTAAGTTGCAAGTCTGAAAATGCCACTTTTAGAAAATTGGCATTTTCTTACTTTAACCATGCTGTGCCTTCTGCCTGTGTCTAAAAATCTAGGGTGCGTGACAGGTGGGCCTTCTGCATTCCCTCTATATATCGACACACAATGGGAGCTTCTGTGTGATTTGATGGGCCCTAATTTTAAGCCTGGGCGGAGTTCGCGGAGTTCCGAAGTGCAAAAAAAGTCTGCTGTGCTACGCGAAGCTACGCGAGCAGAGGAGTGGGTTAGATAAATGCCTTTCGCTGTGACTTTCAGTGCCAGGTGCTTGTCCGCACTGTGAAGTCATCGCGAACGCCACCATGCACAGCGCAAGTGGGCGCTGCTTCCTTTCTGCAGCTCAAGTAGATTTTTACTCGAGCGGCAGCTCTCTCAAAGCAAACAGATGGTTTCTCAACGCGAGAGGTCGCAAGCATACGCGACCACTTTCAATGAGAAATCTGGCCACCCACGTTGACACATCTCGCAGGGAGGTTAATTTTTCATGCTTGCGCTCGCCAACTTGATGTTGACGATCACAAATGAGTAAAAATCTCACCAGGAGGTGGATTTTCCTCGCTCGCGCCCGCCAACTTGACGTGGACGAACACGAGCGAGGAAAACAACTCTGCTCCGCTATGTGAAGCAGAGTGTTTTGGAACTCTGTGAGCTTGGCGTAACACGGAGTGCGGAAAACTCCACAAACTCCACGAGCGGAGCGGAGTTCACCACCCAGACTTACCTAATGCGCCATTAACTGGCTTGATAGGGGGCAGAGCTAAGCACAGCCCCAGTGGCACCTGTACAGGCTGTGCCCTATCTCTACACAATAGATATAATAACTCTGTATTGTCACTCCAGCCAGATTGAACCCAGGGCAGGGGAGGAAGGTGATTCCCTGCACTTTTAGACACTGTCTAGAAACTTCTCCCACCTTCCAGAACCATGTGCCAAAGTATAAATACTGGACCTTAGACACCACCACTTCAGTAAACTTCTGGACCTGTGGATACTCTGCCAGGGAGAAGGACTGCTTTGCTTACAAGGACTGCCACTCTGCTGGACTGCTACTCTGCTGAACATCTGCTTTGCTGTGGTGACCTGCTGCCTGCTGCCCTCTTGCCTGGGAGCAAAGAGGACTGGACCTACATCTCCACAACCCAGAACCAAAGTGTCTCAATGGGCTTTTCTGCTTGCCTATTGTTCTGAAGTCTCAGGGATAACAAATAATTTTAACTACCCTGCTACATCACCTGTACTCTGCCGTTTGTGAGTCTTGACCTGCCAAGTGGTGAAAATCCAGGACTGGGCCCTTGGAAGTAGGCATAAAGTGTTGCTCCTGTAGAACACCGACATATCACTTGGCTGCACCTTGCATTTTGTCGACCCAACAAGGATTAGGGTACTTTTGTTCAGCGGACCTCACCGGGACCCTGTATCCAGCCCACGCTCCATTGTAGTTGGCCTATAGTCTTGACCTTGTCCCGGTCCAGCGCAAACGGATAACCCACATAAGGGATCAATGCTTCTAAGCTCTGTTTTGCAGTTTATACTATACAAATTCACATCTCAAGTTCTACGTATTAGAATGTTGTCGTTTTGGTCTTGTTTTGTTCATTAAATTAAGTCATTTATTTCTAATCAGGTGTGGTATCTTTCTGTGTGGGGTTTTCACTTTTTTACTGTTTGGGGTTTGAGCACAGGTTAATTTAGTGTCGGCTTGTATCTCACCCTGACAAGGACTGTGGTTGCTGCTTGACCAGGGCTCACACCCCAGTCAACCAACAACCCATTTTCTCAAAATTACCATTGGCAGTACAGAGAGTGCAAAACAAAGCAAAACAAATGCTCAATTGTTTTCCTCACAGAGTGTTTTATGATTTAAGGTGGAGTGCATTAGACCCCATCCACATGTGTGGCATGACCTTTTCCCGATTGGTTGCACGCAGAATCTTGCAAGTAGCAGTATTTCCTGGTTGTATGTTCTTTGTCCATTAATATTTAATTTGATGTCTGTTTTTTTTATTTCAGTTTACTTGTGTTTACATGTCTTTGCAAGACCTCTTCAAATACACACTGATCAAGCGTAGCTCCATTTAGCAGGAGAAGATAATTATACCAATTGGTATGGTGTGTATGTGTGTGTGTGTGTGTGTGCCTGTTTTACCTGTAAGATGTATGAAATTGGAATCTAGGGAATAGGGATCCCTGGACCTAAAAAAAGTCGCAAACCCCGTTTGGGGCCATTTGAGGGCGTTTGATTGAATGTTTTCAACCTTCTAGATGAAGGAGTGATGATGACTCCCAGGCATTACTCGAACTTTTAATCATCCCATTAACCTCACACTTAAGTGAAAGTTTTTCTTTATTGAGGGTTCCTGGGATTTTTAATATTTATCAACATCGTCATGATCATCATCATCATACTTTATTTCAGTCATGCAACCATTAAAGTGCATAGCAATAAAATACATACAAACAATATAGGAAAATATAACAACCATAATAAAAACACAATTAAAGTGCATACTAATTAAATGCATACAGTACATAAGTATATAACAGCCCAAATAGATACAGAATACAAGGTTCAGTGGAACTGCAGGATGATCATATACTTTGGCCCCTATACAGTCAATAAACTCCAGACAGCTTGTACCTTCAATTGTCAGATCCAAACTGATATGTGTCAGATTTTTGAAAAAGTTCAAAACTGTTGCACCAATATAAAAATTCCATCACTTGATTCTTGCCATGCACAGTAAGTAAAAAGCCATCAGGATTAATAAAATAGCCAGAATTGTACATCCGGTACAGCAACCAAACTCCTATAAGTAAAACAAGTCAATAGCATACTGTCATATCCATAAAGTGCTTGGTGCCTTAAAAGGTCATGCAGTTCTAATTTGGAATTCCTGCAATAATTGTTTTTATCGTTATTGTAATTATAGCTAATATCCATAAGGTGCTGGGTGCCTCATATGATCAAACAGTCCTGGATAGGGGTTCCAGCAACAACAATCGTTTCATCCTATCTAAAATTGCTAATGAGTTGAACTAAAATCTCTCGGTTAGCCTGGGACAAAAACCTTTGTTGCCTAAACCAGACACTCATCAAAAACCTACTTTCAGCAAAAACAATAGATGTTGTAGTATCGGATTTTAATATCCTCAGTGCCACCCGATAGTTTCTAATTCCCAAATTACAACAAACGGCCCAGATGATAAAAATGTTCAGCTGTCTCTGATGCATGACCACAGGCTGCACATGTTGTTGTATTTGAGTGTGGCCCATGTGTTGGATGACCATAGGGGTAAACAACCTCATCTAAATTTCACATAGAGTTTTCGCCACAGGTGGTGAAATCAGATCATAAAAGAGTTCAAACTTAGAAAAAGGTTTAAAACGTAAAAACTCAGTGGTAAGGTGCCACGCAGTTCTGCTTGTAACATACCTTTCTTCCACAAAGGCCCAGCACTTGGCTTTCACAATGGCTATATTTTTACTAATGCATTCCAGGCACTCCAACAGATGAAGGAATCTGCCTCGGAGGGGGGGGGGGGGGGGAAAGCTGGGGTCAGATATCATGGGCAGTGAAAGGTGTGTATCCTACAGTGGTTGGACGCACACTGTGTTTGTTTAAATACCCCTCACACACCAAATTGGCCCTTGGTGTTATGCTTCATCATAGTGGTCTTCCCGCCCCACTGCGGGACGGGGCGTGCTACGACCTGTGACTACGCGGGAGCACTGATGATGTAGTGCTATGTGTGATGCAAGAGGGAGGGTCTGGGGTGCATGTAGGTGGGTGAATTATAAAAAGGACCTGGCCTCTTAGACATACAAACTTTAATAGGTCAAGGGAGGCTGGTGCTATTAAAAAGGTGGTGCGGAGATGTCCTGCGTAATGTGCAGATACTCCTCATGAGTCAACATGTTTCAATGCGGCAAGGCATCTTCGTCAGGACAAGAAAAAGATCCCTCCTAAATTTACTATGTTAACTCTAAATAGAGACTAGTAATGTTGTGAAAATGCAGTCAATAAATCATTTATATACAATACCTGATGGTATGCCTTAATCAGTGTCTGAAAGAAAGAAAAAAGAAATATGATATCTGAGTGTCCCCAGGAAGCGAAACACGTAGTACCTGCAAAAATAAGCAGTTCGTCAGACTGTGACATTTAGTGTTGTTTAACCATAATCCTTTAACGCAAAAAGAGGTGTTGTGACCTGTTAGGGAAAAAGAAGACAATACAAGACAAACACACAAAAAACGGAAAACACACTGTTGGACCTGGCCCTTGTTGCAGGGTCATCCCTAAACTTT
This sequence comes from Triturus cristatus, assembly GCF_964204655.1. Taxonomy (NCBI): domain Eukaryota; kingdom Metazoa; phylum Chordata; class Amphibia; order Caudata; family Salamandridae; genus Triturus; species Triturus cristatus. Next base: position 271,763,593 of record NC_140582.1, read on the forward strand.
TTGCCTTCCTCCTGTATTTTTCCTGACCTGTTGTTGGCTGTTTTATGACTCTGGGCACCATACCACTGCTGATCAGTGCTAAGGTGCATATGCTCTCCCTATGGTAAAATGTATACATTGATTGGTGTCCATATTTGGCTTATTTGGTTTACTATCAGCCCCTAGTAAAGTGCACCAGGAGTGCCAGGGCTTGTAAATACAAATGCTGCTGGTGGGATTGCAGCACTGGTTGTGCCACCCACAGAAGCGGCCTAGTAAAATGTGTCTAGGGTCTGCCACTGCAGAACCTGCGCGCGGTCTGGTACTGTCGCGCTGATTGCGCAAGTGCACCTACTTGCCAGTCCCCAAACCTTCACTTAACTACATATTAGTCACCCCTCTGGTAGGCCCAAGGGCAGGGTGAATTGTAGGTATAAGGTAGGACATGCCCTGATGTGTGTGGCACGTCCTAATAGTGAATTACAGCCATTTTCGTTTTTCACTATTGAAGGCTACCTGCTCTCCATAGGCCAGAATGGGCTGCTGGAATTACTACACGCTGTAATCCCAGTGGACTCTGAGAGCATGGTAGAAAGTCAAGTTTAGTATGCCTGAACTCAGAATAATAAAATACTTCTTTTAGTAAAGTTTATTTTAATATCCTGCGTTTGTAAATACTACTTTTAGAAAGTTAGTATTTACTGACCTGGCCATTTCAGTCCGCCTCTGCGCTGTGTGTGTGTGTTCTGCCTAGTAACAGGGAAGAGCAGGGCTGGGGAATTCCAGGAGACAGGCTGGCTGCCAGGTGGTGGGTAGAGAGATTACACCAGGATGGGTGGGAGGAGTACACCTTGACTCTTGAATAGACCTGTGCTCTGCCACCACAAAGCCGGCTCCGCCCCCTGTGGAGCGGCTGATGTCTCTGCCCTGCTGCTGAAAGGAAAGAGCAGAGTCACCACAACAAAGTGCTCCAAAACTGGACTGAGCCAGGCCCAGGCCCCCTGGCGACAAAGAACAAAAGAATTGGTGTATAAAAGAAGGAGCCCTGCTCCTAAGAAATCAGATCCTGTTTGCGCCAAGACGAACCTCTGCCTGAAGGAGAAGGACCTGGAGAAGCTGAAGGAGGAATACTGTCTCTCTGCCTGAGAGACTGGCCTGCAGTGGGTGCCTGTCTGCTGGAAGGAGAGGAAAAGACTACAGAAAAAAACTTTGATTCAACTTGTGCTTCTAAACAATCTCCCAGGGCTTGCTTGTGAACTTGCCCTCTGATCTGCGCCCCAGGAACAGTGGGCGCTACCTTTCCCCCAGAAGAGGAGAGGCTGCTGGAAGCAATCCTGTGACGCTGACCCCCAGAGAACCTGTGTGCACCCCTTTTTCAAGCACCGCGACATCTGCCACCTGGGGCAACCACGAGCACCGCAAGGGCCTGTCCATCTGGTCCCAGCACCGCAAGTAACTGCCCCTCCGAGCCGTAGCTCGCAACGTGAAGAAAAGAACCTGAAGGTCCAACCACCGAGTCTCTGCGACCCTGCGCCGCCGAGATCACCGCAAGGACCTTTGACGCACTGGTGATCCCCCTGGTAAGCTGACGGCGCTGCAACGCGCTAAGAATTGCCCCCGAGCTGCCCTCCCCTCCTCTGAACTCTGTTGTGTGGCTGGGTTCATCCTCGAGTAAGCCGCGAAGCACCGCCGCCCTCTGATTGCAAAGGACGACAATGCGACGCGGGACGCTCGTAAAAGACATCTGCACGCCTTCGCGACATTGCCCCCAAAAGAACTAAGGGATTTGTGATTTGTGCGCTATAGTATGGCCCGTACTTGCCTCCGTACGAGCCGTACCTTCATCTGAGGTATTGAGACTTGTGCGCTGTAGTACGGCCCGTACTTGCCTTCGTACGAGCCGTACCTGCATCTGAGGTACTGTGACTTGTGCCCCCTTGGTACGACCCGTACCTGCCTTCGTACGAGCCGTACTTGTGCGGCGCGACCCTACCTCTGTACGGTCCTTACAGTGTCAGAAGCAATACCGGCGCTCACGCGGGAAGCGTGAGATTTGGCAAGGGAAGCCTTGAACGTGTACGATGCGTACCCACGTAGGTACGGTCCGTACGGTTCACGGCCGGCATACGCTTACTCACGTGAGAAGCGTGAGAAACGGCACGACGTACCCAGATAGCGGTACGAAGCGTACCTGAGCCGCTACGAGGCGCACAACACCCCAAAGGAGCCTATTTTGAACAGAACTGTGCCATTTTAACATCTGTGGACTGCCTTTAAGCATTTGAGAGTAACTGGATCAGTATTTATACAAGAGAACTGTATTTTAACAACCTGCCTGAAAGAAACCTTTTATATAAAGACCTATATTTGTACATAAATACAGCCTTGTGTCTTTGTGTGGTGGTGATTATTGTGTGGGACAACTTGAACGCTTAACCTAATGCCCTCTGGAATCTAGCCTGACTGCTCGCGCCACGTTACCTAGAGGGTGAGCAGGGGTTATTTTTAAAGAGGTAATCCTATGCCCTGACTTAGAGGAAAGGGTCCCTGCCTGTCGCAAGTGCATACCTGCGCCAACCAGAGACCCCGGATTCTAACACACACACTCTATCGTAATACTCTCAATTGGTGAGCACATTGGAAAAATAGGAGAAAAATGGTGTATAGTCTGATACATACTTATATATAAATGAGAAAACAATGCCTCATGAACCTCAAGAACGGGTGGATAGGACGAGGTCACTTGATACTGGCGGGAAAAAGAGAGAGAGAGAGTCCTTCACCTTCGGTTTTACTGGAAGTAAAAGAAGCATTTGGTCAAAGAGACGGCTGTGCCGTACTTACGTGCCCTTTGAAAAGTCCCTAGCTCGATGTAGCTCCATCCCGCGGTTCCGCTGTGCTGCGGGAGAATGCTGAGGGCACTCTATTTATGCGGGCAGTAATTGGTGAAAACTGGGAAAACGGTTTCACCTGGATCCTGTTAGCCAAGCCATCGGGGGTGTGATGCAGTGGTACTTCTGGTTGTGAGCTAACGCTAACACTAGAGCGTTAACCTGTGTTAGTTGCGGTCTGCCGGAAGTGCGTCTTTGAAAAATACCTGCTTGGTAGAGAACGTGGTAGCGGTATTAACTAGGTGTCTAAAAGACATCCTTCGATTCCCAAATGGAGCGGCCCTTGTACCCCGTGAAAAATTACTGCCCCCAGTGATTAGTATCACCGGTAGCGCATTTGTGCTCTTCGAGATTGGAGAAAGCTCATTGAGAGCGGGAGCGAAAATCCATAAATACACAATTTACATGTAGTGCATTGGGTGATTACAGGACCCCGGTTTTATATTATAAAAAATCATATATTGAAAAATGGCAGAGTCGGACATGGTTCCGTGCACCCTGGTGTACGGAGATCAAAGCTCAAAAAGGATATAAAACTAAGAGACAGAAAAAGGGGAGACCAGATCAGATGTCCTCATTGATAAGTAACAATGGCACTATGTCAGTTTTGACCAAGGTATATCATCGTTGAGGCCTGTTAGGTGGGTACCTAGACGGAACACCCATCGTTGCTCTTTCTCAAAAAGGCCATTCTCGGAGTTTAGTTGTTCTATAACTTTCCATTTAAGGTCATCAACATTGTGGTTCATAGTTAGGAAGTGACTGGCCATCTTGGTTGTACTCTTCCTACAGCGTACATTGCTCCTATGTTCGGTGATACTTATCTTAACCCGTCTCGTAGTCATTCCGACGTATTACATTCTGCAAGGACACGTGATCAGATATTTCACTTTCCTTCTGTTACAATTTGTGAACTTCCTTTGCTCCCAGGTTGTGCCGTTAAGGAAGGTGATGTGCGTACTTTTCTTGGTTAGGTAGCACGTGCTACATGGGCCACAAGGAAGGTGACCTTGGATTGGTGGTAGAGTCGTGATAGTGGGATTTCTTGCTGGTATTGTGCGCGGTCTGGTGTGGACCAGAATGTCCCTGAGGTTTCTACCTCTTTTGTGAGAGAACATGGGTTTAGGGAAGTCGAGGCCCCCGCAGTTGAGTATTTTCCAGTTCTTATTGACTATTTTTTATACTTGGTTGGAGTGAGTGTTGAAAGTGGTCACACAGATAGATCTAGTTTCTCGTTCTTATGATGTGTGATCTTCTAAAAGGGAGTCTCTGTTATTATTCCTAGCCCATTTTAATCCTCTCTTCACAATGGGTTCTGGGTAGTTGCGTTCCAGTAGTTTCTTCTCTAAATCCTTGGCTTGTCTTCTGAAGTCTGTTAGTTCAGAACAGTTCCTCCGTAGGCGGAGGAATTGACCATACGGGAGGTTGTCCCGGAGGTGTCTTGGATGGAAGCTATTATACAATAATAAACAATTATTCGCCGTTGGTTTAAAATGTGTGCTTGTTTTTAGTCTACCCTCATCTGAATAGATGTTTAGGTCAAGAAACACCAAGTTTTTGTTGGATGATGTGTGGGTAAACTTCAGAAAGGTGTTCTGTAGATTCAGCCAAGTCATAAATGTCGTAACCGATTCAGAGTAACCCTTCAAAATTACCAGAACGTCGTCAATGTAACGCTTCCATAGAATGATGTTAACATAGAATGGGTTGTGCTGGTGGAGTATCTTTTGGGATTCCAGGTGGTGTACGTAGAGACCAGCTAGGCTTGGTGCGAAGGTGCTCCCCATGCTGGTCCCGTGTTTCTGTAAATAATGCACCCCTTGGTACAGAAAGAAGTTTTTCTTGAGAGCCAGTGTGATGCACTCCATGACCATATTCCTTGGTGTATGATAGTTCCAGGTGGTGGAGAAAAGTACTTCTACAATATTCAGAGTCTCATCATGTGGCAAGCTAGTGTATAAGCTTTCAACATCTAATCCAAGTAGGAGATGTTGTTCAGGATCAAACGTAAGGTCTTCAAGAAGCTGCAAGACTGCCTTGGTATCTTTGAGATAGGTGTCGGTATTCTGAACCAATTGCCGGAGGAAAGCGCCGGCAAATTTAGAGAGTGGCTCGAGAATTGAGCCAATCCCTGATACAATAGGGCATCCAGGGGAATGCTCCAGATTTTTGTGAATGTTGGGGATGTTTTAAAATTAGGGTGTTCTAGGTGACTTCTGGATAAGGAAATCTGCCTCCTTTCTAGATATCCAGTCATGCGCTGTGGCTTCTTCCACCATCCCCATGATACGTATCCGGATCGCCTCTGTTGAATCATCTAGGAGAGTCTCGTAGTTCCTTTGGTCTCCCAAAAGTCTCCTACATTCAGTGTCGTAGCTGTCAGATGTTTGGATTACAGTTGCCCCACCTTTGTCGGCAGGTTTGATGATAATGTCAGTATTGTTGGTCAGTTGCTGTAGTGCTTCCTTTTCCAGTCGCGTGATGTTTTGGAAAGTGGTGTTGGCAGTTTTGAGTATACTGTTTAGGTCTTCCATTACCGCTTTTTCGAAAGCCAGTAATTCAATCGGTAGTATGGAGTACAATGGTGTGAAGGTGGATTTGGTTCGTAGTCCAGTGTCCGATGTCTAGTTGTCGACCGTCTCTTTGTCTGCAAAGTAAGCCCTTAGCTTTAGTTTGCGTATGAACTCTTTCATTTCCAAACAGAGTTTGAATTTATCCACTCTATTGGTAGGCACAAAACCCAGGCCCTTTTCCAGTGCTTCCTTTTGGGGTTTGGTAAGGGTCAATCTCATGAGGCTGACCACTAATTGTCCTTTCTGCTGGTTGATGGTTGGTTCGATGCTGCTGTCATGCTCCTCATGGATACCCTCGCCAGCTCCTCTGGACCTGGTTGCCCCTCCGATTCCTTCCTCGTGGTGGTCCTTGGGGTACTCCTAAAAAAGGAGGTGGTCCATAATAGTTGTAATCCTGCAGGACTGGGTTCCAATGTTGGAACGGTCCTCCCATCGGGTGTGGGCCAAAAGGATACTGGGTGTAGACTGGTGGTCCTTGGTAGCTTCCCCATCCTCTTCCTCTTTGTTTGTAGGGTCTTTGTTGTTGTGCTCTTCCTCTTTGGTTCCTCGGGTTACTCCCTCTACTTGAATAGGAATCATTGGATGTTGTATCGGAGAGATCACTATCCGTCTCTTGGTCACTGCCAGTTCTCTTGTGGATGTAGTCATCCCGGATGTAGGGGTAGATCCATTCATGACTGAAGGCTGCGGTGTCTTTTTTCAGTTTGTTATACTTGCTTTGTTTAAGTGAGATTTCATACTCACTCATTTCTTGGTTGAGTTCCTCCAGCCTCTTCTTAAGTACAGTAGTTGATTGGTAGCTCTTCAGTTGGACCTCAATCTTTTGTATATCTATTTTTAGTTCTTGTGTCAGGCGGGTAGCTGTCTTGATAATGAGGACCAACCAGTCCCTGGTGCAGTGCCACGATATTAGTGACCAATCCTTTTTGAAAGTCTTGTCATACTGGAAGATTAGGCCTCTTGGTGCTGCATTGCCCCTTCAATACTCCGTCATATGTAGGCCATGTAAAGCTGCTTTTATCTGCGTTCTCCTTAGGTTGGGCAATTCATCCCAATCCGAGCTGTTTAGACCAGGGTCTGTGTTACTCAAAACCCGCAAAAGGATTTAGAGTTGCAAGGATTCTGTCAACTTCCTCATCATCAAAGGTGAGGCCTGTTGATTCGGCCATGTTTGTGGATGAGTGGATGTAAGTGTATAAAGATCTGAGTGTGTTTCCTAAAAAGTGTGTGTGTTTTTTTTTAAATAGGTGGGAAATGAAAGCACACTGGCTGTAATGTCCCAAATAAACTCCCACAGCTGTACGCTGTCGAAATAGCTATAAATAACAAGATTGGGGAGTGCAGAGGTAGCGCCCTACACGGGCATTGGAGGTGGATACGTCCTCCACGTAGAGTCAGTTACAAAACAAAGGAATCCACCTCAGGGGGGGGGGGAAGCTGGAGTCAGATATCATGGGTAGTGAAAGGTGTGTATCCTACAGTGGTTGGACGCACACTGTGTTTGTTTAAATACCCACAGGTGGTGAAATCAGATCATAAAAGAGTTCAAACTTAGAAAAAGGTTTATAACGTAAAAATTCAGTGGTAAGGCGCCACTCAGTTCTGCTTGTAACATACCTTTCTTCCACAAAGGCCCAGTACTTGGCTTTCACAATGGCTATATTTTTACTAATGCATTCCAGGCAGTCCTACAGATGGAGTAATCCGCCTGGGGGGAGGGGAAAAGCTGGGGTCAGATATCATGGGTAGTGAAAGGTGTGTATCCTACAGTGGTTGGACGCACACTGTGTTTGTTTAAATACCCCTCACACACCAAATTGGCCGTTGGTGTCATGCTTCATCATAGGGGTCTTCCCGCCCCGCTGCGGGACGGGCCGTGCTACGACCTGCGACTACGCGGGAGCACTGATGATGTAGTGCTATGTGTGATGCAAGAGGGAGGGTCTGGGGTGAATTATAAAAAGGACCTGGCCTCTTAGACATACAAACTTTAATAGGTCAAGGGAGGCTGGTGCTATTAAAAAGGTGGTGCGGAGATGTCCTACGTAATGTGCGGATACTCCTAATGAGCCAATATGTTTCGATGCAGCAAGGCATCTTCGTCAGGACAGAAAAAGATCCCTAATAAATTTACTATGTTAACTCTAAAGAGAGACTAGTAATGTTGTGAAAATGCAGTCAATAAAGTATTTATATATAATACCTAATGGTATGCCTTAATCAGTGTCTGAAAGAAAGAAAAAAGAAATATGATAGCTGAGTGTCCCCAGGAAGCGAAACACGTAGTACCTGCAAAAATAAGCAGTTCGCCAGAGTGTGACATTTAGTGTTGTTTAACCATAATCCTTTAACGCAAAAAGAGGTGTTGTGACCTGTTAGGGAAAAAGAAGACAATACAAGGCAAACACACAAAAACCGGAAAACACACACTCTATCGTAATACTCTCAATTGGTGGGCACATTGGAAAAATAGGAGAAAAATGGCGTATAGTCTGATACATACTTATATATATATATGAGAAAACAATGCCTCATGAACCTCAAGAACGGGTGGATAGGACGAGGTCACTTGATACTGGCGGGAAAAAGAGAGAGAGAGAGTCCTTGACCTTCCGGTTTTACTGGAAGTAAAAGAAGCGTTTGGTCCCGGAGACGGCTGTGCCGTACTTACGTGCCCTTTGAAAAGTCCCTAGCTCGATGTGGCTCCATCCCACGGTTCCGCTGTGCTGCGGGAGAAAGCTGAGGACACTCTATTTATACGGGCAGTAATTGGTGAAAACCGGGAAAATGGTTTCATCTGGATCCTGTTAGCCAAGCCACCGGGGATGTGATGCAGTGGTACTTCCTGTTGTGAGCTAACGCTAACACAAGAGCGTTAACCTGTGTTAGTTGTGGTCTGCCGGAAGTGCGTCTTTGAAAAATTCCTGCTTGGTAGAGAACGTGGTAGCGGTATTAACTAGGTGTCTAAAAGACATCCTTCGATTCCCAAATGGAGCGGCCTTTGTACACCGTGAAAAATTACTGCCCCAGTGATTAGTATCACCGGTAGCGCGTTTGTGCTCTTCGAGATTGGAAAAAGCTCATTGAGAGCGGAAGCGAAAATCCATAAATACACCATTTACATGTAGTGCATTGGGTGATTACAGGACCCCGGTTTTATATTATAAAAAAATATATATTGAAAAATGGGATATCTCACCATAGTCAGAGTCGGACATGGTTCCGTGCACCCTGGTGTATGGAGATCAAAGCTCAAACAGGATCTAAAACTAAGAGACAAAAAAGGGGAGACCAGATCAGATGTCCTCATTGATAAATAACAATGGCACTATGTCAGTTGTGACCAAGGTATATCACCGTTGAGGCCTCTTAGGTGGGTACCTAGACGGAACACCCATTGTTGCTCTTTCTCAAAAAGGCCATTCTCTGAGTTTAGTTGTTCTATAACTGTCCATTTAATGTCATCAACATTTTGGTTCATAGTTAAGAAGTGATTGGCCATCTTGGTTGTACTCTTCCTACAGCGTACATTGGTCCTATGTTCGCCGATCCGTATCTTAACCTGTCTCGTAGTCATTCTGACGTATTCCATTCTGCAAGGACACATGATCAGATATATTACGTTCCTGCTGTTACAATTTGTGAACTTCCTTTGCTTCCAGGTTGTGCCATTAAGGAAGGGGATGTGCGTGCTTTTCTTGGTTAGGTAGCACGTGCTACATAGGCCACAAGGATAGTGACCTGGGATTGGTGGTAGAGTCATGATAGTGGGATTTCTTGCTGGTATTGTGCGCGGTCTGGTGTGGACCAGAATGTCCCTGAGGTTTCTACCTCTTTTGTGAGAGAACATGGGTTTAGGGAAGTCGAGGCCCCCGCAGTTAAGGATTTTCCAGTTCTTATTGACTTTTTTTACACTTGGTTGGAGTGAGTGTTGAAAGTGGTCACACAGATAGGTCTAGTTTCTCGTTCTTGTTTTGTGTGATCTTCTAAAAGGGAGCCTCTGTTATTATTCCTAGCCCGTTTTAATCCTCTCTTCACAATGGGTTCTGGGTAGTGGCATTCCAGTAGTTTCTTCTCTAAATCCTTGGCTTGTCTTCTGAAGTCAATTCCTCCGCCTACGGAGGAACTGTTCTGAACTAACAGACTTCAGAAAACAAACCAAGGATTTAGAGAAGAAACTACTGGAACGCAACTACCCAGAACCCATTGTGAAGAGAGGATTTCCCCCCGCCTGAGGTGGAATCCTTTGTTTTGTAACTGACTCCACGTGGAGGACGTATCCACCTCCAATGCCTGTTTAGGGCGCTACCTCTGCACTCCCCAATCTTGTTATTTATTATCCCACAGATGGATCAACTTCAGTGATCTACATCTAAATTTGACAGGGATTAGCCAGGGAATCCATTTAGCACCGCTATGGATTAAAACTTCTTTCAGAGATTCACAATCTTCTCCTAGCTCCGCAGTGGACCATATTTGTAGCCAATATATGAGTGGTTTTATTGCGGTCACGTCTCCAATTACCTTACTTCTGGATAATCAAACTTAGTAACCCTCTCAAGTGGTTTACCCACTATCTTCACTGGTCTAGTTTTGCCCTAGCTCTTACCAAATATCATGTTTTTGGTTTTCTCCACTTTTAATTCCAGGCCAGCTAATCTCACAGAATGCCAATTATTTGTAGATTAGCCTCTGGAGTTCCATTCGGGTCCTGGAAGAAAGTAATGAGTAGTCAGCAAAGAGCAGACTTGGTATTTGTTTCCCATTTAGTAATGGAGAGTCATTATCACAATCCTGCAGCTCGTAAGGGAGAACAATGTAGGTGCGAGTACGCAACCTTGACGAACCCCACACCGAATAGGAATCTTGGCAGTTGTTCACCAGATTTCCCCCACCCAACATGCGCATAATTACCCTCACGCAGCCTCACTAGCAGATATACAAAATAAGCTGGGGCTCCCAACTCTAGTAAATGTAGCCATATCATTTCCACGGCACACGGTCAAAGGCAGCATGGAGATCAACAAAAGCTATGTACAATCTTCGCTTTTTTAGTAGTACGTATTTCCAAATGAGTAGAGTAAACCTGAACACCTGGTCGCAAGTACTAGTTTTAGTACGAAATCCTGCTAGGTAGGATGACAGGATCTCGTTAGCCTCTATCCAGATTAGCAGTTTATCCAAGACTTGTCTGGCAAAGATTTTTTGCATATTAGCTAATAGACTAATTGGTCTATAATTTGATTGAAAGGAGGCATCACCTTTCTTATACATAGTTATATTATCCACCCCTCTCCAGGTTTGAGGTATCTCTCTCCCATTCGCAACTGCATTAGACAAAATATTTATTTAAGGGTCCCAAACTAAGGATTCACACTTGTAGAAATCACCCTGTATCCTGTGAGGCCAAGGGACTTTCGCTGTTTTCATTCTGACAATGGCCCTGAGGGTATCTTCCAGGCTAAAGAGGAATCCACCACTACCGTCACCCCCATTTCCTCAGTAGGTTCACAGTTGGGCAAATTATCTATACCACCCTGGGGAGGGGTTAGCTTCCATCCTGTCATAAAGCATGGTGAAGTGTTCAACCCACTTCTCAGGTTGGATAAAATAATCAGGTGTAGTAACCCCTTCCAGAATTCCATGAGCTATAATGTGCCAGAAATTGCAGTTATCTGTACACCTGCCAGCAACCAGCAGATCCTGCCAGCTCTTATCAGCCCAGTCACACTTGGCCCGTGCTAGGGCTGTTTTATACCTGTTACGTGCTTGGGCGACAGCTGAATAATTACCCTCTTGGATGGCCAGTCTTAGATTAGAATTTGCCTGTTTGCACTGATGGTGAAACCAGGCACGCTTGTTCCCCTCCATTGATTTCTTCTCTGAGGACTGTGATAAAATATACCTTTCAGCTCCCTAAAAAATCCTCCATGGGCGATTCATATTTTGTCAGGTGACAGAGTGACAGAATCAATGTTGGAGAAATGGCGTACAAACTGTTTGTAGACCATGGCTTGATGTTTGCTGTCATCCTGAGTTTTTTGCCAAGAAACTCTTCTAAGGTTACTAGATAATAAAGGTTCTTGACATATTGTGCAGTTACCAAACAGACCCCTACTAAGGTGAGTGCCATCCATTGAAAGGAGGAAGGGAGTGGGCTCACTGTCTAGCCTAACTGTGATCATCATATCACTCACTAGAGGGCACAATCTAACATCCACCAGGATATATCCGATGACACTAGTACTAGAGCCTCTCTCAAATGTAGCCTTCTGTTCAAGGTCTGAGCGAGTCCTGCCATTGCATGCCCTAAGGCCCCTCCCCACCACCAGATAAATAGGCTGGAAGGCTACATTGGTGTTATGTGACCCTCCAGCTTTATTTGGTATGTTAGGGATACTCCAGAACTCATCTTCATCCTCAGTCAGAGAGTCAAGTAGTGGGGAAGGCTTAAACATGGTGTTAAGGTCCCCAGCTACCAGCACCCTAGGCTGAATCTGGTACGTACCTACAAGATCATCCAACATAATTAGGGCAGGTGAGTAATTTACTGAGATAACAGACATCACATAGACATTAAAACAGTTAAAAGTAACCCTGATGGAAAGGTGGCCTGAATCCCCATTAAGTCAGGTGAATTGATTTGCAACTGCTTATGGGTACAACCGATAGAATTTTTCAGAAAGATTACTAGACCACCACTTGCCCTCTCTGCATTCCTTGAGGCTAGCACCTCAGTGCTATATGTAGTATAGCGACTGAGGAATACCCTATCAGTAGCCCAGGTCTCCAAGAAGATACAAATATCATTATTATTAGTAAACATAGGCCACCAGGAGTCCAAGAATTTAGAGTTGATCCCTGCCAGGTTTCAAGATATGATAGACAAGCTATAATTCAAAGATAGATCTTCTGCTTCAGTACCAACAGGGGCTGCTACCTTGGGTTTATCAGAGACTGCTCAATTACATTCAATGGTGCTTGCTCCCTGCTCAATGGTTATTGATGACCCGCACTGTGCAAGTGCCCAATATCAAAAGTATTATCTTGGATAATAACATATCATTTTGTGTGGTTCTCACTCAACCTTCATCTATATAGGCTCCCAATTATCTTATTGGTGAAGCCAACCCATTACTAGAGAATTCAGTGGAGTGGTACGATGGTCAACGATGAGGCATAACACTGGGGGGGATGAGGTCATACCTTTAAAATTATTGAATTGATTTCTAAGTGTTTTAATTAGGTTCTTACATTGACCAATAAAGGAGAATATCAAGGTCTATAAGATCTTAGGTGTTGGAGAATCTCCCTAGTTTGACCTTCTTTTTGTCTCATTCAACTTGTTTTATTTTGTATTATGTAAGGGAGGACGGGAATGGAGATAGCCCAAATTTAATTTTGGTCCCCTGAATCCCCCATGAATATAGGGTGTCATTTGATTAGACGTACAGAGAGTGCACCATATCCCATAATGATTACATGTGCAGCTATGCAATGAATTTTTCCTTATTTGTAGCAATTTATTACCCATTCATATGTTCGGAAAATTTTGCAGCTATGTGATGTGCTATGATGTCCTTGGGTCTTATGCACTATACAAAAAAACTCAGTAAATAAAATAACTAAATAAATGTGTGGCTTCCGTCTAATCCTTTGTCACAGTTTGGATCCCCACCAATAGATTATGAGCTGTGTTTCCTACTATGAGAGTCTCTCACCTACCATTGGTCACCACTCTCATTTTATTAAAAACGTCTTGGTGTAAATATCTACCATGATCAAGATATCATTACTCTGTAAATTCTAAACAATAAAACGCCTTCAGATTTCAATTGAAAATCACAAATGACATGTAAGCAATTTGCCAGAGGACGGAACTACACCCAACCCTGAAACAGACACTTCCCTTTCCTGCACTGGAGAGACAGGTCTATAATGTTGTCCCATAATGTGGAAGCCCTATGCAAATTCCTTTACAAGTGAAAATTTAGGATTCGTCAATAAACATGCCTGGATTTATTCTTGCATATCAATCCATTTATATGTGTAAGTATAATTTATACATGCAACTGTTTATGAAAATAGGGCCGCATCAAATTAGAGTCACTTCTCTTCCAGATACTATTAGGTTCTCCTTTACATCTGGAACTACATGTGTTTTCAATCACCTTTCTCACTTACATTTAATATATCTTTTCAGGGCCAGGCTTAGGAATTAAAAGCAACCTTGACAAAACTGCTCAGACCTGCCCTTCTCCCTTTGTCTTCTCCTATAATCTCTCTCTTTTCACCCATCCATTCTCTCTGCCTCCTCCCCTCTTCTCTCTCTTCTTCCTCTCTGACTGCTTTCTCTTTACCTTCCACTCCTTCTCTCCCTCCCATTTTCTCTCTCATAAACCCTCCAATGCCTGATGCAATTAGCCTTAGGAAACATCCAGGTCTCCTCTGCTCTATGTAATCTTTCTCTCTCTCTCTCTCTCTCTCTCTCTCTCTCTCTCTCTCTCTCTCTCTCTCTCTTTCTCAATCTCTTTCTCCGCTCACTCCTTCTACCACTTAATTATTCTTACATTGCTCAAAATCACGCACTCTATTCTTCTACTCCAGCTCCTTTCTAACCCCCACCCAGCTATGTGAGCAACTCACAGGCCCTCCTGCCGTTCCTTCATTCCCATCAATTCTGTACCTTTTTGGCACAGTTTTTTCACATCGTAGGTCGTTAAACACTTGTTTGGATGGCATTCGTCATCAACATGCTCATTTGTGGCTAAACTTGGACCACAACATAAGGCATTTTCGTAACGGGTTATACAGTGTACATCCGATAATTTATTGCATATTAATAACCCTAACTTACCTAATCCTGACATGAATCATCATCCCAGTCATGATGTCTCTTCAAGGTTGTCATAAATCACTCTCCAACTGTCGAGAGTCCTCTACTTCTGTCACTTACTTGGTACAGCGGGTCGCGACTTCGAGGCTTCAACTTGCTACCAAAATTCTGGAGTTCGTAGCGCCATGGCCATGCCTGGGCTGCAAGTGCAGTGTCCACCCATTGATGACCAATTCTTACCCTCTTGTCTGCCCTCAAGTATCCCTGCTGTAAGGCTTCCCAAGGTCCTTGTCCGGGCACTTATCTCAAGAGTCCCTGCCGTAAGGCATCCCAAGGACCCTTTTCAGGCATTTGTACTTGTCTCAAGAGTCTCAGCCGTAAGCCATCCCAGGCACCTTGTTCGGGTAATTCCCTTTTTCAGGTTTTATGTGAAGATTGTTTCTTGTTAAACCTCATTAATCCCTCCTCCTCGTCACACTGTAGCTGTGACGGACACCTTCTCTGGTGTGGGTGGGTGGGATCAAATTCTTCCTGCTACAAAGCTGGGGACTGCTTGTCCACGTTGCCTTTTAGGCCATGCTGCAGCCACACCCCTCTTTCTTGATAGAGCCCTTTGAACCCAAACTTCCTGGTCATTCACTGGTCTTTTCCTTGGTGTACTCTTGTGCTCTGTTGCTGCTGTACCCTTTGTCTGCCGCCCACGGGGAGTTAGCTGCCCTACCTCTAGGGTCTGATGCGCCTCCCAGTCAGTGGTAAAACTCCTGAAATGCATTTTGCATCAGTATTGTTTCTTTGATTCTAAGCCTCAGCTTTCCCACAACAGTCTGAAATTCAGCCAGCCTATTTTTTAAAGGTGCTCATCACCATATGCAATCTCTTACCATGATTCTGCGCCCCCCTACAAAAGTATAATTTCTATTTCCCCATCTCTACTTGTCTCCTACATTTGACAAGGTACACTACCATTTCTTTCTTTTTAACTCTACTTCTAAACTGTCCTTATTTTCCTGTCATTCTGATTTCACTTTCTCTTAGATAAATAGTTAGAGTGAAGTGAAATTCCCATGCTTCCGTGCTCTACAATTGTCAATTGAATGATGCTCCTGCATCCATACTTTCTGGGTGCGATTACAATGGGTCAGATATTGACGAGGTAACTTTACGGCGGTAAATTTGCCATGGTAAAGGGCTTCACTGTAGCCCAGTCCCATTCTCTGGCCCCAGCTTGCCCGCTGCCAAGGCACGAGGGGAGCATATAATGCTCTTCCTTCCAACTACATATTTTCCTATCCTCTCCCAGTCCCCGTCCCACCATGCCTTACACAAGGGTCTTGGCACATTTGTACCATCTGCTCAGAGAAGGTAATAAATATGTTAATTGAAAATCATGAATTCATGCATAATTACACATAATAAATTTGGGTTCATACAGTCATTCCCCATACTAAGGGATTTACCTTTTCATGTTAAGAATTCTCTCTTCTGATGAAAATTCTCGCCAGCCTGAATCACAGCACCGAATTCCTCATTGCTCAGAACCAGGGCCTTTGTCTTAATCCTCCAATATTCTCAAACATGACTAACAGGAGTATTTCTATGCCATCCTTCCTTTCTTTACCAATTCCTATTCTCTGTCTGTTAATTATTTTTGATGATTTCCAGATTTGAATCTCACCCACCATAGCACCTCCTCATTTTGCTTCTCATCTATAAACTTCTTGATCTCTTGTCACTCTCTGCACCAAAACCTTTTAAAAACTGGCATCCTCATTTCTTTCTGCCTCCCCTCACACTTCCACCTCTCAGTATAAATTTGTAACGTTAATTTGGATTTCAATATATGTTTCTATCCGCACATCCCTATTGTATCTAACTCTTGCTGACTTCAGTTCTAGACCATCCAGTCATATTGGACTTTCCTATCAACAAAACACTTATGACCTCATTTAGACCCTGGTGGAAGGTCTTCTGGGGGGCAGGAAGAGTAGGGGAGATGACTTTAGTCACCCTAGCGGAGGACCATCTGCCTACTTAGATGTCCCATCCTGCATAATGAGGTTATCTGTGCAGTAAAGCGAGTCACCTCCATGGCGGCTCTCTTTCTAATACCGAAGGCTTGCCAAGTGGAAACCATGCATACAGCACCCGGTAACCAAACTTTTTTGTTCAGAGAAAATCAACTCCCAAAGCAGGCGTCTTTTCTCTGGAAAAAAATGAATGAGCACCATGTGCAGGAAATTGTCTCCTTTGGTGCCAGCTATTTTGCACTTTTCTTATGAATAGGAGGCATGGACAAGGAAAACAAGCGATGGTATCCCCGCTTTAACTAGCAGTGGATGACCATGATTGCAACCTGTACGCCCCTTGGTGGATGGGCTACCATGTTAAAGATGTATACAGAGAGAGAGCAAGCAGAGGCTACACCAGCGTAATCCTGGTGCTTCCCCTGATTCTAAATCAGGGAGAGGAATCACAAGTTTGGTCAGGCAAGAGCATTGCGATATACAGCAGTGCTCCTGTTCCATTGAACTTTAAGTGATGGCCTTTATTCTAACCTTGATTTATATGAACATACTAACTATTGCTTTTTGTTATCAATTGTCTTCATGTCTGCTAGTAGCTCTCCTATAAAATCTCTTCTCTTCTTCCCCTGCTCTTATCTTGTCTTCCATTTACTGACATCATTTTCATTTTTTTCATGCAGCGGGGCAGATTTACAAGCCCCTGGCGACACTTTTGCGCCACTATTGAGTCACTTTGCGTAAAAAATGTGGCCAATTTACAATGTGACTCATCTAGGGAGATGCGTCACATTGTAAAGCCCTGCGTCACATTATACCTCTGCGCCACTTCTAGGACGCCACTGCGTCTAAACCTTACGCCAGAATATCTGATGCATTTGTCAATCCTTGCGCCATGGTGCGCTGTATTGTAAATAAGGGTTTCGCAGTCTAGCGCAATGAAACTGACACATCTCAACAGATGCGTCAGTTTCTTGAAAATCTGACCCAGAGTTTTTTAATTTGTCCGTGGTCTGTCTTCACCAAATTTTTCTTTCCATGCTTCTCAGATTTTTCTCTTTTTTCCTCTTCCTTTTGGAACTTCCTGCTTTAAATATTCAAAAATGTCCCCTTATTATTTCAAGACCTGGACGCATTTTTCTTGTTTTCGGCTGGTTCTTAGTTGACTCAAGTCCTTTTTCAGTCTTCTTTCAAAATGTATATCCTTTATTATTTCACTGTCTTACACTCAATTTAAAATTGAACATCATTCTTCTCAATTTATAATGGAACTCAGTAATCCTTATAGAAATAACATACAATTCAATTACATTATTTGTGTATTACATAGTAAATGACACCCACACAAAGACTCCACCGAGGAGATATATAGACTGGTGCCTGTAGATTATTGATGTATGGTCATTGGCTGCAACAATGTCTGGGCATCTTGTGGCCCCTCCTAATAAACAGTCCCCAAAAATAATAATGACATGCCTAAACATCTGATCAGTCCCATACAACAAATGGTGCTTGTACTGATCAACAATCAAAATTTGCACCTCCCTTTGGGAAGATCAAATATCATGTACATAAAAATATAAAAGCAGCACCACTTTCGTAAAAAAATACCCTGTTGAAGAACATATAGAAAAACAGGTCAATATATATTGTTTTACAGAACTGAGAGTGTGAACACTTCCAACAGCATATATTTTACTCAGACATCATTTAGAACTATTTAGACCTTGAGTTAACCAGTGGAAATAAATATGTGATTATGAAACTTGGAACTATAAAATGAATTTCAGAGGCTCCATGCAGTTTTTAAGCGGAAAATAGTCATGCTTATGAGCTATTGCCAATCAGAAGTCACCATAAAACGCTGAGGCATTGGAAGAACTGCAAATGTTTCCAGGGCCATGATTTCCTATCCTTCCTGCAATGGATCACAGCATGAAATATGTCTGTGCTGTATTGAGTAAAGTACAGAAATAAAGTTGCCCCAGATTTAGCAAGAGTCATCCGCCATTGACACCATAAGTGCAGGGCAGCACCTAGCTTAGGACTATGTATTGGAGGGACACACTCGGGTTCCAATTTTATCAACGTAGAATACAGTACAGCGGTCAGACATGAAAAATGCATGCATTAATGAAAACACCTATTTTACGTGTTGGCATGTCAAAGGACTATCAGGAGATACACAGTTTGACACCATTCTTTCGTTTGGTCTAACGTGGAGTTAGTGTTTGTGGGAAAAACCAGATCATAGTACTTAACTAGATCTGTCTTTGAGCAAATATCTACGGGCCTATTCACGAAGGTAATCTGAGCCACAAGTCTAACTTTACGACTTTTGGTATCCATAGAAGCCATTTACAAGTCATTACTTTACATCGGCACTTGGGGCAGAATCTCAACACTCAGGGCGGAATCTCTACACCCAGGTCAGAATTACCGTATCCGGGCCAGAATCTCCAGCTCGGGTCGGATGCTCATTGTCTTCCATGTTAAACAACTTTGTAAGTGCTTACCATCCCCCCACTTGGGCCAGATGAAGTCTAATCACCTACACCTGCAGTCAATTGACACCACCTGCAAGACCTGCACCACAAACCATATAAAAGCAGCGCACAAACAAGGCCCAAGTTTGGCCACATAGAGTTCCTGCTTGCCTGCTCTGTGCCTTCCCTTAAAAAATGCTACACCATAGGAGGAAGAAAAATCATACTGAGGAGGAGACCACCATGATCTTGGAGTTCTTTGTGAAGCACCACAAATGGCTCCATTGTTTCCCCCTTACAGCACAAGTGGCATACAGAAGGCAGTCCCATGGCAGCATTTAACCACTGCCATCACAGCACTGGGGGAGGATGTCAGCACTGTCAATGACATAAAGAAGAAGTGGCAGGATGAGAAGAGGCAGATGAAGGAGAATTACACCAGGATTGAGGTGGCTAGAGTTGTCCCTGGTGTACAATCCAGACCCCGCCTCCATCTCATCCCACTAGAGGAGGATGTCCTCCACACCATACACCCCCACATGCTCCATGGGCTGCCTGTGAGTGATGTTTATAATGTAGTACCAGGTAAATGTGATACCAAAAACATGGATATAAAATGTGTGTCTGTGTTGCAGTACAATTGTGACTATGGAAGTTGTCCCATGTATGTGTAAAAAGCATAGTGAGTCAGAGCCTTATGTGTCTTCTATTGTACATTGCAATACAGGCCCCAGAATCCTGAGTGGTGAAATGGTAAATCCCATTCCCATCATCAAAAACAGGGGCCCAACACTGCTGATGTATAAACCTGACACTGGTCAATAGCAATAGACAAAGTGCCCTTTCCATTTACCAGCAGTGGCCAGAGCAGGTAGGAGTGGTGGGGGGCAGAGCAGGGGAGGGAATCAACAGACAACAGAAAAGGGAAAATTAAAAAAAAGAATTAAAACCACTTACCTTGCGCTCGCTGCATCGCCGAGTGCAAGGTAGTGGTTATCTTTTCTTAAATCATTTTATTTTCCTTATTCCTTCACCCATCGAATTCCCCCTCAACCATGTCCTCCAACCACCCCACTTTTCCTACCTGCACTGGCCGCAGCGGCACTTAGCATTAGTGTTAGCATGTAGATGCAGTGAGGAAACTTGTGTTAAGTTGCACATGTATACTTTTGGTTTGCTGACTTTTCTCTGTTCTCCTCTATTGACACATTCAGCCAGTGTACACTCATGCACTGTAGAAGAGGTCCCTGCATCTTCTGGGAGGAAATAACATAATACACAGCAATCAATACCACCATCACAAACTGGTAAGTAAAAGTGGTCAGGAGAGGGTCTAAAATTCTACATTGTTAGCAGACAACACATGGACATATTACATATATTCCATCAACAGTGCCAGAACTGTGAACTGAACTCTGAAATTGAGTGCAACACATGCGACAACTGGAATTTTAACTGGCAAACACACATATCTTTATAGGCCTAATGATGTCGGCCCAGATTCCAGTCCCCACAGTGACATCTGCACAAAGTTGGCTGTGAAATCTCGTCAGGAACCACACACTGGGCAGATGCAGGACCCTGGTAAGTAAACCCAAGAATGGTGTACCTGAATGCTCATGCTCATAAAATGTGAATTTAATATCCGCAGTATGTTGTATGTGTTCAACAACACTGTTGTCCCTCATCTCAATATGCCCACATATGGCATTTTACTGCATACCATATTGCACCATAGTGACTAGTGAAAGTATGGCACTAAATGTGTGGCACGTGAGTGAAGTATGTACATAATAGACTATATTGTGTCATATGAAGTGAAATAGACACAGTTGGATTGTAAGTCCATGATATAAAAACTCTCAAGCAAAATCACAGGGCACAAAATGTATAAGAATTGATGGGATGGGGTCGTAATGATTCCAGTTAGGTTGTTTTGTTTTGAGAGGGGTGTATGGGCTGCTAAGGTGGTTGTAGATGAAGTGAAATATATATATGTCCGAGCTAATTTGGTTCAAATGTACTTCCACTAATGTGAAGGGAGGAGCATATTTAAAAGACAGTGAAAAAGAAACCCCAAGCGCCCGAGGCATTAGAGAAAGGCTTACCGCCGAAACGCATCATGCCAGAAGTAAGAATAAACAGTTACATTAAGCCCCGCTGTGTCCCCTTTTCCACTTGTAACGGAGGAGATGGTGTGGAATATATATTTAAATGTACATATTTTTATATATATCGCCAGTAGGTAGTTATAGTTAGGACCTATTTTCCATAGGAAATCCGCAACATTCTATTCCCAATAACTTTGGTGCCGGTTGACGAATCTTTGCAAAATGTTCCAAACTTTTGGCAAGCTCAGGTCCGCTCCTATTATATATATATATATATATATATATATATATTCAACTCGAAGAACTGCAATCCCCAACCTCCGCCAGGCGATGAAGAGAGCACGAACTCCTCTTGCAGGCAAAACTAATATTTTATTTTTCACTTGGAGCTGGTCATATATATATATATATCAGATGGCTGAACTGCACAACGCATATCCAGTATAGGCGGCAACCATCCAAGCTTCTACACTATACCACAGTATGTGATCCCAGTCAAATGCTGAATTCAGCTTGCCTCCTCTTCTGCAGTATTGTCATATATAAGTGACAGGATAAAATATGAGGTTAGGATATGTGCTGTACAAGACATCATCCATTGACAGCTAAGTTCTAACATTATGTTGTACATGTATAATTGGAACAGAGGTCACACAAATATTGAACATAACAAATGTGTTATCTCCCAGTCCTAAAAAAGCGTTGTGATTTCATGGGGAGGGAAGCACAAATTTGCCACAAAATGTGCTGACTATTAGACATCTCACATATTATTGTGTGTGTCATGTGTATCTGTCAGCAGATTAGTCATGCAGATCATTAAGTATGGCGTCAGTTCCTTCTCAAGCTGCTGGATCGAGGACCACATCTTCAGCTACACCTACGAGGAGTCAGGTTCAGCAGTTGACATCAGGGGATCTCAAAGCAACACAGAGCTGTGGCTGGAGTTGGTGAGTTTGCTTGTGAATTGTACATCTCCATTTAACACCTCAGTGCTATGGGTTGAGCTGTCAAGTGTAGGTGTACCCAAACCAGGTCACATGTGCATCATTTGTTTATGCAAAGTACAGTAGAATCAACCCTTGTGTTGCACCACAGCATATACTAGGTCAATTACTTATCCTGTTGCAACCTCTGTCTTTTAGGTGATGAGGACGATGAGGGCAATGGACCTTCCACCAGTGGTGGTCGATGGGCTATTGAAGGGGAGAACCTACTACTCTTGCAAGCAGCCATTTCAGCTGCCAGTATTGTGCAGGAGGAAGTACCAGAGGAGGAGAATGAATTGGAGGATGGTTGAGATTATCTGGCCCTTCTCACAGTGGATGAGTAGTCAGATGCCCTAACCAGAGCATTCACTCACTGGCCAAAATGTGTAAAGCCACCCCCTCCCCCCAGCAAAGTGCCTCATTATCCAAAGCCCATTGATTTCCTGTTCTCAGCATAGCACTAACCAGCCATAGCTCTCACATACCCCAACATACACATCACTCCCTCACAGCCCACACATCCAGGACACATGAGATGGTTCCCCTACATACTCCTATCAATATAGCGCATATCAGGCAGTCTCTCCACGATCTGAGAGATTTACCACCCCTGGTGCGGTGCAGGTATCCCCTGGGCACCAATCTCCTGTCCACAGACTACCAACTGCCACCTTCCCTCCTGCTGGTGGGCCTGCTGATCTTTTCTATGGCTGTCCCATGGAGACGGGGCTAGCAGCTGACCGTGGTGGCCAGTGGGAGGAGGAGTTCTTCCAAAAGCAAGCTGATGTGAGGCAGGGTACTCGTGCCATAGGGGCTATTCTGCCAGACATGTCTGAGACACTGCAGGACATGCGCTAAATCCCTCAGGTCGTGGACAGAGTGACCCTGGTGTTGGACAGGAAAGATAGATATTAGCAAGACATGTCCAAGACGATAAATGACATCATAGCCATCCATAGGGAAGAGAGTGCAAGATACCATGCCTTGGCCATGAAGATGATGAAGGGCAACCTGAAACTTATCCAAAGTCTCCCTTCAAGGTCAACGCAGGGAGAGGAGCCATCACATCTACCTGCAGTACATCATATCCACCCACCTGTACCACAAGCTGCACAGGCTTGCTATTTGTCCATACTTTGAACGCAACATTTCCAATGAAGTTAACTTGATAGAGAAAGTTTAATTCTAAATATAAGTTTATGTAAATGAAATGGATAAAAAAAGAAGAAAAAATCAGTCCGTTTGAAAGGGAGAACGGAAAGCAAATAATGTTCTTTGACTAGGAATAGGGGGCTTCAAGGGGTTTGGTCAACATAAATAAAACACATCAGAAAGTCTCTGGGGAACTAGTCTATATACAAGGGGCACAGTAAATGTTGAAAAGAAAGTCATAGTCAAACAAGTCAACTGTCTTTCTGGTCATGTTCAATTTTAACAATTTTCAGATCCTCTCAATCCGATGCAGTCTCCTGGCTGGCCGGTGCAGGACCAGGCACCACACAGGGTTGGAATACACGAGGAGTACGGGGGAAAGAGTGTGGGGCAACGTACAGGGTGAAATTCTCAGGGTGATTTGGGAGGGATGTTAGGAAAGGGCAGACAACATGGCTGCACCCAACAAAGTGACACTGGCCCTGAGGGGGGCCATGGGTCTTGCAAGTTCCTCTCGCTACATACACCCTTCATCACAGAGCTGCAGCATAATATGAGCGAATATGTCTGGCTGACCCTCACATGCCCCATCACTTACTGGGATGCAGCCACAGAAATCACAATACAGGAAGGGGTCTGGGTTGGACACGAGGAGTGTGGTATTTTGGGGTAAGAGCCAATGGTAGGGACTTCCTGGCAGCCACTTGGAGGGGGACTAGTGGCAGGAGATGCAGCTGGAGACTCCAATGAAATGTTGGCCTCTAGAATCAGGAAGGGGCTGATGGCAGGCCCAGGTAGTGGTGTGACCTGCCCAGGGGACACCTCAGCAAATAAAGTAGTAAATTGTCAGGGGGAGAGTGGATCTCCTCCCCTACTCGCCCGAGGTGTCCAGTTCTTCACCCTCTACAATGTCCATAGCCTCCACCTGGTACAGCTTTATCATCCCTCACATCATACTTTCAGGCACATGGTGCTGGGAGGACCATCCCAAGATTTCCAGGGCCTTAACTCAGGCCCAGCATTTTAGGTCCTCCCATCGCTTACGGCATGTCCTGCCCCACCGGCCATAGATGCTCACTGCACTGCAGCGCTCCACAATGGTGGACCAGAGTCTGGCACGCGCTGCGTTGCTCAGCTGGTCCTCGGGTCCCCCATGCAGCTGAGGGTACTGTTTTGGCACCCCGTCTGCTAATATGTCTGATTCCCTTTCAGTGAAAGGGGATGCTTTCTACTCCAGTCCCTTAGCCATGTTGGGGGTAGTTGAGTTTTACAGAGCAGCAGAATGGCAGAGGATCTAATCTGTGACAGAGGATGACTCAGAATTCAAAGAAAATGGCTGCCAGCAACTTCCTGTAATGTATTTCCTGCCTACCACTTCCCGTGTGTCATTTCCTATATGAAAATGTTCGGCTCTGGCCCATTTTCGGCCCAAGTACTTACTCTCTGCATGCGGAACAGAGGCGCCGCAGAGTTGCGCAGGCTCCGCATGCATAGCGGAGATTCAGAAAATGAGCCGTAACAGATTTTACACATAAAAGAAACATGAAACAAAAAGGAGAACAGACCATTGAAATCTGATTGCACAGGAAAATGGGTGTGGCCAGAAATAGCATCACATCACAGAAGAGTTCGCTCCTTTGCATCATGGTACATGTAGTCCATATTTTGCGCTCAGCTCAGAGTTGACTGTAGTCTTATGAAAAATTTGGGGGAAGCAGCGCTGTGCATCCCAGACACATAGGGCCTGACGCACAAGGTTCATCATCTCTCCTGGTAGGGGCCCCTCAGTTGTCGGGGAGTCATTTTAGTTGGGGCAAATACTCAACAATGCAATAGTTAGATCCCTTTGTGAATCCGGCACCCATTGTCAAAAGGTCTGGGAGGTCTCACACAATCACAGATATTTAATCCTCTTTGGCAATGGATTCCTTAGAGACATTGACAACACTAATTTCAGACATCTTCACATGACATACTGCATGGCCAATCGTTTGATTTCTGTCAACAGCTGTGGGTTACATACAATGAGTGTGGCTTGTATCAAGAGGTGACCTGCGGAATACAAAGCTGACATGGGTACTGCCTGGAAACACTGCATACACATCAATTAATCTACCACTGGCATCACAGAAACCCTACACATTGATGGGATGCCATTGGTGTCTGTTGCAGAGGATGTGTGCAATACAGTGAAGTGGCTGAAGAGCCTGGGTACAATGAATTACACCCAGCACATGTGGGAAGCAGGAAATGAAGTAGAAATCCCTGTCTACCCTTTGTCTCCTGTCCACTGTGTGGGGCATTCATATGTGGGGGTGGGCTCTTGTATTATTGCAGTTCAGTACCTGATGCAAGCACTGGGACTGGCTTGCCTGAGAGGTGCGCACAGGGTCACTGGACACCCTTTAGAAAGACCCCGTAGCAAAAAATAGAGAGTAGCAAGGATCTTGAGATAGGCTGAGATGGCATGGAAGCAACATGTCACAGAGTCAAATTCTTGCTCCCACTTACAACTATTTCCAAGTAGACATCTGGAGATAAATGTATCTGATCCTGACGTATGGTGAAACGCGTCGTTCTGCTTGCTGATTAAAGTATTCACCTTCTATGGAGCGTCCGAGTGTTTCTTTGGCGTGAAAAGGAACAGTGTGGAGTATATATATATATATATATATATATATATATATATATATATATATATATATATTTTTTTTTTTTTTTCTACTGGCGGTCGCCAGTAGATATTTATAGTTAGGACCGAGTTTCCATATGAAATCTGAAAATTCTATTTTGAATAACTTTGGCGCCGGTTGACGAATCCTCGCAAAATTTTTAAAACTAATGGGGTGCTCCGCTCAGCTCCTACCCTGAAAGTCTCGGGGTGATTCGTCAAGCGGGGGCTGAGAAAAAAGGGGGGTCCCAAAACGCGTTTTCCCCATGCATTTTCCCATATGACCTTTAGTCGAAGGTACAGCCCGAACGGCTCAACAGAATTACTTGAAATTTGGCAAAGAGGTAGTCCTCAGGTCAGGCATGTGCCTTTTGCATATATGGTGTCAATCTGTTCAGTAGTTCCTTTGAAAATTGCAGTTAAAAGTACATAAATATCTATATGCGCACACCGTGCGCGCATCGTGCGTGCACCAAATGTCCGCAAGCGTAATTCTGATTGGTGGTTAGATGTCAGTCAACATTCGAATCGGTCGAAATCAGGAAGTGTCGGACGCCATTTTGTGTGTGACAGTGAAAAAGAAAGGTGGAGAACGTGAAAAGGGGGCAGGGTAGAGACTCTCTACCCTGACCCCCTAGCCTTTGTCAGGGGGTCCCTGAAGGACCCCGAAGGGTGAAAAAAACATTACTAGAGCTGTTCAGCTCCTTCTCCCAGGAAATAGGAAGAAATAGTGAGGGGAGTGGGTGTGGTGTTGGAAGATTCTGGAACAGAAACTACTATGAACCAATGAAAAGTGTTGTTTCGTAATCACATGACTTGCCGTGCACGCACGGTGCACGCATCGTGCGCGCACGGTGCACGCATGGATCAGAAATGAATTACTTTTAACCCGATTTCTAAAACATGAAAAGGAGGCAGGGAAGACACTCCCTGACCCCCTAGACCTTCTCAGGGGGTCCGTAAATTAAATTAAAATGTTTTTTCACCCTTCGGGGTCCTTTAGGACCCCCTGACAAAGGCTAGGGGGTCAGGAACTCTCTACCCTGCCCCCTTTTCACGTTCGCCACCTCTCTTTTTCACTCTCGCACCCAAAACAAACAAAATGGCAGCCGACACTTCCTGATTTCGACCGATTCGAACGTTGACTGGCATGTAACCACCAATAAGAATTACGCTCGCGCACGTTAGGGTGCGCGCACGGTGCGGCTATAGATATTTATATGCTTTTAAATGCTATTTTCTCAGGAAATACTAAACAGATTGACTCCATATATGCATAAGGCACTTCCTTGACCTGAGGTCTACCTCTTTGCCAAATTTCAAGTAATTCTGTTCAGCCGTTCGGGCTGTACCTTCGACTAAAGGTCCTATGGGAAAATGCATGGGGAAAACGCGTTTTGGGACCCCCCTTTTTTCTCAGCCCCCGCTTGACGAATCACCCCGAGACTTTCAGGGTATGAGCTAAGCGGAGTGCCCCATTAGTTTTGAAAATTTCGCGAGGATTCATCAACCGGCGCCAAAGTTATTCAAAATAGAATTTTCAGATTCCCTATGGAAACACGATCCTAACTATAACTATCTACTGGCGACCACCAGTAAATAATATATATGTATATATATTACCTACTGGCGGTCGCCAGTAGGTAGTTATAGTTAGGACCCTGTTTCCATAGGAAAACCGCAACATTCTATTTTGAATAACTTTGGCGCCGGTCGACGAATCCTCGCGAAATTTTCAAAATAGGTGGGGCGCTGCGCTCCGCTCCTACCCTGAAAGTCTCGGGGGGATTCGTCAAGCGGGGGCTGAGATAAAAGGGGGGTCCCAAAACGCGTTTTTCCCATGCATTTTTACATAGGACCTTTAGACACAGCTACAGCCCGAACGGCTGAACAGAGTTCCTTGAAATTTGGCAGAGAGGTAGTGTACAGATCAAGGAAGTGCCTTTTGTAGGTTTGGTGTAAATCTGTTCAGTAGATTCTGAGAAAATAGCCTTTAAATCAATATATATATCTGAGCCACCTTACGGTGCGCTTACGGTGCGCTTACCGTACGCGTACGGTGACGTGCGCGTGCGCGATTCTGATTGGCTGTTCGATCTAAGTAAACATTCGAATTGGTCGAAACTAGGAAGCGGCGGCCACCATTTTCTCTCTCGCACTCTGAGGGGGGCAGCATAAACAAAGTCAAAAAACATCTAAAGGGGTAGTCTAATTAATTCTTAACCACCCAGCATCAATATAGGTGTCCCCCAACAAACCCCAAGGCCCAAAAAACAATTTAAATTTTTTTTTAAAAATCGCCGATTACGCTTACCGTACGCGTACGTTTAAAATTATTAAAAAAAAAAAAATTATCCACACTTTCCCCACCCCTTGTGCAAATTGTGCCCGAAGGGCACCATTTGTGCATGGTCTATATGTCACAAGGAAACTAAAAATGAATACCTTTCACAACGAAGCACATAATATGTCCCCCATGTGCGCACGGTGCGCTTCGCGCACCGTGCGTACATGGCCCATCCAGCGTAACGTGGGCACGCAGTGCGCGCAGCGCACCGTGTGACCACCGTGCGTGCACGGCACTAACTGCGTAAAGTGGGCGCTGCGTTAACTGCGTTAATCGAAAAATCGCCGATTACGCTTACCGTACGCGTACGGTTAAAATTATTTTAAAAAAAAAAAAATTATCCACACTTTCCCCACCCCGTGTGCAAATGGTGCCCCAAGGGCACCATTTGTGCATGGCATATATAAATCAAGGAAACTAAAAATGAATACCTTTCACAACGAAGCGCACTGCGTGCTCACTGTGCGCGCACGGTGCGCGAAGCGCACCGTGCGCGCACGGAACGAACTGCGTTAACTGGGCGCGCACGCCACGAATGGCGTAAAGTAACTTAGCATTTAAAAAACCGTACAAATTCACTGAAAAAACCATAGGTTTCACACACATTATAGTTAGGAATTAGCATTTAAAAAACCTTGCAAATTCACTGAAAAAACCATAGGTTTCACACAAGTTATAGTTAGCTGTACATTTCACTCGTAAAAAACCAATGAAATTCCCCCGTTATAGTTAGTGCAGGCAACTATAACTCACGCGACCGCAATCCTCTGCTGATGACATATGTGTCTTTATGAATAAAAAAATTTGTAATATATTTATAGCTAAAATTTAATGGAAGAAGACATGGGCAAATAAGTGTCTAAATACAGTATTAGCATCAGCAGAGGATTGCGGTCGCGTGAGTTATAGTTGCCTGCACTAACTATAACGGGGGATTTTCATTGGTTTTTTACGAGTGAAATGCACAGCTAACTATAACTTGTGTGAAACCTATGGTTTTTTCAGTGAATATATATATGTATATGTATATATATATATATATAAAGACCAACGCTTGTTCCTTTAAAGAAAAGCACGGCACACTCCGGAATCTTGTGAGGCTTTATTAAGATCAAAAATCGCATTGCTGGTAGTCCATGAGATACAGACATGTAGATGTGCTGGCAGTTCATGAAACGATGGCATACGCGTTTCAGCGATGAGTCGCCTTCGTCAGTGCCGGTTCCATAGAGTCGTCAGCAAACAGTACAGCTGTTGTTGCTCCTGTTCCTGTTTAAAAATTACACATGCCCCTCCTCCGCATCATGTGCTAATGCAAAGCGATGACACTCCCACATGCAGAGGGATGCTGGGACTTGGAGTCCGAGTGAGCGGGTAAAAAGTTCCCAAACCGCTGCAAACATCAAGTGGTGCTCCCATATCAATGAGCACGGACCGCAAACCAGCTCGAGTGCCCACGGGGGTGTAATTTAAAGGTCTCACTGGTTCCTTTGTCAGGCACACTCTGATGCCTCCTCTCTCCCCAATACAGTCCATGAGGCCAAATGGCGGTGTAACTGTTCGGGGGGGCGCCTTGTTTTGCCGAAAAACAAAAATACCAAAATGCTGGTTTCTCCAAGGTGCTCCAAATCGAGAGGGTGTGCCGTTTGTCCGCCTCCAGCCTGCGGACTAAACACAAAGACCAACGCTTGTTCCTTTAAAGAAAAGCACGGCACACTCCGGAATCTTGTGAGGCTTTATTAAGATCAAAAATCGCATTGCTGGTAGTCCATGAGATACAGACATGTAGATGTGCTGGCAGTTCATGAAACGATGGCATACGCGTTTCAGCGATGAGTCGCCTTCGTCAGTGCCGGTTCCATAGAGTCGTCAGCAAGCAGTACAGCTGTTGTTGCTCCTGTTCCTGTTTAAAAATTACACATGCCCCTCCTCCGCATCATGTGCTAATGCAAAGCGATGACACTCCCACATGCAGAGGGATGCTGGGACTTGGAGTCCGAGTGAGCGGGTGAAAAGTTCCCAAACCGCTGCAAACATCAAGTGGTGCTCCCATATCAATGAGCACGGACCGCAAACCAGCTCGAGTGCCCACGGGGGTGTAATTTAAAGGTCTCACTGGTTCCTTTGTCAGGCACACTATGATGCCTCCTCTCTCCCCAATACAGTCCATGAGGCCAAATGGCGGTGTAACTGTTCGGGGGGGCGCCTTGTTTTGCGAAAAACAAAAATACCAAAATGCTGGTTTCTCCAAGGTGCTCCAAATCGAGAGGGTGTGCCGTTTGTCCGCCTCCAGCCTGCGGACTAAACACAAAGACCAACGCTTGTTCCTTTAAAGAAAAGCACGGCACACTCCGGAATCTTGTGAGGCTTTATTAAGATCAAAAATCGCATTGCTGGTAGTCCATGAGATACAGACATGTAGATGTGCTGGCAGTTCATGAAACGATGGCATACGCGTTTCAGCGATGAGTCGCCTTCGTCAGTGCCGGTTCCATAGAGTCGTCAGCAAACAGTACAGCTGTTGTTGCTCCTGTTCCTGTTTAAAAATTACACATGCCCCTCCTCCGCATCATGTGCTAATGCAAAGCGATGACACTCCCACATGCAGAGGGATGCTGGGACTTGGAGTCCGAGTGAGCGGGTAAAAAGTTCCCAAACCGCTGCAAACATCAAGTGGTGCTCCCATATCAATGAGCACGGACCGCAAACCAGCTCGAGTGCCCACGGGGGTGTAATTTAAAGGTCTCACTGGTTCCTTTGTCAGGCACACTCTGATGCCTCCTCTCTCCCCAATACAGTCCATGAGGCCAAATGGCGGTGTAACTGTTCGGGGGGGCGCCTTGTTTTGCCGAAAAACAAAAATACCAAAATGCTGGTTTCTCCAAGGTGCTCCAAATCGAGAGGGTGTGCCGTTTGTCCGCCTCCAGCCTGCGGACTAAACACAAAGACCAACGCTTGTTCCTTTAAAGAAAAGCACGGCACACTCCGGAATCTTGTGAGGCTTTATTAAGATCAAAAATCGCATTGCTGGTAGTCCATGAGATACAGACATGTAGATGTGCTGGCAGTTCATGAAACGATGGCATACGCGTTTCAGCGATGAGTCGCCTTCGTCAGTGCCGGTTCCATAGAGTCGTCAGCAAGCAGTACAGCTGTTGTTGCTCCTGTTCCTGT
Source organism: Triturus cristatus (assembly GCF_964204655.1). Taxonomy (NCBI): domain Eukaryota; kingdom Metazoa; phylum Chordata; class Amphibia; order Caudata; family Salamandridae; genus Triturus; species Triturus cristatus. The sequence continues at coordinate 271,794,823 of NC_140582.1, forward strand.
TTAAAAATTACACATGCCCCTCCTCCGCATCATGTGCTAATGCAAAGCGATGACACTCCCACATGCAGAGGGATGCTGGGACTTGGAGTCCGAGTGAGCGGGTGAAAAGTTCCCAAACCGCTGCAAACATCAAGTGGTGCTCCCATATCAATGAGCACGGACCGCAAACCAGCTCGAGTGCCCACGGGGGTGTAATTTAAAGGTCTCACTGGTTCCTTTGTCAGGCACACTATGATGCCTCCTCTCTCCCCAATACAGTCCATGAGGCCAAATGGCGGTGTAACTGTTCGGGGGGGCGCCTTGTTTTGCGAAAAACAAAAATACCAAAATGCTGGTTTCTCCAAGGTGCTCCAAATCGAGAGGGTGTGCCGTTTGTCCGCCTCCAGCCTGCGGACTAAACACAAAGACCAACGCTTGTTCCTTTAAAGAAAAGCACGGCACACTCCGGAATCTTGTGAGGCTTTATTAAGATCAAAAATCGCATTGCTGGCAGTCCATGAGATACAGACATGTAGATGTGCTGGCAGTTCATGAAACGATGGCATACGCGTTTCAGCGATGAGTCGCCTTCGTCGGTGCCGGTTCCATAGAGTCGTCAGCAAACAGTACAGCTGTTGTTGCTCCTGTTCCTGTTTAAAAATTACACATGCCCCTCCTCCGCATCATGTTCTAATGCAAAGCGATGACACTCCCACAGGCAGAGGGATGCTGGGACTTGGAGTCTGAGTGAGCGGGTGAAAAGTTCCCAAACCGCTGCAAACATCAAGTGGTGCTCCCATATCAATGAGCACGGACCGCAAACCAGCTCGAGTGCCCACAGGGGTGTAATTTAAAGGTCTCACTGGTTCCTTTGTCAGGCACACGCTGATGCCTCCTCTCTCCCCAATACAGTCCATGAGGCCAAATGGCGGTGTAACTGTTCGGGGGGGCGCCTTGTTTTGCCGAAAAACAAAAATACCAAAATGCTGGTTTCTCCAAGGTGCTCCAAATCGAGAGAGTGTGCCGTTTGTCCGCCTCCAGCCTGCGGACTAAACACAAAGACCAACGCTTGTTCCTTTAAAGAAAAGCACGGCACACTCCGGAATCTTGTGAGGCTTTATTAAGATCAAAAATCGCATTGCTGGCAGTCCATGAGATACAGACATGTAGATGTGCTGGCAGTTCATGAAACGATGGCATACGCGTTTCAGCGATGAGTCGCCTTCGTCAGTGCCGGTTCCATAGAGTCGTCAGCAAACAGTACAGCTGTTGTTGCTCCTGTTCCTGTTTAAAAATTACACATACCCCTCCTCCGCATCATGTGCTAATGCAAAGCGATGACACTCCCACAGGCAGAGGGATGCTGGGACTTGGAGTCCGAGTGAGCGGGTGAAAAGTTCCCAAACCACTGCAAACATCAAGTGGTGCTCCCATATCAATGAGCACGGACCGCAAACCAGCTCGAGTGCCCACGGGGGTGTAATTTAAAGGTCTCACTGGTTCCTTTGTCAGGCACACTATGATGCCTCCTCTCTCCCCAATACAGTCCATGACGCCAAATGGCGGTGTAACTGTTCGGGGGGGCGCCTTGTTTTGCCGAAAAACAAAAATACCAAAATGCTGGTTTCTCCAAGGTGCTCCAAATCGAGAGGGTGTGCCGTTTGTCCGCCTCCAGCCTGCGGACTAAACACAAAGACCAACGCTTGTTCCTTTAAAGAAAAGCACGGCACACTCCGGAATCTTGTGAGGCTTTATTAAGATCAAAAATCGCATTGCTGGCAGTCCATGAGATACAGACATGTAGATGTGCTGGCAGTTCATGAAACGATGGCATACGCGTTTCAGCGATGAGTCGCCTTCGTCAGTGCCGGTTCCATAGCGTCGTCAGCAAACAGTACAGCTGTTGTTGCTCCTGTTCCTGTTTAAAAATTACACATGCCCCTCCTCCGCATCATGTGCTAATGCAAAGCGATGACACTCCCACAGGCAGAGGGATGCTGGGACTTGGAGTCCGAGTGAGCGGGTGAAAAGTTCCCAAACCGCTGCAAACATCAAGTGGTGCTCCCATATCAATGAGCACGGACCGCAAACCAGCTCGAGTGCCCACGGGGGTGTAATTTAAAGGTCTCACTGGTTCCTTTGTCAGGCACACTATGATGCCTCCTCTCTCCCCAATACAGTCCATGAGGCCAAATGGCAGTGTAACTGTATATATACTATCTCTATCCTATACTCTCCTCCTCCTCATCCTCTTCCTCGTCAAATCTTCTTGACAGTGCAAGGGGCAGAGCAACAAACACATTAATCAACTCTTTGGAAGGTTTGTATATGTTAGCTCTGCTTTTATGTTTGCTGCAGGGCTAGGATTGGCTGTTCGGCTGCAGTGTTTCAGCTGGAGCAGGTGGGGATGGTATGCACTTACAAAGGTGTTTTACATTGAAGACAATAACCATCTGGCCCAAGCCGGAGATTCCATCTGACTGCAGAGACACTGCCCTGACTGCAGAGATTCCGGCCCGGGTGCAGAGATTCTGCCCAGTGTGTAGAGGTAAAGATATCACTCGTAAGTAACTTCTATGAATACCAAGGGGCATATTTACAATATTTGTGACGTAGCGCGGCATTAGCCTTATTGGCTTAACATTGTGCTTTGCCACTTCTGAAAGGCATGGCTGCACCATATTTACAACAATATGGTGCAGCCCTGCATTCCACCCTGCACTGGCACTAAATTTAGCTGCCTAGTGACAACGCAAGCACACTTGCACCTCGGTGCAAGGGTGCTTGCACCATGGTGCAAGGGTGTCTGCGATGCAGGGGAAGATTGTTTATGTGCATAAAGCTGTCTCTTTCTGCTATAAACAATATTTAAATGGCGTTTATAACTTCTATGTGTGCTGCTTAATGCGGCACACATAAAAGTTACAAAACGTCATTTTTTTAATGATTGTTTATATGCAGGAAGGGACACCTTCCTACACATAAGCAATCAATTATGTTTTACTGTTTTCATGTGTGCCGCACAAGGCAGCACAAATGGAAACAGCAAAAACAAGGAGAAATTAAACATTTCTCCTCATTGCGCCAGGGTAAGGCCAGGTTTTCCCTGGTATTAATTTTGGCGCTGCCCCATATTAACCCCACCCTTGTAAATATGAAGCAGCGTCAAAATGAATGGTTGTTGCGGTGAAACGCCCACCGCAACACCCATTGCCCTCCCCTTTCATGCTATGTATAGTGTGAAAGGGTGCATCATTCACAAGACAGTGTTAAGCAGCTTATCGCTGCCTTGTAGATAGGGCAAAGCCCCTATCGCAACCACAACATCATGAAAAGTGAAGTTGTGGTAGCAATAGGGGCTTGTAAATATGCCCCGAAAAGCCATAAGTGACTTCTGTGAATACCAAAAGTCATAAAGTTAGACTTTTGGCTCAGATTAGCTTTATGAATCGACCCCTACATTTTTGTGCTATTTTGCCCTAGGCATGCTCCCTTTGCATACCTTTAAACTTTAAAGGCAAAAAGCGGTTTTGTCGTTGTGTGCTGCTTTGCTTTACTTTGTGAGAGCACCAGTGCAGTCTTTAGAAAATCTCTACCAAAGTATAAACAATGTTCTTTGCTCCCATGAGCAACACATGAAGCAGTTCCTCATATTGGTTTATCAGTGAAGGCAGAGAAAAGAGGAAGAAGCAGGAACAGAGAACTGAATGAGCTTCACCCTGAAAAAACGTCAGGTAAACCAAAAAATGTCCTTGAATTATACAGTATGCAACCTTTCTGGGAAAAGCTGAAATGGTGCTTTGTATATCCAAATGTTGTGCTATCTCTGAAATACATTTTAACAGCACTTATGTAACAGTAGTAAAAATAAAATTAAGATCCTATGGTACCATCAGTGTGCACCTGTTTTTATTTTAAAAAGTCAATAAATCTATTTGTGAGCTGTCAAAATTGCATAAACATGACAGTGAATTCCATGTGACACTGATAAACTCTTTAGAGATGGTGAGGAGAGAAAAAGTGAAAGATTCTCTGGAGAAATGATTAACGCAAAAAGAGCAATTGATGTACAGAATGCAGAACAATGTCATACCTTCACCACAGTACAGAGATCTAGGCCTAAATCCATTGTCTTTTTGCTCACCATGCCGTTTCAGTTTGGACCCAGCCAAATGCAAATCAGTCTTGACCCCATGCCCAATGGGAACAGTCTAGCCCGAACTGCCAGGCCAGGTTATCCCTGTCCTGGAAACAAGCATCCTAGGACCGGTTTCGGGTTTTCAGCCCTCATCAGCCAGGATAGCTTGACTCCAGTGGCATGGAGGGTACAGGACCCACGTCTGGGCAAAAGGAGATTTATTGCACTTTCGTTCTTTTAAAGTCAAAGAGACTTGTTTCGGCATGTTGATGCTTTTCTCAATCTTTTTCAAATTTTCAACATGGCTGCTTAATTTATGCTAATATCCTTTTCCCAAAGTCATTGAAGAAATACAGATATTAGCATAAATTCAGCAGCTGTGTTGAAAATTTGAAAAAGATTGAGTAAGGTATCAACACACCGAAATGCGTCTCTTAGATTTTAAAAGAAGTAAAGCACAATAAATCTCCTTTTGACTCCACTTACCTGGAGTGCTGGGACTCTTTCAAAAAGAGGGAGCACTGTTTATGTTCCTAGATGGAATGCTGTACAATATACTTACATTTCCTTTGTAAAGGAATGTGGGGTAAAAGTATATGCGTGGTAAAACTTTGAGTGGAAAAGAAGTGCATGGTAAAGGCATATGCATGGTGATGGGTGCATTGTAAAGATATGCATTCACTAAAAAAACAAAAGTTACAGGTAAGATATAGTTAGGAAATAGAATTTAAAAAAACCTTAGAAATGTACTGACAATACCAAAGGTTATAGGGACGTTATAGTTAGGCTCAGAATTCACTAATACAAAACCAGCGAAATTCAGGCGTTATAGTTAACTGAGCTAACTATAACTTATGCCCCCACAATGCACTGCTTATGACCTCACATATTACAATACTGATGACGTTCTGTGAGATCACTGGTGACATCACTGATGACATTTCAAATAATTGTTCTCATTAGTGATTGGTGGAGATGAATGTCATCCTCTTTAAATGAGAGCATAAGGCTGCATAGCAGTAGACTGCAGACCCAAACGAACTACCCCCACCATCACCCACACCAGAGGTGCCTAGTAGGGGAATGCACATACAGAGAATAGTCACTGCAAATGGACATATCACATCCAACCCGTGAAAGGGTTCATAAACAAGTAGGCAGTAACTCGCAGAAGTCATATTTGGGGGCACTGAAATGACAGACACACAGGGTGTAGAGTTTCATTGGTAGATGAGAGTGTGCATGTTTGTGAGGAAGGGGACAGTGGGTTAGTGATGAGAACATCAGGTAGAGATAGGGCCGGTTGTGGCACTTGTTACCACTGCTTGTTCTTTTTGCTTTTACACATAATAAATCCTGTGTAATCATACAAGGCAAGGGAAGAGAATCAATAGGTAAACAAACAGAAGAGACTGCAGGTGATCAGGACCACCTTATTCACCAGGAAATAAAACATCTTGTGGCCTTTCCTTCAAAGCATGCCATGCAACCCTTCTCTCACTATCTCCTACTGCTAAACTGACCACTCATGTGTAGCTCTAGGCTAAATCAGATCACTGCCCACAGGAGTGGTGCTTCGAAAGAGCACAAAGCAACAAGGCATGCAGGTTAAGTTCAGAATGGGATCTTTGCCAGCAGAGACCAATGGGAAGAGAAAGCCAGGCAGGAAGGGGTCAGAGTCAACAGTAAAAACTAGAGAGGCAGAAGAGAGTGCTGGAAGGTGGAGGCGGGGCTTGAATGTGGGTAGATGGACAGAGGGAGCAGAAAACACTGGGTAGAAGGGGAGTAGGGGGAAATGCACAGCAGCATCATAGAGTGTTAGAAGTAGTTAGGGACAGAATTTGAGCAGAAGAGGCAGAAGAGATTGAAGGAAGAGGGTAAAGAAGTGCAAAGGCAAAGAAATCCCAGAGAGGGATGAGAGTAGTTTGGGACACGAGAGGATAGAAGATATCATGGGAGAAGTAATGGGGTAGGTGAAGGGCAGAGGCATTGCTCATACTAGAGAGGCATAACAAGTAATGTAAAAGTAACTGTGTCTATAAACAGTAGTGATAAGGCCCACTTCGGGGGACACATAGACAGAAGTAGTAGTGCTACTTTGGAGAACAGAGCTGGGTGTACCTCATCCAGCAGCCTCTTAACTATGTTGATGATGGAGCCTGCCATCGCTGCATCCCAGCATGGCATGGTACAGGGGATGCAGAGCACAGACACCAGCCGGAACAGGGCCATGCTCCAGTCTCTCAATTACCCAAGTGTGGGAGGGGACACCAGAGAACAGGGGGGTGGCAGGGCTTCCTTCTGCATGTGTTTTTATAAATTTTGGTGGGCTTGCTGCTGGGTGGCAGCAGACAGGTCTCCACAGGCACAGAGTGCATCACTTTGGGGGAATTCTCTGCAAAAGGAGACTGGGGGCTCTCCCAGGTGTGAACTGCTGCATGTTTGAGGTGGTGGGAATCACCTGAATTCCCTCTCTCAGACCTGCCTTACACCTTCTGTCCCCTGGCGCTCAGACAACAGCCCCCAGTCCCCCTCCACTGCCCTCTGACCTGGGCCCACCTGATCGCTCCCGCAAGCTTAGATTGACAAGTGCCCCATGCTTTCCAAATCAGTAAAATAAAATCAATGAAGGAAAAAACAGCATTCCAAAAAGACAAAAGTCTAAATCTGGTACAGACTGAAAAATTAGGTATTCTAGATCGAACCAACACAATCCATTGAGAGCCTGATAAAGTGAACTTGTCCTTAATGCAAATAGTTGTACAGAACAATCGGTGTGTTTTTGAGCATTGGGTTTCTCTGTCCACCAGTGGTGAGGTGTTGAGGGATCCTGGAGTGGGGGCAGCACACACAGCAAATGTTCCCACTGCATCCTTGTCTGCCACCCAAACAACCCTCTCCACCCTCCCTCCTGCTGCTCCTCAGTTGGACAAACGTGACCCCTAAAAGGTGTGGTATCTTCGTTGCAGGTGCCTCACCACCTGTCCCCCCAGCTGTGCTGAGTGAGTAGGGTTTGACCTCCTACGAAACATCTCTGTAGGCCAAGCTGCACTCCTGAATACTATCCAGGGGCTTAGTTGCCACATGCAACAAATGGCAGCATATCTGGAAGGCATTCACAGTGCTATGTCTAGTGTACAGAGGTCTGGCCTTCTCACTGACTGCAGCCTCCCTACCATCCCAACCTTGTGTCCCAACTCCTACCCCTTCCCAATCCCAAATTCCTTATTCCCAGCCCTGTCCCAAGCACACTCACTTCTTTGCATGCACCCGCTCCAACATACACAAGCGGCACACCCACACATAAACACCAACATAGCAAAAAACACAGGCACACACCCAAACAACATACAGATACCACATGCACCACCCCCCAGCACCATGCCTTTGGGGATTACCACCAACACACCCACAGGCACCCCACTACATACATATGCACCACTACCAGCACACCCACAGACAACCCCAACACCACACACACACATGTACCACCAGAACACCCACAAACATCCCCCACTACCACACACACATTCACCACCACCAGCACACCTGCAGACACCTCCCACCACCACACCTACATGCACCACCATCACCACCACCAGTACACCCATCGACACCACATCACACCCACATGGACAAACACATCCACATGAAACACAACTACACCATCACCTCAACAGCAAACCAATCCGCATATACATTAGAAACTACACCCAGGAAAGACAAACGCCCACACTCAACTGAACAACATACACCTTGGAAAAAACACATATCCAAATGTACCCCACATGCATCAGACCCACAGGCACCTGCAACATCAACAGCTACACACACATCACCCACTGCCACTCCCTCCAGCTCTCATCCACAACTCCCTTCTGACCATCCTTGAATTTTTTCATGAAGACGTCTTTTTTGCCCTTTCCTTGAACCCCTAAATTCCAGAACCCACTCCGCCATACAAAGCCACCACTTCTACAACTCAACTCACTCGTCCAAAATACAAAAATACCCCCTCCCAAACCAAAAACTACCCCTCCCAAACCAAACACCACTCCATCCAAACCACCATCTCCCATGTAAGTTCAATGAAGTGCCTACTCTGTGCCCACTAGATGCCTCTTCTGAGAAGGTTCCCCTAGACAGTGAGATCAGAGGCAAGCTTAATGCTACAGCACAGCAGTGCAATGGACATTCTGTCAAGCAGGCAGGAAAACAGATGAAGAAATTCTCCCGCAGGCAGGGAGCAGCATTTTATGCTGCTCCCTGATTGTGGGAGAAATGATAGATCCTGCTGGAGGCATTGGGGCTCTCCTCGCAGTCCATGATTCTAAGTTCCTGGATTGGCAAAGGCAAAGCATGTGTATTTCATTGGCAATTCCACATCAAAAAGCAATCTGAAATCCTTGGTGGAGGTGAATGCATCATTGATCTATTGGAACTCAATCTGTAGTGACTGTGACTAATGGGTTATTTATTGTCCTCTCCTGGTGTGGTCCATGGTTCGCCCTTTATGTTACTACGAGTGTGCAAATGTGCAAGATCACCTGAATGCTCTCCTGTTAAGCCCTTACTCGTCCACCATAGTAGTGTGCAAAGGTCTTCCTGCTATTTGCCAGGATGATGGACAGCTTACCAAAAGGTCCCCCAGCGCAATTTCCGCTGACTTTAGTGACACGTTCTTGATGCTGAGAAATATGAAGACATATACACCAAACAAAGAAGCACTTGCTTTATATAGTTAAGAGGAAGTACCCCTGTTTAGTGGAGATTCACCTCTTCTCATCATCTTCTCTATAGGAGAATTCTTGTCATTGCAGTTTTCTGGAAGAAGGCGCTTGAAGAACAATCACATAGCCAAAACAGAATGTGCAGAAGGTCACTGGAGACATTTCCTCCTGGTCCATTACACAGCTGAGGTGTCAAATATGCGCCAGACATTTACCCAACGAGTTAGCACTTACTAGTTTATCAGTCAAAAATACTCCAGTTGGGTATACATTTTGTGCAACATTGTTGGGTCTTTTAGGGTAAACAGGCAGGTGAGATTCCGTTCTGGCCCTGATGCTAATTTCACAGAAATTAAACCTCAACAGGAAGCACTTATAAATATAAACATAGCAGGTGCCCCAGTTTAACTCTGTTTCTGTACAGGACAAATCCTTCTAACGTATTGAACTATCCAAGGCAAAGCAACAGTGTTTTATTTGGAATTCCACATTGGAAAATGCCTGCGGCCAACCTCTTGGTTTGGTATGGCCAAAAAACATGCTTGATGCAGGATTAGGTGCCTACAGGGTTTGGCTGTAGGGCCTATCCGCATGCCAGGCGTAGGACAGTCTTGGTGCTGTGGTTGCTGCGCAATCCGTATTGGGACGGGTCGAGGATGGAGTTCTCTTTGATGAATTTCGTTAATTGGCCATTGACGATTTTCTCTGTGACTTTGGCCACGAAGGGGAGGAGAGAGATGGGTCAGTAATTCTGGAGGTCCATCAGATCTGCTGAAGGCTTCTTGAGAAGGGGTCTGTGGGGGCTCCTGAGTGAATGCCTTTCATGGTCGACGCGGTGTCTTCGTTAGTGGTCGGCATCAATTGTAACCATGTTAGCAGCACTCTCTACCTACCACTAGGTGAAAAGTACACATTACTTTCTGTAAGCCTCATGCCATCTTCAAATTAAACTGTAGCAGGTGTGGTTGCAATTCAAAGTTTATCCCTCACAACTTATTTTCTTTCTTTTTTCAAAACCATTCAAAGATGTAGTTTCTTTTGCCTCCAAATCACTACCTAATTTTAAATCCATGTACATCTCCACCATCCAATCAAATATGTTCTTTTATATTATGCTTGCTGTCCTCCATTTTAGCACCCTTTCATCTTCAAAACTGCCTCATTCCTCTGCAGCCTTCCCCTCTGTGCAACTACTCCTTCCCTCCAAAATGATCATTGTGACAATTAGGGAGTCATGGTTGAGTGTTTTCAGCATCACGGATCCCAAACCAAAAGCACAAATTCAACACCTAATATCAATTGGTTTTCCTCAACCAAAACCATTCACATTAAACAATAACACATTTAATACAGTCGGCATATAACTGGCTACTTGCTATCTAAGAGAGTGTGGGTGTGCCTGTATAGGTTTGTGAGTAGGTGTGTCAGTGGTTTATTATTCTGTGAGTGGTTGTATAAGAGGCTGTATGGGTCTCTAACTGGGTGTATGAGTGGTCGTATAGGTGGCTGAGTGAGTTTGTGAGTGTGTGACTGGGTGAGCGAATAGGTGTTTGACTGGTTGTATGGATTTATGAGTAAGTATGTCACAGACCTGCTAGGTGTGTGAGTGTGTGACTGGTGTGTCTCAATGGCTGTGCACGTGGTAATATGGCTGTATGAGTCACTTTGTGAGTGGTTGTATGAGTGTGTCAGTGGGTGAGTAGTGGTTGTATGGGTGTGTGTGGCTGTGTCAGGGGTTGTATGCAGGTGTGAGTGAATGTGTGAGTAGCTCTTTGGGTATATGAGTGGGAGTGGGACTGATTGTATGGGTGTTATAGTAGGTGTGCGAGTAACTGTATGGGTGTGTGAGTGTAAATAGCTCTGTGAGTGTGAAAGTGGGGTTGTGAGGGCTTCTTTCAATGTGTCAGTACCTGTGTGAGTACCTGTGTAGGTGTGTGAGTAGTTGTATGGGTATGTGAGCTGGACGGTGTGAGTCTGTGAGAGAGTGTGTGAGTGTCCATGTGGATCTGTGAGTTGATGTGTGTGTGTGAAAGTGGGTCTACAAGTGGGTGTGTCAGTATCTGAGTGCTTCTGTGAGTTGCTGTGTGAGTATAAGCATGGGTCTCTGAGTGGAAGCATGAGTGTCTGTGTGGGTCTGAGAGTGAGTGATAAGTGTGAGTGAGTCTCTAAGTGTGTATCTGAGTGAGTCTGTGAGTGGGTGTATGAGTGAGTATGTGGGCCTGTGAGTGGGTGAATGAGTGTCTGAGTGTCTTTGTGGGTCTGTGAGTGAGTGTTAACAGTATACATGATAATTTGACTGACCAAGGGAGAAGATTACATTTGGTCTGATATTGGCGTTTTACTGGTCATTCAAACACCGTTTGGCATTCATACCTGGGAAAACATTTTGTAGATGGGGTGGGCAGTGCACTGCAACAGTTGAGTAATCTTCTTTATGATAGCTAAGCTGTATTTCCCTTCCCTGTTATCTTGACTCGTTGTGATATTTTTATTTTTGGACCAACACTTGAACAATCTCACCCTTCCAACAACTTCCTCCGGTTATGGGCAAGAGGAAACACCCAGCTACTGTGGGCAAAACTAATTCCCCAGATAAGTCCCAATTATCACTATTAAAATACATCACAGGAGCTATGAGGGCTATTGCCAAGGAAATATCAACCGTTGAAGAATCTTTGTTAATAAATGAGGGTTGTGAAACGACCCCAATAATAACAGCCCATGTCCTCGTCAACAGCTCTGAGAGTCCTGTATAAGCCGGGTCCGATGTCCACTTCAGGGGCCTGTGTTCGACCTCATGGTCACAGGTTCAAATCCCGGTGGGTCCACTCAGCCTTTAATCCATCTGAGGTCGATAAAATGAGTACCATTGAGTTGGGTAACAATAAACATCTGTTATTCAGTGCCAAGATAACTCTGGGTGAATGTGTGCTTTGCAAATACACAAGTTATGTTAAAGGAATTGAAGGAAAGGATCTTAGAAAGGAGGAAGGAAGGGAAGTGGCTAAAGAGGTAAATGGATGTGTACATTATCGCCCGACTGTGTTTTCCATCCCAATCTAACTCTCCACCACCTAAACGGGTTAAAAAACAACGTGCCCATCCCGTGGGTACCTGTCCCAGCAGAGAACCAATGCTGACTAAAAAAGGAAAAAGCCAACCACAGGGACCGTATCAAATAGTAATAACCCGGGCAAAGACCTATCCGGACCTTAATTATAATAAATTTATTGGAAAAGTAGATGCTTTAGCAGAGACATTTAAAATTCTTGATCAGCATGTGAATAACATATTGGAGACATGACAAACTCAGACTAATTAAAGTAGAAAAAGAACTAACTGTTGTCTGGAACTTTTGAATATTTTCTCAACTGGACAAATGACCAAGGTATTACAGAATACAGACTGCTCACCTGTAACTAAGGCCCCAATCAAGAGTGTAACCAACAACATTGCACAAACAGGACCAATTACACGCGCCCTTAGACATAGAGGCACCCAAAACACTAAAACGACGGGTGGGGAGAGATTGAAAACAAGTATTGGGTGTGGGGACAAAACTGGTTCTGGATCTGCCACAGCTAGACCAGCCATTAGCAACTAACTTGGAGAGCCAACAGAACATATAACTGACTGTTTGGACCTCCCAACAGCCACAACCCCATATGTGGTAGTCCAGACTAATGTTCCTCCTTCACCCACTAACAGCACGGAGAACTGGATCTCATCAGGAAACAAGTACCTAAACTGGCTGGGTGTTACATCGGGTCTAACTGAGCATCTATTTAATGACTTCAAGATGGCAAGGAGAGTTAAATGGGTAGGGAGAGGGAAAAAAACTTGAGTGGTGATTGTGTAGTTCTGTCTTTTAAAACACATTGGTTGGTGGAGACAGTCCTGAATAGGACTGGGACCTCCAACTCCCAGATGAGTGATATTTCCTCTTGCCCCCTGGGCTATTTCTATCAACCCACACTTTTAATCAATAATATTAGACCACAGTACATCCTTGAGCCATGACCAATGAGATACCCACATTATATAGTTCCAACTTAATCGGTTCCAATGTCTATCTTCTCTGAACGGGCTGGATTGACTTAAGGGGGGGTCTGCACAGACAGTGAGCAAAATGTTAAGAGAAACTCTGTCACAAAATGTTTTAATGACGGGAACATCCCTCAGACAGTGCATGAGGAAATCTTGCTGATTTAAGATAGTACCCCTCAATCAGCTAGTAGTAACATGATAGACCCCCTGATAGATAATAATACACAACATCCAACACAAGTTAACTGGGAACTGCTCAGATGCTTGTTTTGGAATGTGGCAGGTTTGCAGAGTAAAAGACAAATTAAAGAATGGCTACACTTTATAGTCGATTTTCAGATTATCTGTCTACAAGAGACATGGCTCACGGAGCCCACTCATATAAATGGGAACCAGACATATTTCGCTCTGGCCATTCCATTGAGGCATGGTAGGGCAAAGAAGGGACTAAGTACATATTTCTCCAACACCTTTGAGTTTACTAAAATTACTTTGGTCACACATAACCTGTATTATCATCTAATAGTATGCAACTCGACAGGCTTTGCCAGATTAGCACTAATCAATTTCTTCAATATGGCTACCATGAGAGTAATAACTGATATTTTGCAGAAATTACCTGGAGCATATTGTCATGGACCATAGAAAACACATGATAATTTTATGGGAGGGGTGATTTTAGGATGTATGCCGTTACAACGCATGCTATTACAACGCATACCTTTACAACGCATTTTTTACACCGCAAGTACTACTACAACGCATTACTTTACAACGAATACTCTTACAACGCAAAACCTATTAAAATACTGAAAAGTGCTGTTACAACGAAATCTATTACAACGCATACCATTACAACGCGATTTTTTTTTTTATTAAATTAAAAGTACAATAAAATCTGGCACGGGATGCAGGGAAATTAGGGGTTTTTGGGTGGGGAAGTGTATTAAAATGTGGAGAACAACTGAGCGTAAATCTACTGAAATGCTTAACCAAATTAGTACTCGAGTATTAAAATTAATACTCGAGTATTAAAATTAATACTCATAATCCCCAAATAAATTCCGTTTTCACACATTTCAAAGATTAACAAAAAGAACGATAGTAAAAACAACAGTACTGACACAATTTTTATCATGAATAATTCGGAAAGTAAGTAAACAGAGTAAAACACACATAAACATAGGCGCCATTTTAACCATCTCACTTGTAAAACTTGTCCTACCACAGTTTCTATGTAAACAATACCAAAAGACATGTTCCAAAATGGATGCCAAAACGGAGCAAATGAATGAAAACAATATTTTTTAAAAAGCATTTTTAAATTATCATTTTCCACAGTAAAACAAAGCATTTAAAAAAACACAACGAACGCAGTTTTTAAAAAAATTATTAGTGACACAGAGTAAAACTTATAAATACAAGGAAGACACCATTTTGCACTCAGTTGATTATCAACTAGCAGAGAGACCAGACGTGAAAAGCTGACCCTCTGTCACCTCCACTGCGACCTCCTCAGAGAGAGCACGGATTTCATTCGTAAAAGCATTACAATAGAGCAACTACTAGTAAGTCATTATAATAATTTTAAACGTTGGTTTTGAGGAAAATATATTTTCTTAACACAAAAAAAATTTAAATTAAATTCTTAATAATAACTTTTAAAATGTACTGTTTCTAATTTATTATCACTAAAAATACACACCAACTTAAAACAAGTATTTTATTTTTCAAAAACAGAAACTCGGAATATATTGAAATTCAACAACAGGTGTACCTAATTGAGCATCACCACCACGTAAACGACTGACATATAAAATTGTGAAGGTAAATGTAATTTATTTGTAATGGTTTTAATTGTAAAACATATTTTTGAAAATTACCTACAGTGATGTATGGCAATGGTGTTTTGTTTTTAAACCTCAATCTCACTACATCATAAACGAAAAAATAGCATGATGCAGGAGTAACAATTACTAAAAAGACTTCAGTTGGGTACTACATCTGAAAAAGCGATTCATATTACTAGGTCAACTATTTCTATTCAAAGTCCTCGAATATTCTGCATTATAGTAATTTAGTGATAGTATCGGATTAACCTTTTTTTTTTCTGAAAAATGCATTAAATGTGTAATATGTTTTCTTTCACCAATTGTTACTCATACTCCTTTGTCATATATCAAATTGTTGTTAAAATTTATTTTTTTAACAACCAACGTTGGCTAAGGAACATTAATTTATTCAAGTTTTTTTTTCCACAGAGTACATCTGTACCAAAAAAAAAGTTTATCCTGCTGCAAGCATTAGCTTAAAGGCACGAAAACAAGCAATAACAGAAAAAGGTATATTACCTTTTGAGTATTATTTTTACTATACATTTTTAAACGTTCTTTTTGCAATTATTACTCCTCTAACATACCAAATTAGTAAAATAATGGATAGTTTAGAGTAACAATATACTATTTCTTCTCCAGGAAGGTGCAACATTAGGGAGATTTCTTTATAGTGTAGGGGTACATATCTCTATTTCAACTACAGGAAGGTGCATTGGTTAGTACAGTGTCATGTAGTATTAGTTATATTGTATGTCATTATTAATTTAAATATACTAAGATTTTAAATTTCAAACCAACGTTATTTTTTTTTTTATCCTCTTTTTTTTCAAAAGACAGCAATTTGATTCCTTACAGAAAGATTCTTTCCACCACACACGTTAAATCTAGAACCAACAGACCAAATCATCCTCCGAAGCCTCATCCAGAAAAGCAAGTTCTACAAAACAAGGTATTGATTTTCATGATGGTTTCTTAACCTTCAATATATTAGACTAGCTATCTCATTGCTAATGTTGAAAAAAAAAACAATTTACTTATGGTTACATTTGCAGAAATCAGAATTTTATTTCATGACTAAAGGATGGTGTAGCATTAGGGAAAGTGTTCTCTACTGCAACTTATAACAAATATACAAGTTTTCAAAAATTATTGTAAAATCGCATTTCTCAACATCGTTCAGTTTTCTCATTCTTTTCTTTTTTCACTTTTTCAGGCATTTATTTTTCCATTCCAAATCCAATCACCTCATAAGTGTCTACTGCTGCCTACACGCCATTCCCAATTTAAAAAGTCAGCAAGAAAAGCAAATTCGAATTAAAAAGGTAATTTTATCCAACATTCTAAGGTGCACCAGTTCTAAATATGTACCATGCTGTAGGGTTAACAATTACTATTCTAACTCCAGGAAGGTGCATCAGTAGGGAAAGTGTTGGATGGTGTAGGGGTGCAATTTACTATTCTAACTCCAGGAAGGTGCATCAGTAGGGAAAGTGCTGGAGGGTGTAGGGGTGCAATTTACTATTCTAACTCCAGGAAGGTGCAGCAGTAGGGAAAGTGTTGGATGGTGTTGGGGTGCAATTTACTATTCTAACTCCAGGAAGGTGCATCAGTAGGGAAAGTGTTGGATGGTGTAGGGGTAACAATTTACTATTCTAACTCCAGGAAGGTGCAGCAGTAGGGAAAGTGTTGGATGGTGTTGGGGTGCAATTTACTATTCTAACTCCAGGAAGGTGCAGCAGTAGGGAAAGTGTTGGATGGTGTTGGGGTGCAATTTACTATTCTAACTCCAGGAAGGTGCATCAGTAGGGAAAGTGTTGGATGGTGTAGGGGTAACAATTTACTATTCTAACTCCAGGAAGGTGCAGCAGTAGGGAAAGTGTTGGATGGTGTAGGGGTAACAATTTACTATTCTAACTCCAGGAAGGTGCAGCAGTAGGGAAAGTGTTGGAGGGTGTATGGGTGCAATTTACTATTCTAACTCCAGGAAGGTGCATCAGTAGGGAATGTGTTGGATGGTGTAGGGGTGCAATTTACTATTCTAACTCCAGGAAGGTGCAGCAGTAGGGAAAGTGTTGGATGGTGTTGGG
Organism: Triturus cristatus; assembly: GCF_964204655.1. Taxonomy (NCBI): domain Eukaryota; kingdom Metazoa; phylum Chordata; class Amphibia; order Caudata; family Salamandridae; genus Triturus; species Triturus cristatus. The sequence goes on from NC_140582.1 coordinate 271,811,639, forward strand.
GTGCAATTTACTATTCTAACTCCAGGAAGGTGCAGCAGTAGGGAAAGTGTTGGATGGTGTAGGGGTAACAATTTACTATTCTAACTCCAGGAAGGTGCATCAGTAGGGAAAGTGTTGGAGTGTGTAGGGGTGCAATTTACTATTCTAACTCCAGGAAGGTGCAGCAGTAGGGAATGTTTAGGATGGTGTTGGGGTGCAATTTACTATTCTAACTCCAGGAAGGTGCATCAGTAGGGAAAGTGTTGGATGGTGTAGGGGTAACAATTTACTATTCTAACTCCAGGAAAGTGCAGCAGTAGGGAAAGTGTTGGATGGTGTTGGGGTGCAATTTACTATTCTAACTCCAGGAAGGTGCAGCAGTAGGGAAAGTGTTGGATGGTGTTGGGGTGCAATTTACTATTCTAACTCCAGGAAGGTGCATCAGTAGGGAAAGTGTTGGATGGTGTAGGGGTAACAATTTACTATTCTAACTCCAGGAAGGTGCAGCAGTAGGGAAAGTGTTGGATGGTGTAGGGGTAACAATTTACTATTCTAACTCCAGGAAGGTGCAGCAGTAGGGAAAGTGTTGGATGGTGTAGGGGTAACAATTTACTATTCTAACTCCAGGAAGGTGCAGCAGTAGGGAAAGTGTTGGATGGTGTTGGGGTGAAATTTACTATTCTAACTCCAGGAAGGTGCAGCAGTAGGGAAAGTGTTGGATGGTGTAGGGGTAACAATTTACTATTCTAACTCCAGGAAGGTGCATCAGTAGGGAAAGTGTTGGATGGTGTAGGGGTGCAATTTACTATTCTAACTCCAGGAAGGTGCATCAGTAGGGAAAGTGTTGGATGGTGTAGGGGTGCAATTTACTATTCTAACTCCAGGAAGGTGCATCAGTAGGGAAAGTGTTGGAGGGTGTAGGGGTGCAATTTACTATTCTAACTCCAGGAAGGTGCAGCAGTAGGGAATGTTTAGGATGGTGTAAATGTTATGTTTTAGGTAAATCATAAATTTATTCTGGCTAATTTTTGTGTCTTTTCTCCTCTTTTCAGATAATGTCTAGCCTGGGAGCTGCCAACTTTATTAAATCCAGGAAGGGCAAAAATTTGTTAAACCATGGTGGATACATATATAGTAAGGAAAGAATAAGTTTAACTAGAAATCATTGGAGGTGTGTGCAATACTACACTACCCATTGCAGTGGCAGAGCGGTTACTGTTGATAATTTGGTTGTGAAAACCACAGAACATAACCACTCTGCCTCTGCAATGGATGTAGAAATTAGAGAAACAATAAACGAGATGAAAGCTATTGCAAGCACCTCCAATGATTCCACAGGATCAATTTTAAGAGAGGTTGCACAGCATGTCCCCAGTCATGTTGCTAGTAACATGCCTATAATACCTAATTTGAGAAGAATTATTCAGAGACAAAAGCAGGCAAGTAACATTCAATTATCTACACCACATACTTTCTCTGACATTAGAATTCCTCATGATCTTTCTATTTCTTTTTCTGATGAACCTTTCCTTCTGCATGACAACGAAAACCCTCAGAAACGTATTTTAATTTTTAGTACCCCACGTAACCTTGCTAAGTTAGAAACTAGTGAAATTTGGATGATGGATGGGACGTTTAAAAGTACACCCCACCCTTTCACTCAAATTTACACTATACATGCTAAAATTAACAATAGTGTAATTCCCTTAGTTTATAGTTTGCTACCTGATAAGACTTCTGCAACATACACTGAACTTTTATCAGTGATTAAAAGTAAAACATCTTCAAGTCCTCGAAAAATAATTATTGATTTTGAATTGAGTATGATCAATGTGATCACTAAAACGTACACGGATACCCAAATTCAGGGATGTTTTTTCCATTTTTCGCAGGCATTTTGGCGTAAATTACAGAAAACATCCCTAGTTGCAGAATATTCTCGGGATAGCAAACTACAATTTGAACTAAAAAAATTAACTGCACTTTGTTTTGTTCCTCCCGATAGTGTGGACGAGTACTACACTGCAATTATAGAATCTGTTTATTATACGAGTAACGAAGAAAAATTGGCACCCATTCTAAATTATTTTGAGGACACATGGATTGGACACCTAAGCAGATCGGGTCGCAGGAGGAAGCCACGATTCCATGTGGAGTGGTGGAACTGCTACATGAGTTGTTTAGAGGGAGAAGCAAAAACAAACAATGCCATTGAGGGATGGCATAACTCCTTCAACCATACAATTGGTAAACCACATCCTAACTTCTACTCTTTTTTGGAAACTTTGAAGAAGGAGCAAAGTTTCCAAGAAATGAGAATAGCCCAAACACTCGCAGGTAGTCTAAACCCACGAGTAACAGTCAAAACAAGGGAAATGTCTGAGAGACTATTGGCAATTCTACAACAATTTTCGTTGTGTGTGGCTATAGACTACCTGGAAAATCTTTCTAACATTCTTTCTTTTTAAAATAATGTAATTACTTACTTTCCTGCTTTGCTTTAAATTTTACTAATTTTCAAATTACAATTGGCATACCAAGGTATTTTCTAAACATTTTTTCAAACAAACAAGTCGGGTTATTTTTTTTTTAAACAAATCTTCATTTCAAGCAAAAACTACCAATGTCTACAAATTTACTGTCCCATAGTATTTAAACTATTGTTCGACATCGGAACTCCATTAATTAAATTACCGAAAAAATCCAATTTAATTACCTTCAAAACTAATCTCCAAAAATGAAACATATGTATAATCTACAATTCAAACCATATTCCGAAATGCACTTTGCAGCTTAATCATCATTTTTAAAACTATCGTTATTTGTCAAAATTTGAAAGTACGCAACTTTTTTGCTGTTAGAAATGAAGATCGACATTACTTTTGTTACTTCCTAAATAAACAAATCAACTTTCTGAACAGTAACTTTTAATTTATTAACAGTTACATACTTTTTTAAACAAAATAAATAACTTTTAGCGACCCGACATAGGCATACATTAATGACATTAATGTGGACATGTTTAAAAACAATTAAGTAATCAATTAGTTTTCCCGCAACCTCCCCTTATTCTTTCCTCACTATATATGTATCCCTTTTAAAGGTTTATTCTACAATTACAAATGAAAATTTTTCCTACCTGGCCGCAGATCAGCTTCCTGCTGCTTCCTCCTCCGATGCTCTGCAAAATGGCGTATTACGTCGACGCTCACGTCATTACGTCATCGCGTGCATCTAAATTTAAAGCGGACTACTTTATTTAACTAACCTGTAAATAAATGTTTATAAATGTTAATAAAATATTTATATTTTGTTTCAAAAATGTTACTTACATTGCAAAATTCATTAAAAATATGGTTTATTTTTTCATGATTTTTTAATAAATAAAAAATGTGAAAACAAAAATTGATTCCTGTCATTATTTTTTAAATAGTTATTTAACTTTCAAATTTATAACTAATTTAATGTAAATTCACTAAATATGTTCCTTACCTCGACTCTATTGTCTTTTCCTTTCAAAACTTTCTCTTTCTTCACTTTCTGATCCTTCTTTTCTTGTTCCGCGGGTTGTATATTCTGATGCTGCCAAAATAAAAAAAGGACAAAGACACTCATAGACTACAATGGAAAAGCGTGGGAATTATTTTAAAAAAGTAAGTAATTATTATTATTTTTTTTGTTTTAAACTATTACTGTTTTTAAAATGCATTTTTTATTACTCTTTTAATATTTCAAATATTATTATATTTTTAATTATTTTTTTATAAATTTATCTAATTTTTATAATAAATAATCCAAAAGTACTCTTCCTTTTTTTAAAAACAATGTTCTCTATTTTTTGTACTTATAAATACTTTAGTATTTACATATCTTATTTCTTAAATTTTTGTTAGATACTGTAGTATTAATATTTTTAAAAAGTACTCACAAACTTTAAATAAATTAAATTTAAAATATGCTGTTTCTTATTTTGAAAAAACCAATGAACTAAATTAATTTAAGAAATACACTTTAATATTTTAAAAATACTCAACTATTAAAATTTATTTACTCACTCTTAATTTTTAGAAAAAATATATTAAATACTCTTTCAATTTAGAATAATTCTCAATTATTTATTTATCTTTAAAAATACTCACTATTCACTGTAATATGTATCAAATTAAATATAAAAACAATCATTCCATTTTCAGAAATACTCAAGTATTAATTTAACTATCCAACAAAACATTCCTAGTAAAGAAAATACTCAAGTATTAAGTATCAAGAATTCATATTTAAATACTCAAGTATTAATTTAACTATCCAACAAAACATTCCTACTAGACAAAATACTCAATTATAAATATTAAAATACTCAAGTATTAATTCAACTATCCAACAAAACATTTCTACTAGACAAAATACTAAAGTATTAATATTTTGATAAACAACTCACTTTATTTCAAATACAATTTTTTTAATAACAAATAATTTTACGATATATATTTAATTTAATTAAAATTCCAATATTAAAAAATGCGTTGTAATAGTATATGCGTTGTAAAAGTACTTACCATATAACATCTTGCGTTGTAAATGCATGCGTTGTAAATGCATGCGTTGTAATGGCATTTTCAAATAATGCGTTGTAAAGGTATATGCGTTGTAAAAGTACTTACCATATAATAGCATGCGTTGTAAAAGCATGCGTTGTAAAAGTTTTTGCGTTGTAAAAAATGCGTTGTAATAGCATAGCGTTGTAAAAGTTGCGTTGTAAAGGTGGTTCCCCATGATTTTATTATGCATCAGTGTAATGCACAGCTGGTAAAATGTGTAGAATGACAAACACAGAGGATGATGACCAGTCCCATTTCATGCACAGTACATGCTGTGATAAGATTAATAAAATGAATGTCAAATTCGATCTGACATTTGCAAATGAAATTTCCACACCTTATGCTATCCATAAAAAAACCTTAAACGGGGGAAACAAAAATAGCATTATTGATCATGTCTAGGCTATTTGGTTTTAGGTTTAAACCTATAATAAATGATACAACCCCACCGAAAGGAAAATAGCCATCACTGGTGTAATCATATAAACACTGAAAAAACACCTTTGCAACCACAACCTAAGTGCCATTCAAAGAAAGGAAAAGATGAGTGAAAGAGTCATTTTTATTTCGTCCTTAAGGGGCCAATACAATGTAACTTTGTTATACAAGGTAGTATCAAGAGAGACTGGGCTAACATTATTCTGTTTGAGTTTTGTTGTTTAGGGATGTCACTGAAACATTGTCTCTTCTTCCTTCTGCTTTTTTTAGGTTTGTGGTCTTTGGTCTAAAGATGCAGAGTTTAGTTGCATTTTTTTGGTCTTATTTAGTTATTTTATAAACTGTAGAGAATTGGGAAATATCAAAATCATATTTGAAATTTTGGCTACATTTGTCTTCACTCATAGGTGAAATGGCTGGATTAATTAGAATCTTTCCTAGTATGTAGCATCACATTTACCCACAGACAGAGAATGGGTGAAGTCCTTTGATACATCTGTCCCCCTTTCTAGTGAGTCAGTATTGATTGTAAGTGAATTGCCAAACAGCCCAGTTTTCAAACATTCAATGCAAGATGTAGTGACAGGTATGTATGAAACAAATGTTGTCACCAAGCATCTGAGATAGTGGTGAAAACAAGACACCAGGCGTTTGGTAAACATGGAACACAGTGTCACTTGGAATGCTGCTGAAAAAAGTTCCTACCAAGTTCAATTAGGATTGGAGTGATATTGTTTTTATTTGGAGTAATTCAGCTACGTATATGAACAAGTTGTATGATGGCCTGTCAAAATCGATACCTGAGCTGAAGTGCTTCCCTGTAAGAGATCTTTGTCACATGCTAGAGTGTATGCTGAAAGCATCTTTACAATCTTCAGAGTTAATGAAGAATGCTATTGACTTAGTAGTCCATTCTGGTGCAGTAAAAATGTATTTGGTCCTCATATACCCTGTGCACACACTACCTATACACATGCACTATCAGTGCAGAAAGCAAGCAATAATTAAAATTAAATTAAAATTCGATAAACACCGGAAAAACACTGTTTCTGTTGTTTTTAATGGCGCAAAAATGTATAACCACTGATAACCACTGTTTTTTAAGGTATTGAAAAAACTGAAAAAACCCCACCAGAATTTACCAAAAATAGAAACTGAAATCAGGAAAGCCTAATCATGTCCTATTATCTAACCATTGTGCTAGTCTTACTTTTAACTTTCTTACACACTCGATTTCTTTATGCAATTATTTTCCTTTGAGTTTGCAAATATCATCAGTACCATTTTTTGAACAAGGGTGTGAAGAAACTATCACACAGGTGGAGGGGATTGAATTAGCATGGCGTAATGGCTACACCCTGCGCTGGACACAGATTACCCCGGAAGGGTTTCTTAAACAACTGATAGGTAACAATATGGCAGCCTTTGAGCGGTGCCTAAATGACACCCTGTCCTGGCCCTCCTCTACGTTGATGAAGCTGTTTTTATTGCTCCCACCCCTCTGGCTCTACAGTCCCTGCTTTCAAACTCTGTTGAATACATGAAGGAACTCGGCCTCCAAGTTAACCAATCAAAAACCTTCATTGCGAAGTGCGGGAAGAACAGCATGAAATGTAGAGATCGAAAAATAAATGGCACAAATATTGGTTTAACTGATACCTTTTCTTACCTTGGGATCTTATTCGACAAGGATGTTTTATGGAATAAGGCCATTGCTAACAGAAAGTTGCAACTTAGCAAGGCCTGCATGGCCCTCAGAAGCTTTGCGATATGACTGGGTTCTAACCCACCTGAGATGATGATGGAGATTTACATAGCCAAATACCTAATTATAGCACTTTTGTGGGCGGGTATATGGGGATAAAAGATTTTTTTAGATATCTTCTTGCAACCCCCAAAAGTACATCAGTTTAAGTATGCCACAGTGAACTTGGTGCTCCATTTCTTACAGATTTAATTAAGTTACAGCCAACCCTACTTTGGGATAAAATCTGGACCTTAGAATATACAGACCTTAACCAAGCGATAATAGGAGATTGCCTCAAATCAAGGTCATATTCATGTGGCTGGCTTATGTCCAGTGGTTTTGTTGTGACATGGACCATCCCAAATACTTTGAGAAGCCTGAAATGATAGTTACTTTTAGTAGAAATACCCTTAAAAATGGAAGGTATGACACACCTGGAAAATCTTGAACTAATTATTGAAGAACCGAAACCCAGCGTTTAAAAAAATCAATTGATCTTAACTACTTTCAATTTGCAGCCTTATCTTAAAACTGTACTACATGCATGGCACAGGTTTGTTCGGACTCACTTAAGACTGGAGATATTTCACCAATTAACTTGTTTTCCCAATATGAATGATTGGTCCACAAATCTGAAAAATTGCCCCAGTGATGTTACGATGTCCCAGAACACTGTGCATGTGGTTCTTTTTTGCAAATTTTATAGTCAACTTAGGAAACGTTGTGTCCTTTCGATGATTAAACCACTATGCTTTCCACAATGTTGACCTGCATACTTATTTTTGCAATCATTGCCTACTCTAGAGGTCTGTTGTGGAATGTCATCTTTTCTATTGGCAGTTTTTTATGCTAGGAAGAATATGTCACCAGTCACCGTCTAGAACAGGGCATTAGGCGCATATACCCGAGTTGTATAGGCAATATGATTTACAAGATTAAGATAAATCTGCATTTTAATACCTGTGGTATATTCTTATGTAGTTTTTTTTAACATTGATTAATAAGGAAATTGTCTCATATGGCAGGCGGTATGAACATACATGGGTAGGAAATGTATTTAAAGAAATGTTCGGCCAAATTCGGTAGCTATAAGTTTTTTTATAAATTTAGCCTATGTCTATACTGTACTTTTTATGCATACAATTTTATTTTATGAAATAATTATTGATGTATGTTCTGTACAAATGATTTTATGGATGTCTATATGCTTCTGAAGAAAGCTAATGAAGTTAAGTTGAGTGTGTGTGAGTGTCTGTGTGCATCTGTAAGTGGGTGTGTGAGTGCATATGTGGGTATATGAGAGGGTATGTGAGTGTGTGCGTGGGTCTATGAATGGGTGTGTGAGTGTCTGAGTGTGTCTGTGAGTGGGTCTGTGAGTACCTGCATGGGTCTGTGAGTAGGCTTGTGAGTTCTTATGTGGGTCTGTAGGTGGGTGTGTGAGTGTCTGTGTGGGGCTGTGACTGCATGTGTGAGTGTCTGTGTAGGTCTGTGAGTAGGTGTGTGAGTATCTGAGTGGGTCTGTGAGTGGGTCAGTGAGTATATGCATGGGTCTGTGAGTTGGTGTGTGAGATCCTATGTGGGTCTGTGAATGGGTCTGAGTGTCTGCATGGTTTTGTGAGTGAGTGTGTGAATGCCTGCATAGGTCTGTGAGTGGGTACATGACTGCCTGTGCTGGTTCTAAAATGGGTGTGAGAGTTCCTGTCTGGGTGCCTGAGTGGGTCTGAAAGTGTTTTTTTTCTTTTTTCAAAGTGCATCAGGATTTCCGAATAAGGGATCTGCGGATTCCCAAAGTGGAGAAAAACAACAAAATTACTCAATTTTGTACATTCCAATAACACATCCTCTACCCTGACCCTTTTAATCTTTTTTCAGATAAATTTTAAGACTGCAGGACCATTCCCTGATACTTAAAATGGAAGCCACAATCTCCCAGTCAGGTTTTGGTCAGCAAATCATGGTCGTGCTGGTGGAGTGTGACTTTGCGGATCCACTGTGGAATGAGCCGCTTTTCACCAAATCACAAAAAGGTCTCTTTCTGGACCAAGAGATACCTCTCTGCCAAATTTGGTGTAATTCTGTTCAGTAGATCGGCTGTAGCTGTATTCAATATCACAATGGGAAATTGCATGGAAAACATGCATTTTTTGACCACCTTTTTCTCAACTTCCACTTGACAGATCACTCCGAAACTCTCCATGCAGAACTAGACATACCGTGCCAGTTTCTTTGGCACATTTTGTGATGATTCTTCAAACACTGTCAAAGTTGTAGGCAAGTCGAAAAACCTTTTCCTATGGAAAGTAGGGGCCTGATTTAAATCTTGACGGATATCCCATCTGCCAAAATATAAATCCTATAGGAATATAAATCGCATAGGATTCATATTTTTTGTGCAGACGGGATATCTGTCACCGTTGTGATATGGTAACCCGTTCGCGAAGATCTAAATCAGTTTCTTGGTCCTGACTATAAGTACCTACCGGCAACTGCCAGTAGGTTTTATATATATATATATTCACTGAAAAAAAACATAGGTTTCAGAGACGTTATAGTTAGAAATTAGCATTTAAAAAACCTTAGAAATTCACAGAAAAAAACATAGGTTTCAGGGGTGTTATAGTTAGCTGCCCATTTCACTCGTACAAAACCATAGAAATTCCTCCGTTATAGTTAGTTCTGCTAACTATAACTCACGCGCCTGCAATGCACTGCTGATGATGTCACATATTGCATCATTCATGACATGGTCAGTGACATCACTGATGACATCTCAAATGACATCACTGATGACATCACTGATGACATCATTCACTGAATGTGGTTTAGTTTGAAATTTAAATATGTATTATATATATACCAATCTGTATTGAAGATTGAGTGCATATATAACTGTCTGGATGGAGGATTTAGTAGCTGTCTGACTGTCTTTTTAAGTGAGTAATTAAAAGAGTCTCACTTAATACATGGATTAGTAACTAAACTATGTGAATGTGTGCAGCACTGTCTCTGTTGTTGTATAACATGCTGCCTCAGTTGGTCACTAACTACATGAGTATGTATATTAGTTATTGATTAGTTGGGTGAGTATTTGTATGGGACACTGAGTTTGTGTGTGGTTGGATGGGGTGTGTGTAACTCTATGCATAGATGTGTGAATGGTTGATTGACTAGGTGTATGGGTTTAAGAGTGCATGTGGAAACAGTTGTTTGGGTGACTGAGTGTATTTATTTGTGTGTTGGTGAGCGAATATATGTTTTAGTTGTACATCTTCAACAAAGTAAAAAAATAAAAGGCATTGTATGTGAGAGTTGGTGTATATAAATACGTTTGTGTAAGAGTCAGTGATTGTGAGAGTAAATATATGAATGAGTGTATAATTGTAAGGGTGCTTTTTTAACATATTAACGATGAGTTACTATGTGTTTGAATAAATGAGGTGTCGTTGGATAATTGTGTAAGTGAGTAAATTTAAGTGCGATACATTTTTTTCATGAGGGAGTAGGATGACTGCATAACCGACTAAGATGACTGCTGATGTGTCAATGTCTATATATGTGTATAAGTGCATTTGATAGTGTTCTATTAATTAATGACTGCATGTATAGATGATTCTGTTGTTGAATGGGTAGTTGTGTGTGTAGACTTAGGAATCAGTGAGTGGGTATGTAGTAACTGGTTTTGGTGTTTCAATGGTTTCAAATATGGTACTCTGTATTTTACAGTGAGTGATGAAAGGTTATACTAGTGTATGATGTGGTGTATCGGATTGTCAAGTGGATGATGTCATCAGTGATGTCATCAGTGATGTCACTGACCATGTCATGAATGATGCAATATGTGACATCATCAGCAGTGCATTGCGGGCGCGTGAGTTATAGTTAGCAGAACTAACTATAACGGAGGAATTTCTATGGTTTTGTACGAGTGAAATGGGCAGCTAACTATAACACCCCTGAAACCTATGTTTTTTTCTGTGAATTTCTAAGGTTTTTTAAATGCTACTTTCTAACTATAATGTCTCTGAAACCTATTTTTTTTCAGTGAATTTCAAAGGTTTTTTAAATGCTAACTTTTAAGTGTGATATTAGTTATATCTATTTTTTTGTACTGATTTTCTACAGTTTTTTAACTGTATATTTATAAATATTTTATTCATTAAATAACATTATATATTTTTTTGAAAATTGCAAAAAACATTTTTTAATTAAAACTGAAATATTGATTAATTTTCTTGTTTTCATTTTTTATTTTAATATATTTATATCATTTTCTTAAAAAAAAATTCCAATTTTTTTCGCAGTCGCGCACTCAAAGTGTACACATCACGGTGCGCGCATTCTAGCTGCCATTTTAGAAAAGTCATGAAGGATCTGCGTATGGTGTGCGACGGCTGCGCGTTTTTCAGTTACATCATATACATTTAATATCATGTGATATGCGCGATTGGTATGCGACCAGGCTGCGACTCCTGCTCCTGCTCCCGCGCATTCGCGACACATGCGCATTACGGTACAAGATGTTTGCGCGCTTGCGGGTCCCGTGTGACATCATATACGTGCTGGGGCACGCTGGGTTCCAAAATGATATGTATGTGTCTTTAATATACATATTAAGGCAAGAGATTATGTAAGATATTCATCAAAATAATATATTTGTACTTATAAGAAACTTATATTATTATTAAATATATTTTCGCGAAGTCGGGTGCGTGCGTCGTGAGTGCAGAAAACCAGGTCAGCGGAGCTGCTGTAGAGCCAGAGAACTAGGTCAGCAGAGCTGCTCTAGAGCCTAAGAACTAGGTCAGCAGAGCTGCTCTAGAGTCAGAGAACCAGGTCAGCAGAGCTGCTGTAGAGCCAGAGAAAACAGGTCAGCAGAGTTGCTTTAGAGGGAGAGAACCAGGTCAGCAGAGCTGCTTTAGAGCCAGAGAACCAGGCCAGCAGAGCTGCTTTAGAGCCAGAGAACCAGGTTAGCAGAGCTGCTTTAGAGCCAGAGAACCAGGTTAGCAAAGCTACTCTAGAGCCAGAGAACCAAATCAGCAGAGCTGCTTTAGAGCCATAGAACCAGGTCAGCAGAGCTGCTTTAGAGCCAGAGAACCAGGTCAGTAGAGCTGCTCTAGAGCCTAAGAACCAGGTCAACAGAGCTGCTCTAGAGCCAGAGAACCAGGTCAGCAGAGCTGCTGCAGAGCCAGAGAAACCAGGTCAGTAGAGCTGCTTTAGAGGGAGAGAACCATGTCAGCAGAGCTTCTATAGAGCCAGAGAACCATGTCAGCAGAACTGCTTCAGAGCCATAGAACTGGGTCAACGGAGCTGCTTTAGAGCCAGAGAACCAGGTCTGCAGAGCTGTTGTAGAGCCAGAGAACTAGATCAGCAGAGCTGCTCTGTAGCATAAGAACTAGGTTAGCAGAGCTGCTCTAGAGCCAGATAACCAGGTCAGCAGACCTGCTGTAGAGCCAGAGAAACCAGGTCAGCAGAGCTGCTTTAGAGAGAGAGAACCAGGTCAGCAGAGCTGCTTTAGAGCCAGAGAACCAGGTCAGCAAAGCTGCTCTAGCTGACACTGACTGACTGACACTGACTGACTGACACTGACTGACACTGACTGACACTGATTGACTGACACTGACAGACTGACTGACACTGACTGACTGACATTGACTGACACTGACTGACTACTCTCTACTACTCTACTACTGACTCTCTACTACTGATTGACTGACACTGACTGACTGACACTGATTGACTGACACTGAAAGACTGACTGACACTGACTGACTGACATTGACTGACACTGACTGACTACTCTCTACTACTCTACTACTGACTCTCTACTACTCTCTACTACTCTCTCTCTACTACTCACTCTCTACTACTCCTGCTCTACTACTCTCTACTACTCAATCTCTACTACGCAACTACTCTCTACTACTCACTCTCTATTACTCACTCTCAACTACTCACTCTCTACTACTCTACTACTCACTCTCTACTACTCACTCGCTACTACTCTCTACTACTCACTCTCTACTACTCACTCTCTACTACTCACGCTCTACTACTCTCTACTACTCACTCTCTACTACTCTCTACTATTCACTCTCTACTACTCACTCTCTACTACTCACTTTACTACTTTCTACTACTCTCTACCACTCACTCTCTACTACTCTACTACTCACTCTCTACTACTCTCTACTACTCACTCGCTACTACTCTCTACTACTCACTCTCTCCTACACTCTCTACTACTCTCTACTACTACTCTCTACTATTCACTCTCTACTTCTCACTCTCTACTACTCTCTACTACTCACTCTACTACTCTCTGCTGCTCTCTAGCACTCACTCTCTACTACTCTACTACTCTCTCTCTACTAGTCACTCTCTACTACTCTCTCTCTACTTCTCTCTACTACTCACTCTCTACTACTCACTCTACTACTCTCTACTACTCACTTTCTACTACTCTCTCTCTACTACTCACTCTTTACTATTCACTCCCTACTACTCACTCTCTACTACTCACTCTCTACTACTCTCTACTACTCACTCTCTACTACTCTACTACTCTCTACTACTCGCTCTACTACTCACTCTCTACTATTCTCTACTACTCACTCTACTACTCTCTCCTACTCTCTACCACTCACTCTCTACTACTCTACTACTCACTCTCTACTACTCTCTCTCTACTACTCACTCTCTACTACTCACTCTACTACTCTCTACTACTCACTCTGTACTACTCTCTACTACTCACTCTATACTACTCACTCTCTACTACTCACTCTCTACTACTCTCTACTGCTCACTGTCCACTACTGATTCTCGACTACTCGCTCTCAACTACTCTCTGCTACTCACTCTACTACTCACTCTCTACTACTCTACTACTTTCTCTACTTCTCACTCTCTACTACTCTCTCTACTACTCACTCTCTACTACTCACTCTCTACTACACACTCTCTACTACTTGCTCTCTACTACTCACTCTCTACTACTCACTCTCTACTACTCTCTACTACTCACTCTCTACTACTCTCTACTACTCACTCTCTACTACTCTCTGCTACTCGCTCTCTACTACTCTCTAGTACTCACTCTAATACTCACTCTCTACTACTCTATACTACTCACTCTCTACTACTCCACTACTCTCTACTACTCACTCTCTACTACTCACGCTCTACTACTCTACTACTCTCTACTACTCTCTCTCTACTACTCACACTCTACTACTCACTCTCTACTACTCTCTACTACTCACTCTCTACTACTCTCTACTACTCACTCTCTACTACTCTCTCTACCATTCTCTACTACTCACTCTCTACTAATCTATACTACTCACTCTCTACTACTCTATCTCTACTACTCTCTACTACTCACTCTGCTACTCACTCTCTACTACTCTCTACTACTCACTCTCTACTACTCACTCTCTACTACTCTCTACTACTGACTCTCTACTACTCTCTACTACTTTCTACTGCTCACTCTACTACTCACTCTCTACTACTCTCTACTACTCACTCTCTAATACTCACTCTCTACTACTCACTCTCTACTACTCACTCTACTACTCTCTACTACTCACTCTCTGATACTTTCTCTACTACTCTCTACTACTCTCTACTACGCACTCTCTACTCTCTATTACTCGCTCTCTACTCTCTACCTCTCTACCACTCTCTCTACTACTCTCTACCTCTCTACCTCTCTACCTCTACACCTCTACACCTCTACCTATACACCTCTACCTCTCTACCTCTCTGTACATGCACACATATGCACATATATATATGCATATATATGCATATGCATTTATATATATGTATGTGTATATTATCTACTGGTGGTCGCCAGTAGATAGTTATAGTTAGGACCGTGTTTCCATAGGAAAACTCAAAATTCTATTTTGAATAACTTTGGCGCCGGTTGACGAATCTTCGCAAAATTTTCAAAACTAATGGGGAGCTCCGCTCAGCTCCTACCCTGAAAGTCTCGGGGGGATTCGTCAAGCGGGGGCCGAGAAAAAAGGGGGTCCCAAAACGCGTTTTCCCCATGCATTTTCCCATAGGACTTTTAGTCGAAGGTACAGCCCGAACGGCCCGAACAGAATTACTTGAAATTTGGCAGAGAGGTAGTCCTCAGGTCAGGGATGTGCCTTTTGCATATATGGAGTCAATCTGTTCAGTACTTCCAGAGAAAATTGCAGTATAAAGCACATACATATCTATAGCCGCGCACCGTGCGTGCACCGTGCGCGCACCCTAACGTGCGCGAGCGTAATTCTCATTGGTTGTTACATGTCAGTCAACGTTCGAATTGGTCGAAATCAGGAAGTGTCGGCTGCCATTTTGTTTGTTTTCAGTGCGAGAGTGGAAAAGGAAGGTGGCGAACGGGAAAAGGGGGCAGGGTAGAGAGTTCCTGACCCCCTAGCCTTTGTCAGGGGGTCCCTGAAGGACCCCGATGGCAAAATAAAACATTGATTTTTTTTTTTTTTAAATCGAAAAACCATTAAAAAAAAAAAAAAGAATTAATACGTAGTTTATTGAAAAATAAATATATTAAAAAAATTATAATACATACATAACTTAGCATTCACTGAAAAAACCATAGGTTTCACACACGTTATAGTTAGGAATTAACAACTAGAGCGCTTACTGTCTTCATTATGACAAAAGTATGGCACACCTGAAGCCATCTTGATTGGAATAAACTGGTAACACTTAAAACATTTAATTTAAAAAGGAACACAATGAGGGGGTTCATTTTGCCATAGAAATTATGATTAATGCTGAAGAAAGAAAATGAGGGCACAGTTTGAGTGACTTCTCAAATCCTCTTCTATTTCATTAAAAAATTCTGACATGCAGACTGAAACATGCACTTTTAATACCAGGAGCAGACTTCCATGGTGAAAAGTAGTTTTACTACAGTGATCTAATGAGCAACTAGAGTGCTAACTTTCAGAATTTATGGCAAATGTGTGACATATCTGAATACCTTCATGATGGAATCAAAGTAAAAAACTGAAAGCATTTCCTACTGAGGAGACTGCAGTACATGAGGAAATTAGGAAACTTCATAACAAATAAATCTCCCAAGATGGCCACCAGAGACGAAAGAGCCCAAATGTAGCCCAAAATCACCCAGATGTAGCCCAAATATAGCCCAATGACAGAAGTGTGCAAAACACTTATTATTTTGTGTTTTTGCAGTGTTATATAGTGCAGACTTGTCAGGTATTGGAGTGCTTTACATGAGCATTGGTTACATCACACAAGAACAAATTCATTTTGGTTGTAGACATGGGGAGACTAAGTGATTTGACCAGAATCACAGAATGTCGAGCTGAAGCAGAAACTCCAACCTGGTTCTCAGTTGCAAAGTCTGCAGTTCTGGAAGTAACACCACATCCTCTCCCCTAAGTGCAACATTTAATCAAGTGGTCAACTGGATAAAAAAACATAAAGATAACAAATAATTTAAAAGTGCTTTGTCGCTTTTTGAAAACTCAGAAAATATGTCCTTATTTTAGTCTTTTAGAGCACTAACCATAATTTTGATGCCAATAAGACCCTCTCATATATGTAATTTCTAAAGGAAATGCTCTAGGTATTACAGTTTTGATTACATCAAGATGACGTCAGGCGTTCCACACTTTTGTAATAAATATAGAATGTTAGCAATCTAGTTGTTCATTAGGATACTGTTGAGAGGCAGAGGCCAGGGGCACGGACTCTGAAAATTGAAGGCAGGTAGGAGGGTGCAAAGGCAACAATTTAACCACACTGAGCAGGCAGGAAGGGCCGTGGCAGCACAACAGACTATGGAGGGCAGTGGAAAGGGGGGCAGGGGCAACAAACCAACAATACAGGACTTGCAAGAGAGGCTGTGGCAATGTAATAGACCATTGTGGGCAGAAGGAAGAGGCAATGGTAGTACAACCATACATGCCAACAGACCCGATTCAGCCAGGAAACGTCCAATGTTTTTAAGCTCAAATGGGCTTTATTTGATTAGTCTCCTGTCTACAATCTCCTCTTTTTCAATGTAACTCAAAGGGGAAAATCAATACCCCAGTTTTTTTTCAAAATCTCCCTCTTACCAAGTTCAAAATGTTCGCAAGTATGGTACATTGGATCATGGAAGGAAATGGGGTAGGGACATGGACTTGGATAACAGAGGACAGGAGGGACATGGAGAGGTGCACCAAACTGACCCTGCAGGGTAGGCATCAGGGTTTGCAGCAGCACAATACACCACACAGGGCATGCGGGACGGGAGTGCAGCACAACAATCCATAGAAAGCAAGAGAGAGGGGACAGGACCATGCACATGGACAACAGAGAACAGAGGGGCAAGAGGCAATGGTAGCTAGCTGACCATAATGGACAGACAGGAGAGAAAGCTGCAGCATAACAGACCATAAAGGGCAGGAGGGACGGATCAGGGGCATTACAATGGAACAGACAAGCCAGGAGGGAGGGAGTAGGGGTCTGCACATGTAAACAGAGGGCTGGGGGCAAGGGGGCAGGGCAGGAGCAGCAAGATAGCCATGGAGGTCAGGCAGGATGGGCACTAGAAGCAAGACACACCATGAAGAGCAACAGTGAGACTGTGATGGCATACACACAGACCATGGAGGGAAGGTGGGAGGGGGTCAGGGGCAGCTAACTGACCACACAGGGAAGGTGGGAGGGGCCATGGCAGCACAGAAGACCATGCATGGCAAGTGGGAGGGTTAGTGGCAGCACAATGGCTATGATGGGCAAGAAGGAGGGTGCAGGGGCATGCACAAAGGACGATGGAGGATAGAAGGGAGGGTCAGGACCTGTGCACAGACAAGAAAGTTCAGGGGAAGGGGCCTCACAACAGACCGCACGGGGCAGGCAGGAGGAGCAGTTGCAGCACAACAGACCAGGGAGGGCAGAAGGGTGTGGCAGTACAATGGACCATGTAGGACAGGAGGAAGAGGATAGGGGCATGGCATGTGGACAGGCAGGGTGGAGGTGGCAGGGCAGGTTACAGTCATCTGACAATGCTAGGCAGGTGGGAGGGGAGTGGCAGCTCAACAGAACACTCAGAGTAGATAGGAGTGGCAGGTCCATGGAACATGGTGGGCAAAAAGGAGGTCAATGATTGGGCATAGAATTGGGCAATGGAGGGCAGGAGGAGTGGACTGGTACATCATACTAAATTGAGGGCAGTGGCAGCACATCAGACCATGCATGGCAGGAGGGAGGAGGCTAGTCCATGGATTCACACAACAGAGGATAGGGAGGAGGGGGATGGGGCAGCAAGCTAACTGTTCAGAGAAGGCGGGCATTAGGAACTTTATTGTTTTTAAAACGTGTGTCTGTGCGAACTACTTAAAATATGAACAAGTATGCAGCATAATCTCACTTTTATTCAGGAAGAAGAGGACGTTTGTGACTGTGACTCCGGGCTCACTTGGCAGAAACACCCCCTGACCCTCCACCCCCTATCGCAAAATGTAATGCCCGTGAAAAGGGTAGGTGAACACAGTGTTATATAGAATATAGTCCTGAGAGCACGATTGAAAATGAAAACTAGATATAGTGTATGGTATAAACTATGCACCAAAAAGTGTGATATAAGATGAACCGGGCGTGAAATATAATATGCAATACATTGTGCGCAATGACAGATTCATTGGAGAGCGCGAGATAGCACAGGCACTAGCGCGTGCTATGCGATATGCGCCTTGGAGTGTAATATGCACAGGGCAGTGTTGTGTAACCTAACTAGTCTCTAAAGTTGTAATATAAAATATGTGCTGGGGAGTGTAACGTTGCATATGCACTGTGACAAAGATATGGATCGCAGATTGTAATATGTATGGCATAGCACTGTGCGTTGTAACATAGGCATCGAGGAAGGCACGTTAGATGGGGCAATATAACCTGTGCGAAGACAAGTGTGGCATGACATATTCACGGGGTGGTGTTACAGTGCACATGGGCTAGAGAGGGTAATAGCATATGCACTAGCTGGTGGAATACAACACAGAGGTGTGTGGCACTCGGCAGGCAATGGTGGGTGTAACACAGCATTGGGCTCTGCCAGGAGCGCGCTGTGACTCTCAAGTGATGTTCGTCCCCTTTCCAGAGAGTAAAATAAAAAGTATTACACATCCGGCAGTGGATGTGTGTTTTATTAACCGTGAGGGGGCTTTCTTGCATAGTTTTGGTCGAATTTTTGTTGAATCCCCTTTGAATGGCTTGGTGTGCATGTGTATTAAATGTGCCCGTCAATAGCTACCCATGTTTGTATAAATAAACGACAAGGGTGTCTACCGGGATTAGGCACGGTAGGGCATCAGACATGTCAGAGCTTCACTAGTGGTGTAAATACATTCCACGTGGATTCATTGTATGCATAGTCGCCTTTTACTGAATATCACGCAAATCGTCATGGTGATAGGTACGTACGGTTTGTCCAGCATGTCCTAGGTGTGTCTATAAATATATATTTTTTTAAAATAATAAAAAACAGTGGCCGGCCCTGGGGATTGGGGTCAAAAAAATATAATTAGGAGACAGGCCCTGGGGGATGGGGTCATCAGGGCCAATAAATTAGAATAAGAAGGGGAACGACACAGCCCCCCTTCTTAAAAAATTTAAATAAATAAAAGACTGGCATCGTGCCGGAGGCCACGCCCCCTCCTTGCAGCACTCTGCAAACGCGCCCCCTGGCGAGTTGTAAGTTGGGGAATTAATTCCTCTTCAATACTTAGGGTTCCTGAGGGCCAACTAGCCCAACAGGCATCTCCAGTATGTGCCAGGGAGCTGCGCTGCAGACAGGTGTTCTGAGGCCAAGCCCCTTTTTACACCTCTCTGCAACGCAGCTCTGTGGCGCTTACTGGAGGTACCTAGTGGTCTAGTTTGACCCTAGGGACCCTTAGGATTCAAGGGGACTTAATCTCTCAATTTAGAACAGCCACAGGGTGTGTTTACACAGTGGTGAAGGGAGGGGACGGGGCCTGAGGTGACGTGTGCAAACACGCACTATGGCACGTATTAAATTGGGGATATAATTTCCCTTCAATACTGAGGGCCCCTGGGGGCTAACTAGCCCACCAAGTGCTTCCAGTAAGCGCCACTGAGCTGCATTGCAGAGAGGTGGTCCAGGCCGTGCCACTTTTTACACCTCTTTGCAACGCAGCTCTGTGGCACTTACTGGAGGTACCTAGTGTGCTAGTTGGACCCTAGGGACCCTCAGGATTCAAATGAACTTAATCTCCCAACTAAAAACGGACACAGGGTGTGTTTACATAGTGGTGAAGAGAGGGGACGGGGCCTGAGTTAACGTGTGCAAAAACGCCCTGTGGCCTGTTTTAAGAGGAAGTTTTAATCCCCCTGCCCTATTATATACTAGGGGCTTACAGAGGAGGTCATGCTAATCACAGGGGGACCCCAACGCATAATGTTCCCTAGTGTATGTAGGTGTTTTCACTGTATTCTAAGTGTCTTTTAACATAGCACTGGCTCTAGGACTGGTTAGTCAGACTCAGTTACCACCAGTATCCGTCTGAAAAAGTTGAGGGTACAGGATGATTTTGCAACAAGGATTCTTTCTGCTCTTCTTTTTGTTCTTTCTGCACGTTATCCTTCTTCCTGCACTTTTCTTCGTCTTTGAGGACTTCTGTTGCTTCTTTCTGCACTTCTTTTGTTTCTTTCTGTGCATGTTTTCTTCTTTCTTCACATGTCCTATCTCTGTAGGCATAGTTAGAAATTAGCATTTAAAAAAACCTTTGAAATTCACAGAAAAAACCATAGGTTTCAGGCACATTATAGTTAGGAATTAGCATTTAAAGAACCTCACAAATTCACTGAAAAAACCATAGGTTTCAGGGGTGTTATAGTTAGCTGGACTTTTCACTTGTACAAAACCATTGAAATTCCCTCGTTATAGTTAGTTCAGCTAACTATAACTCACGCGCCCACAATGCACTGCTGATGACATCACATATTACATCACTCATGACATGGTCAGTCATCAGTCATGTCATGAGTGATGTCACTGACCATGTCATGAGTGATGTAATATGTGACGTCATCAGCAGTGCATTGCGGGCGCGCGAGTTATAGTTAACTGAACTAACTATAATGGGGGAATTTCAATGGTTTTGTACAAGTGAAAAGTCCAGATCACTATAACACCCCTGAAACCTATGGCTTTTTCAGTGAATATATATTTTGAATTTAATTTGAATTTAAAAGCATTTATTAAGCGCACTTTTACCAAGCGGTTTCATGGCGCTTTAAGTGATGCAGTGGTCGTCAGCAGCGGAAGGCTAGGCAGTGTAAGCTCGCACAAATAGAAAGGTTTTGAGATCCTTCCGAAACTGTGCATAGGAGAGCGATGTGCGAAGGGCAGCAGGGAGGGAATTCCAAAAAGCTGGGGCAAGAACAGCGAACTTCGCTCCACCAGACTTCTGTTTCTTGAAGCGGGGAGTGGCCAAGAGAGCCATATGGGTGGAGAGAAGTTCTCGGCCAGGGAGATAGGGCTTAATAGCGGAGCATATGAACTCAGGGGCGGTGCCCGACCTAGCCTGAAAGGTGAGGCAGCCAAGTTTAAAAAGGGCGCGTTCTCTCACCGGAAGCCAATGTAGTGCTTTGAGCAGTGGAGTGGCCCGATGATATCTAGGTAGGCCATGAATCAGGCGGGCAGCCTGATTCTGTATCAACTGTAAGCGGTGAATCGCATAAGCAGGAGCCCCATTATAGATAATGTTGCCATAGTCAATGCGCGATAGTACGAAGGCTAACACAATGATCTTTAAAGCAGAAAAAGAAAAGAAACGGGAGACTTTCCTAATTGTTCTGAGGGAAAAAAAGAAAGAGGAAACCACTGACCCAACTTGTGAGTGGACAGAAAGTTGTGAGTTCAGGAGAATCCCAAGAGTTTTGACTTTAGGTACGGGAAGAGGGGGGACACCAAGTGACAGAGGCCAGCAGGAAGGAGACCACGGACTGCAACCACCTCCGGTCAAGACCAACTCGGTCTTGTCCGGATTGAGTTTGAGGTGGTTGCAGTTCATCCAATCCTGAATGAATGTCATAACTGTCTGGACGTTAAGAGCAGATGAGGAAGAATGGGAAAGGTTGAAGATATATATATATATATATATCTCCAAACACACAAATGTCTTCGCAAGAATGCCACACACCAGAGGTAAGTTTTCGTTGCTTTAATGTATGTATATATATATATATATATATATATATATATATATATATCACGTTGTATCCGTTGAAGAATCTCTTGTTTGCTTTTCTCCAAAGTAACAGACACAAACTGGTGCTTAGAAGATCTTTATTCCACCGTCACCATAATGCGTTTCAGCTCCGTAGAGCCTTGATCACATGACGTGGTAGCTACCAATCGTATCTTAAATACCAAAATACACAACAATTACGAAAAGTCACCTGGTCATGGACATAGAAGAAAAACGTCATTGTATATTTTAAAACAATGTAAAACCGTTTATATACTTTCACATTTTGACGTTTGTTAAAAAATATATCGCAATTGGTGATACATTAATGTTTGTTCTATTTTGTCTGTTGGGGTAAGTTCATGGTAAAATACCTCATATTGCTTGCCAAAATCCTGTATATCGGGTTGAATCCCTATACCAATAAAACCTCATAGACCAACATGTTTTTTCGAATTGTGTTGTGCAAAGTATATGCTGTGCAAAACCGTGCTTAAAGTGCATAATATAAATAGAAAAAGTGCCAAGTGCTAAGTGCAATGAGAGTTCTGGGCATAAGTGCAAAAACAAATGACATCTAAAATCTCTTTGGTTTGATCAGACATATTGTAATAATTTCTATCTCAGTATATGTTGACTTAGTTTGCAATTTATCACATCTAGTTTAGAGTGTGGTTACAAAATTAGGGTTCAAATGTAAACACTCAAAAGACTCTAAAATCTCTAAAACATATAATCAGGAGTGGGCGATCTTACTGGGGATGTTAAAGTGCCCTGTGCAGATTCCAACATGGTAGGTACACAAATAATCAAACGCCATTGTATATCATCATATCTATAAATATATAAATACATAAATATCTAAATATATAAAAATAATATTAAAATCCGTACAATTAACATATATACAATTAAATGCCTGTACATCTATCCTGATGGAATTTTGTGTGCTCACTGATTAATGTGGTTTACAGATTTTAAACGTTAACTGTGGTATTCTTTTTGATTGGTTTTTAACTTAAACATGTATGAAGATCTTCTGTGATGTTCAACCCTGATGGTACCTTTGAGTCTAATTGGAGTATGTACCTTGTTTCAAGTTTTCTCAGTTTGGTGACCCTGTCACCCCCCCGTCTACTGGGCGGTACGGAATCTATAACAAAATATTTGAGGGCTGTGTTATCGGAGTTATGCTTGTCTTTGAAGTGACGTGCCACAGGGTATGTATTGTCCTGATTTGTTATAGCACGTAGATGAAGGATACGTTTATGTACCTGTAGCACAGTACTGCCAACATATTGTAAATCACAGGTACATTGCAACACATACACAGCAAACTCCGTTTTGCATGTTAACAGTTTGTCTATTTTAAACTCTCTATCACTGAAGGGGGTATTATACGTGTTTTTGTTGATACCATGTGTACATGCCTTGCATGTTTTGCATTTGTAAAAACCCTTTTTCATTTGTAACCAATTACTTCTCTCAAGGATTTCAGGATTTGTTTTAACAATTTTATCCTTGGTTGATGGTGCTCTACTGTAGGTGATGGGGACTTTATCAGGGACAAGAGGACCAATTACAGGATCACATTGTACCATCGCCCAATTTTTGTGGATAATTTTCTTAATTTCTTTGTGTTGATTGTTAAATTTCAGAATCATGCGATAGTCACCTGCCCCTTGTGTCCCTATGTTTTTCTCTGCTCTAGTTTCTTTGGGTTTTAAGATTTAATTCCTACTTTTTTCACATGATCTTTTGATCGCTCTATCAATTATTATTTCTTGGTACCCTCTCTGTAGAAATCTCATTTTGCTTTCTTTCTGGGCTTTCTTTAACTCATTGTCATTACTGCATATCCTTCGTAGTCTTAACATTTCCCCATAGGGTATGCTGTTCACCAGGTGTTTTGGATGCATGCTACTTGCTTGTAGTGTTGAGTTGCCAGCCGTATGTTTCCTAAATAATTTGGTTTGAATTTTGTAGTTTTCAACATATACCTGGGTGTCTAAGAATTCTACAGAGTTAGAGCTTATCGTGGCCGTAAATTTGAGATTAATGTCATTGGCGTTGAGGCTATTTACAAAGTCTTCAGCTTCCCTTTCTGTACCCTGCCAGATCACAAACAGGTCATCTATGTACCGTTGCCACATTTTTACATTATTTGACATGCTGTGTTTGTGTACGTCCATGAGAACCAGTTCCTCCCACTTGCCCATATGTAGGCATGCATAACTAGGAGAGAAACTGGCTCCAATGGCGACTCCTCTTACCTGTCGGTATAGCTGACTATTGAACATGAATATGTTGTTGTATAGGCAAAATGTAATCATATCTATTAGCATCTTACTGTGACATTTCATGGCAACAGATCTTCTAGATAGGTAATGTCTAATAGCTGTTATTCCATCTAAATGTTCAATACACGTATATAGTGAGGTTACATCCAATGTCATTAACAAATAGTTGTCTTGCCACTCAAATTCGGAAATTTGTCTTAAAAATGGCTTGTATCACGAACATAACTGGGTAGGTTTCGAACAAAATCCTGAAGAAAAAAGTCAATATATCTGGTAGTATGTTCCAATAAACCGTCCATAGCCGAAATAATAGGTCTACCAGGGGGATTGTCTCGGTTTTTATGTATTTTAGGGGTGAAGTAAATTAGAGGTGTAATCGGATGCTCATTTCTCAAATATTTATATTCCTCTCCTGTAATTAGATTATCTTGTTTCCACCCAGATAATTTCGCATAGTACTCTTTATATGAACTAGACAGTTTTGCTTGATTGCTGTGTTCATAACATAATCTGTCGTTTAGTTGACTGTATGCTTCTTTCTCATAAAGATTTCTAGGCCGTAGAACTATGTTGCCACCTTTGTCGCTTCGTCATTATCTTTCAATTTCTTGATTAAATTGCGATATTGCTGGTCTTTATTGTTGGTAACCCTTCTTTTACTGACAATATTTTTATTCAGCTTTTTTATATCTGCTATTGTAAATCCGTGAAACAAGTCTATTGCATCTCTAATCATGATAGGGTTGAAGGTAGATTTAGTTCTAAATGGCGTAGATACAATGTCTCTTACATTCTCAATTGGCCTGATATTCAGTTCAGAATCGTTTGCCAAATCACTGACATTTTCATTCCACAATTCCTCCATTGTTCGTAGTAGTTCTTGATCAGCCTGTATATATATATATATATATGTATATATATATATATATATATATATATAGATAGATATAGTCACTGAAAAAACCATAGGTTAGAGGCACGTTATAGTTAGAAATCAGCATTTAAAAAAACCTTAGAAAGTCACTGAAAAAACCATAGGTTTCAGGGACGTTATAGTTAGTTGGACATTTCTCTCATACAAAACCATAGAAATTCCCCCGTTATAGTTACTTCACCTAACTCTAACTCACGCCCCCGCAATGCACTGCAAATGACATCACATATTACATCATTCATGACATGGTCAGTGACATCACTGATGATATCTCAAATGACATCACTGATTACATCATCCACGTGATGATCTGATGCACCTCCTCACACTCTAATATAACCTTTGATATACCCACTGTAAAATACAGACTACCATATTCAAAACCATTGACCCACCAATACCAGTTACTACGTATGCACTCACTGATTTCTAGATCTACACACACATCCACTCATTCGCCCATACAATCACTCATACATGCAGTCACTCATCAATACAATACTATCATAAGCACTCATACACCTATACAGACACTCATACACCAGCACTCATCCAGAGTTACTCACACACCTAGTCAGTCATGTAAAGAATTAATCACACTTCCATTTACTGAGCTATACAGTTATACAAACAACACTTCTCTTATATAAACAGAAACTAATGCATACTTACTCTCTTATACAAGCACTGATAGAAGTAGACACTCATCCATACAGCCACTCTCACAATCACTGACTCTCACGTATAGTTATTTATATACTTCAACTCTCACTTACACTGCCTTTTACATATGTAGTTACTTTGACATGTACCATTGCCATTGAGACATCCATTCACTCACCAACACACCCATACACACACTCACCCACCCATGCAGCTGTTTTCACATGCACTCTTGAAACCATTCACACATTGAATCAAACACTCAAACATTTATGCACAGAGTCACACACCTCCCACCCACCCACACACAAACCCAGGCATCCATATAAATACTCAGGCAACTAATTGATAACCCATGTAGACACTCATGTAGCTACTGACCAACCCATGCAGCAACTTATAGAACAACAGAAAGACTGATACAGTCATTCACACAGTTTAGTCACTAACCCATGCATTCAGTAAGACATGTTTAATCACTCACTTAAACAGTCAGTCACACACCTACTAAATCCTCCATTCAGACAATTATACACCCACCCATTCTTCAATAAACCTTGGCATATATATAATACATATTTAAACTTTAAAGAAACACACAGTTACTGGATGATGTCATCAGTGATGTCATTTTAGATGTCATTAGTGATGTCATTGACCATGTCATGAATGATGTAAAATGTGACGTCATCAGCAGTGGATTGCGGGGGCGCCATTTATAGTTAGGTGAACTAACTATAACGGGGGAATTTCTACGGTTGTGTACGAGAGAAATGTCCACCTAAATATAACGTCCCTGAAACCTATGGTTTTTTCAGTGAATTACTAATGTTTTTAAATGCTAATTTCTAACTATAACGTGCCTGAAACCTATGTTTTTTCAGTGAATTTCAATGTTTTTTTAAATGCTAATTTCGAATTATAATGTTCATTAAACCTATGGTTTTTTCTGTCATTTTGAATTTTTTTGGGGTGATATTTTGTTTTTTTAATATCCTAAAAATAGTTTTTGTAATTTTTTTTGTTTGTTATTAAAATAATATAATGTCTTCTGTTTCCTTAAATAATAATATATATATATATTTTTTGGGGGGAGATAAAAAGTGGAGTCGCGCATGCATCAAGTTTCCTATCTCGGGGGCTGTCGTGAAGGATAAGCGTTTCAGCCAGCCCACTCCGCTTACGCTTACAGGGAGGGAACTACAACGCTACATGTCCCAGGTCTTCCCTCTAGTGATCTGCTGATCACAGGTCTAGTTGTCAGCATGCCACATCCACTCCCTCACGGCTGGTTTACACCCACACCACACCCATGCAGCACAGGCGTCATCGGACATGTGACCCTGCCAATAAAAAGAGCCTTGCGCATGTGCTCGATGCCATTTCCACTCTCTATCTGGGTGTATCCGTGTGCTTATTATGTTGGTGGCAGCCGAGGTACTTTGGCCGACGTGGGCCTCTCGCAACGTGGCGATAATTTGAGTTGCACAGAGTTGGTGGCAGCCAAATCACTTTGCCGGACACTGGCCTCCTGCCACGTGGCGATGACTTGAGGTCCAAAGAGTTAGTGGCACCAGAGCTGAGCTGGTGTACAGCCAGCGATGATGCGTAGGCCTCCATTCATCATCCTGGCAATCAAGACCCAATTTGAATTGTGAGCTCAGCTGGACCGCATGTATGCCAACGGCAGCTGGCTGTACAGATATGACTCCTCGGTGAGGTGTACCAGGATGCACTGGGGGCCTGTGCCGTGGAATCCAGCGATGGTTGAGGAGGTTGCTCCGGCATGTGGTGTGTCCTCTTGGAGACACGTCGGTGGCGGCAAGTGAGCATTGAGGTCTGGACTGGGTGCGCAGGGTCGGGCAGTCATCGCTGGGTGGCGGACTGGTCTGGGGATTAGGGCTGGGATGCTCGCGAAAGATGTAGGAATCATGCACACTGCCAGAGAAGTTTAAGACAACATTAGTGTACAGGCCCTGGTGGTCCAGTTTTGCCTGCACATTGTTGGAATGTGTGTGGTTTCTGTTACTGTGATTGTGTGCAGTGTTGGTAGGGGGCACAAATAGTACATGTATGCAGTCAGTTGCCCCCAACACATGCAGGAAGCCTGCTATGGCGTGGTTCCCTTGCTTGGTCTCCAGGTGTTCCTGCACAGTGTGGGTGAAGTGAACATGCAGGTGTATCAAGCTGAAATGAACCGTGACGCTTCCAGGTATGATAAAGCCTGCATAATGAGACCGTAACAGAGGTCTGTGTGGTTGTAACGTTCATTTTCTTTCCTACGAAGGTTATGACCACACAAACTTCTGTTACGGTCATTTTGTGCAGGATTGATCATACCTGTAAGCATTCCGGTTTGTCCACGTGCAATACATTATACCATATTACGTTTTGACCATACTAACGCTCGACCATTGTCTTCATTTATCCAACAGGTTTCTGAATACAGAGTTTTGGGATTTCCAGGATGATCTACAGTTATTTCGTTCCACAAGCTGATGTTCCCCATTGGCATTGTCACTCGTTGTTTGATGTTTTTGTGTTGGTAATTTCTGTTTTTCTAATAAAGTACTGTTTTTCCACTACTATTGACTACTAGACTTCATGACCTGGTGCACCCCGATTTCAGTGACTACAACTTGGATCTGGAGCACAGAGGTGTCAAGCAATGGCTGGGGTTGGGGTTGGTTGTGCAGGAATACTACGAATTGGGAAGAGCGGGTGGTGCAGATACAGGGGCCCTACATTGCGTTTGTAGACATGCATCCAAGACTTGTGAGGAAGTTTAATAGGGCTGGCTGTGAAACTCCCCCGACTCTTGCAGTTGTTAGTTGGAAGGTACCAGAGACCAACAGGTGCAGCACAGTGAGCAGCTTTGTCTGTGTAAGGATGTTGATTGTTCGCTGTGTTGGTACCGTCCGCCTTTGGGCAATGTGGCAGTGAGCTCCAACTTGAGAATGGGGCAATAATTCTTTCGCCACTTTTGCTGCGCTAAAGTGCCAATAACTCGGCGATAAGTCCCAACTGTTGGGTTATAGGGTGACTCTAAAACGAGTCCTTGTGTTTATTACGACTTTGTTGTAGCTATATGTAAATCACAAGAAAAAAGATGAAAAAACAAGAAAAAGTGGGCAGGGTACAAATACCCTGAACCCCTTGGCCTGCTTAGGGGATCCCACAAAAAGCCCCAGGGCCCAAAAATGATTACTATTCTTTTTTAAAAAGTGGCTGGGTGCATGAATCCAGATAAAAAAAAAAAACAATAGGGCGTATTCTCAAGGACTTATCGCTGAGTTATCGGCACTTTATCAGAGCAAAAGAATTATCAGCCCAGGACGACTACCTACAGTATGAAAGGGAGCCCAGCCCAGAGCCACATCTGAAGACCAACACATGTCATAGAGCTACTGATCATGCAGCTCCGACACCCAAGAAGGCCACAACACCCACCGCCACCACAGGACCCGCTCCCACCTAGGCAGCGCAGAACAGAACAGCAGACCTTCCCAAAACTGCATGGCTCCTCACCCACGCAATAGCTGAATGTTGGGAGATGTGGAAACCAAGTATGTGTGAAGGAGGCAAGTCACTCATCAATAACAATACACACAATGCTCAAGTGTAGCGGTGATGTGCTGGACAGACCTCACTATGCAGAGCACAGACCTCTCCATGTGTACATATACTGCTCATGCTTGTGCTGTTGTGGACAGTGGACTCAACCATGTTACCTCAGGCAGTGGGGAAGATCTCAGTCAAGTAGTTGTGTTGTCCCCTCCTGTAAGCGGAAGCGGAAGCGGAAGCGGAGAGGGCTGGTCCAACATACGCCACTTCAGCGTAGGAGTGTAAATAAATAGGCCGGGGCTCCGGGCGTTGTTCACCTCTGGGAGGGCCAACGTGTCTGCCAGAGCGGCGTCCCTCACCCTGCCACGAGGTTGCCGCCGTGACCGCCGACCTCCTCGAAACAGGCCCCTGCGAACCCAGCAGCACAGCACCGCAGAGTTATGTCTATACAGACTACTGACTTCGATGTACACTGTGAACAGCAGGGCTCACAATTCGGAACGAGTCTCGATTGCAGATGACGCAGTCCAGTAGACAAGAGACATTGCTCCCAGTGTGGCCCGCCGGGACCATGCATCATCACAGGCTGTTCACACGCTGTGTGCTTCAGGTGCCACTAACTCTGTGCACCACAAGTCATCACCACGTAGCCTTATTAAGGCAGAATTCAGTAGGCAAAACAACTAAGCTGGGTTGCCGAACGTCAGTGGAGGAAAACTAAA
Organism: Triturus cristatus; assembly: GCF_964204655.1. Taxonomy (NCBI): domain Eukaryota; kingdom Metazoa; phylum Chordata; class Amphibia; order Caudata; family Salamandridae; genus Triturus; species Triturus cristatus. The sequence goes on from NC_140582.1 coordinate 271,841,829, forward strand.
ACCGAGGAACATCGTAGGAATTATAAGTACCTTCACTCAACCTACATCAATAATATTAAATTAACAAAAAAGGCTTATCTCACTCAGCGCATAAATAACGCAGCACACTCCAATAAAGAACTCTATAAAATACTGAAGGAATTTACCGCCCCCAGGTCTAACAATCCTCCTTTTCGCCTACGTAAGTGTGGGTCGACTCTGTTTCTTGTTTTTTTGATAATAAAATCAAAACAATATATGCCTCATTTCCCCATCAGGTTGATGACCATAGTTATCACACTTCTAATGTGAGTAAATCGTTTTCTTTGTTGGAACCTTATAAGGCCCTCTTATTAACGGAATTTGAACCTATGACTGTCATCGAAGTAACGGAAAGTCTAAATAGGATTAAATCTGGCTCCCCAGCCGATCCCTTCCCTCCCCGCTCCTGTGCCAAAATATTACCGCTGCTTGCAAATGCCTTAACTACCATTTTTAACATGTCATTGAATTAAGCCAAGGTCCCGCAGAGATGGAAACATGCTCAGGTCAAGCCCATTCTCAAGAAACCTTTGGCCGACCCCAGTGCACCAGTAAATTACCGTCCCATTTCATTGCTCCCCTACTTTGGGAAGGTACTGGAGCACCTAGTTAATAAACGTTTTTCTGCCCATCTTGAGACCCATGGCCTTCTTGATCCCTCCCAATCAGGCTTCCGTGCTGCTCATAGCATGGAGACCGCAGTCATTGAGGTAGTGGATAACATCAGGCTTGCCTTGGACCATTGAAAATCTGCAATTTTGGTCCTCCTGGATCTGTCTGCGGCTTTCGACACCATCTCCCACAGAACTTTGAAACATCGTCTGTGGGAGGTGGGTGTCAGAGGGAAGGCCTTGGTCTGGTTTGAGAGCTACCTGGCTGATCGTTTCACTACAGTTTCAATAGATTAAATGGTCTCCCATACTTATCTAGTAACGGTCAGGGTTCCGCAGGGATCCATTCTCAGTCCCATGCTGTTCAACGTATATTTAACACCTTTAGCGGGTATCATCAGATCATACGGCTTTGAGACTCTGTCATATGCTGATGACACCCAGCTGCTCGTTACCTGTGATTCTGACCGGGATGGTGTTCAGTCCCGTTTTAAGAGCTGTATGGTCCAAATCAATGATTGGATGAGCTTAAACATGTTGCAGTTGAATGGCAGCAAGACTGAGGTTATCCTTTTCGGAAAATCTGAGCAGTTCTGGACTCGGGACTGGTGGCCTACGGAGTTGGGCACTTGTCCCCTGCCCAAGCTAGCAGTCCGCAATCTGGGTATCACCATGGACAACTCCCTGTCCATGAATGTCCATATTAATCAAGTGCTCGGAGTCTGTTTTGGGATTATGCGTAAGCTGCGAAAGATCTTCAAATGGTTACCCATTGAAGCAAGGAAACCGCTGGTTCAGGGACTTAACATTAGCCATCTTGACTATGGTAATGCCCTGTTTACCGCTCTTAATCAAGACCTTCTTTCAAAGTTCAAATCCTTCAGAGTACGGCTGCCAGACTTGTTCTTAACCTCCCCTCCCGTGCTCCATCAGCTCTGACTCTTAAAACTCTGCACTGCCTTTCGGTTCGCCAAAGAGGACGTTTTAACATTTTTAAGCATTACACATAAGATAATGCATGGTATTGGTCCTCAATATTTGGCTAAAAAACTTCAATGGTATGTACCTGGACGTTTCCTACGGTCAGGTAAAAAATTCTTCCTTGCCCAACCACGCATCCGAATGGTCCGCAATGGTGGTCGATCCTTCTCATACTTAGCTCCTTTGCTTTGGAACAAACTTCCATTGGAGCTGCTATCTATAACGGACCATTTACACTTCCGAAAAAAGCTGAAGACTTGGCTTTTTTCTCAATAGAGTTCGGTACTTGGGTACTTAGGTCACTGTCTGTCTCTTTGTCTTGGCTGCGAGAGCCTTGAGACCTCTTGGTGATTTTTGCGCTATATAAAAACGTTTGACATTTGACAAAAGACATTGCAACCAATGCGTCCCACCCGGACCACGCATCATCGCAGGCTGCGCACATGCTCAATGCTTCTGGTGCCACTAACTGTGCAGCTGAACTCAACACCACGTGGCTGTGGGCCCTTGCTGACCGCTGCCTCCGGCATACACTGCGGACAGCAGGGCTCACAATTCACATCGAGTCGCGATTGCAGATGCACAGTCCAGTAGGCAACATTGCTCCCAGTGCCGCCCACCCGCATCACGCATCATCGCTGGTTGCGCACACGCTGAATGCTTCTGATGCCATTAACTCAGTGCACCACAAGTCACAGCCACATGGCCTTATTGATGCAGAATTCAGTAGGCAAAAGACATTGCTCCCAGTGCGGTCCGCCCAAACCACGCACCATCGCTGGCTGCGCACACGCTGAGCGTCACTGTTGCCACTAACTCAGTGCACCACAACTCAACACCACATGGTTGTATGCCCTTGCAGACTGCTGCCTGTGGCCTACACTGGGGTCAGCACCTCTCACACATATCCAATCCAATCCTGTTCTGCAAAGACATGCCATCCTCGCTGGCTGCACACACGCTGAGCTCTTCAGGTGCCACTAACTCTGTGCATCACAACTCATGGACCCTTTATGATTGACTTTCGTGCTGTAGACACCAGGCACAACAATGTCATCTCAAGCAGCAGGAATATCCCGAAGGGACATTAACAATTTCTTCCCATCAGCATGCTCATCTCTGGTGCACCTACCTCAGTGCACCACAAGTCATGGACCCTTTACGATACAATCTTTTGTGTGTTATTTAAGATCTGGTGCCTCTACCTTTGTGCACCACAAGTCATGGACTCTTTATGATTGAACCTCTGTGTGTGATCTGATGATCACTGTTGTAGTTGTTGCCAGAACCAACCATTTCCTGAGGGCTGGCTTACACTCACCGTATATCAAAAAGAAGGGGGAAAGAGAGGTTTTTTAACGGTTAGGTTCACCCTCCCATTGTGTACATGACTAAATAAATAATCCGAGTCTTCAGATTATGAGAACCTAACCAAAAGGGTGTGAGGAAAGCACTTGTTTCCCGAAAGAACACCCAAGCAAAAGAAAGAAAGGGCAATTCCTTTCTTTAGTCCCCTCACTCACCAGGGTTTCCCCACGGTGACATGCTTCATCATTGGGGTCCTCTCAGTCCTCTACGGGCTGAGGCGTGCTGCGACTTACGGATTTACGTAGGAGCACTGAACAAGACTATGTGTTGTGCAAGTGTTGTGGTGTGGAGTGGTTTAAAGTGAGTTAAAATAATCAACTAGTGGGCCAATATAAATGTTAATGTTGCTCCTAGCTAATTAATTAAAAAAGTGGGTGATATGCTAGAGAAAACTACTATAATGGGTAAGTGTACCTAGCATACGGTCGACTAGTTTCAAGCTTCCCAAGCTCTTCATCAGGACTACACTGGGACCAGCCCAGTGTAAGTACCACTCCTAGAAGACCTAATTTGGTGCAATAATAAGTGAAAAAAACACAAAACGCTGTGCAAAATTTGCATGCGTTAATCAAAAATACATACGTAATGTACGTCTAATGAAAATATTTTAAAAGGCAAAACTGTGCCTCATGGTCGACTGAGGGGGGGTTGGACACTCGTACACTTGTACTCGTCAAGCCACCCGCCGGAAACACCTACTAGTGAACTGCCTCGCCGACCTTACACTCACCGCACACAAATCCAGCACAGGCGTCACTGTACATGTGACCCTGTTAATAAAAAGGAGCCAGGCGCACGTGCCCGTAGCCAGTTTCACTATCTATCTAACTGTGTCCGAGTGTTCATTATATATGCATGATGGCCCTGGGCCCTACCACATTACATTGTGCTGTTGACTGTGCACGCAACCATGTTAGCTCTGGCAGTGGGGAAGACCTCGGTTATGTAACTTTGTCTGGGTCATTCTATGAGTACATGGGTAGACACTGGGTGATTAGAGTCCTGCAAGTAGAGTGTATGGTGAATTTATAAGTACTTGGGGATTGGTGGAGTGATTGGATAAGTACATATGTTGGCGGAGCCTAACCCCCAAGCACAAGCTTGGCTCTAATTGGCTGTCAACCAGTGCCAATCCTTTGCTCTAGTACCCTAGGTTCCCGCCCACTAAAATATGGGCCACTGGCTAGCGGGAATACCACATGGATGCCTGGAAAACTGAGTCCAGTAGCTTGGAATTCTCATTGTGGTATACTGAATTCTTGTTCAGTGTATACCCTCCCAGGTTGTTGATCTCTGGATCAAGGAATTCTGACTGTTGGATTCCTGGAGTCCCTTCCACTGGATTCATAAAAGTGAGCTGCTGGGTCCGTGGAGCACCGGTAATAAAAGCCCAAAAATATTCCAAGCCCCACAGCTGGATCATTGACATACAGCAGAGAGAATCTACGGATTTCTGTAATCTTAAGCGGAGTCGGCAGAGCCAGCGTACGCCAGTTATGGGCACAACTAGAGCCAAATTTTGGGGGAGGCTGATAACATTTTTTGGGGGGTGGCTAATTCTTCCAGTCATAGGCAGAGTGGAGATGTAGGGGCTATAAGAAGGGGTGAAAACACAACAAAGCCTCATTACCAGGTAAATGGTCTTTTAAAGACCTCTGAAGTACTCAGGTGCCGCCGTTAAGAGCCACGCACCCAGCGTGTTCATACTAGGGGGTAGCACTGAGAGCTACGCACCCAGTGCGAACACACTAGGGGGTCATGCTGAGAGTCGCGCACCGAGCGCATTCACACAAGAGGCCCGTGCTGAGCGCCACGTTAGGATCGCCACTCCAAACTTTTCTAAAAAAAACGGTCCAGTTCCAATAATTTATATTTGCCCCAAGTACCCCGGGACATGCCCAATTCTTAAATGTTTTTATTAATCATCAGGAAGGGGGGCCGTGTGGTCCCCCTTTCCTTGTCCACTTCTGGCCCCGGGGACCCCATCCCACGGGGCCTGGCCTCTTCTTTGGGGACCGAGGGGAAGCCCCAATGCCCCCATGGTCCCGCCGGCTCCCTGCCTCCTGCGGCCAGTGGCCTTGATTTTGAGAAAGGAGAGCTGCTAATGTGCAGCTCCCCTTTCACAAAAGCAATCCTGCTTTGCTTCATTGAAGCGAGAGCAGGATTTCCTGCTCTCGCTTCAATGAAGCAAAGCAGGGTTTGCTATGACAGGGCGGGAGACGTGCTTCCACCCTGTCATAGCAGACAACAATGTCCCAGGGGTGGGCTCCCTGGGACATTGCAGGAGCTGGCCCAGGGGGGTGGTGGTCCCTAGGGCCATCAAGGGCTCCAGGAGGGGGGCAACGCAGGTCCCCTCCCTCTATTTTCAAAGCCCCGGGGAGGTGGCGATCCCTGGGGCTTGGGGCCTCGGAGGACCCCCAATAATTACAAAACAAGCCCCGGGGAGGTGGCGGTCCCCGGGGCTGCAGAGGCCCCACAGGCCCCCACAATATAATTATAGGATTGCCCTCGGAACCTGGCCCACCCGTGTGCTCATTTAAATGAAGTGGGGGAGCCCCACTTCATTTTTTGTAAAAAAGTTTTGTCCGGATTCGCACACCCAGTGTGCATTGGGACTTTTAACAATTATATATTTTGGCCCTGGGGGTCCTTGTAGGACCCCCTGAGCAGGCCTAGGGGATCAGTGTGTTTCTACCCTGCCAACTTTTCTTCTTTTTTAATCTTTTTTTGACTGTTTTCTTGTGACTCTGGTCTACCGAGTCACAAGATGGCTGCCAACACTTCCTGGTTTGGAGTGTTGGCAGCCAATCACAGTGGAGTTCTTGGTCGTGGCAGCCAATCAGAGTGAAGCGCTTGGTCGGGAGGGTGCACGAACCCACCGCTGCCCCAGATATCGGACCTTTTATTGTTTGAATTTCTCAGCAACTACTGAACGGATTTACACCATTTAAAAAAAGGTTGCTTTCTGAACCAAGCTCTACCTTTTTGCCAAATTTGGTGGAATTCCACTCAGCAGTTCGGGCTGTAGCCTGTAATAAAATTCACTTTCTTCCGTATGCTGTGGGGTGACACCAAGAACGGACACGGACCCAAAGTTAGTGCGAAAGAATATTTTACTCTGTGGTCGTCATAATGCATTTCGGCTCATGCAAGCCTTTTTCACATATACATATATTCCTCCCAACGATTGTGTTTGGCAGCGTGCAACCTGAACGCCACGGGGCACGTAACATGCCCAGGCTTCTAGAATTCTCCATATATGCCCACACAGAAACGGCACTCCACGTAGTGCTGGTTGCTCAATTTATTAAAATCTTCATGCCAAACATAAAAGCAACCACCAGTAGGTTATATAAATATATATATTCACTGAAAAAACCATAGGTTTCACACACGTTATAGTTAGGAATTAGCATTTAAAATCCTTGCAAATTCACATAAAAAACCATAGGTTTCACACATGTTATAGTTAGGTAGACATTTCACTCGTAAAAAAACAATGAAATTCCCCAGTTATAGTTAGTTCAGATAACTATAACTCGCGCGCCCACAATCCAGTGCTCATGACGTCACATATTACATCACTCATGACATGGTCAGTGGCATCACTCATGACATCATTGATGACATCATCCTTGTGATAGAGTGGCGGTCGCGCGAGTTATAGTTATCTGAACTAACTATAATGGGGGAATTTCATTGGTTTTTTACGAGTGAAATATCCACCTAACTATAACATGTGTGAAACCCATGGTTTTTTAAGTGAATTTGCAAGGTTTTTTAAATGCTAATTCCTAACTATAACATGTGTGAAACCTATGGTTTTTTCAGTGAATTTGTACGGTTTTTTTAAATGCTAATTTATTTATGTATTATTATTTTTTTATATATATATTTTTTTCTTTTTGGTTTTTCACCGTGCGCGCACGGTGCGCGCACCACCGCGATTTTTTTACAAAAATTTTTTGTAAAAAATTTCTGCTTTCGGGGTCCTTCAGGGACCCCCTGACAAAGGCTAGGGGGTCAGGAACTCTCTACCCTGCCCCCTTTTCACGTTCGGCACCTTCCTTTTTCACTCTCGCACTGAAAACAAACAAAATGGCGGCCAACACTTCCTGATTTCGACTGATTCGAACGTTGACTAACATGTAACCACCAATCAGAATTACGCTCGCGCACGTTAGGGTGCTCGCACGGTGCGCGCACGGTGGACGCTTACAGATATTTATATGCTTTTAAATGCTATTTTCTCAGGAACTACTGAACAGATTGACACCAGACCTGCAAAAGGCACTTCCCTGACCTGAGGACTACCTCTCTGCCAAATTTCAAGTAATTCTGTTCAGCCGTTCGGGCTGTACCTTCGACTAAAGGTCCTATGGAAAAATGCATGGGGAAAACGCGTTTTGGGACCCCCCTTTTTTCTCGGCCCCCGCTTGATGAATCACCCCAAGACTTTCAGGGTAGGAGCTGAATGGAGCGCCCCATTAGTTTTGAAAATTTCGCGAGGATTCGTCTACCGGCGCCAAAGTTATTCAAAATAGAATTTTCAGATTTCCTATGGAAACTCGGTCCTAACTATAACTATCTAGTGGCGACCGCCAGTAGATAATATATATATATATAAATTCACTGAAAAAACCATAGGTTTCACACACGTTATAGTTAGGAATTAGCATTTAAAAAACCTTGCAAATTCACTTAAAAAACCATAGGTTTCACACATTTTATAGTTAGGTGGATATTTCACTCGTAAAAAACCAATGAAATTCCCCTGTTATAGTTAGTTCAGATAACTATAACTCGCGCGCCCGCAATCCTACTCATGACGTCACATATTACATCACTCATGACATGGTCAGTGGCATCACTCATGACATCACTGATGACATCATCCTTGTGATAGAGTGGCGGTCAAAGAAAAGACTTTATTCCTTCATTGATGGCTAGACGCGTTTCGGCGGTCTTGCCGCCTTGGTCACTACAACAGGTACGGGGCCATATTGTTGAATTTAAATACACCTAAACAAAATGTTGACATTGTTGTCATGACAAATGATTGCTCCTCATGGCATTAGACGAAATCCTGTTACGATAGTACATTTAAATGATTAAATCATAGTGACATGTACTCAAATTGTAACAGAAAACAAAAACATGATAAATACATTTTTTATATATCCCAAGATCGTGAAGAGCATGATTATTTAAGCACAGATTGCAAACTTGCATTTGACTTCCTGATGTTTTTTATATATACCCCGCTCGGTGTATTAAGTCAAGTGACTTTATTAGTGTGTATGCAGAGCTAATTTGGTGAATTCCAAAGTGAATGTCGTTTAATATCTGCACATTTTTTCTAATCTGTTTCACAAAATAATTGTGAGAACTAGTCATGTTATTGTTTCGGTGAGAAACAAAATTAGAAAATTAAAAAATTATTTAGTAAGCGTAGCCTGTTGTTTCTGGAAAGAATCAAAAAATTGGGACAAGTAGCTGGTCATTGTAAGTGTACACTTAAGGCTTCATCAGCATTCATTCCATTGGGAATTTTGCTGTCTAGTAATATTATGTATCTTGATTCTGACTTTAGCAAAGACAATTATATATATGACATTATGTCAATACAAGCAACCCTTGGCTTGATGGTGCATGTACAAATCAAAAAGAACAATATTGGTTGTAATGTTTTAGCACTAGCACTTTTTTGAAACAATTTAGCACTTCGTTAGGGTATTTATATAGATGGGCACAATCAAAAATCTTGTTAGAGAATGAAAGTGTGAAATAGATCAAACATCGGTATTGGTTTAAAGCACCATTTGTGCTAATGAAATTATTGGTATGTGAAGTGATAATAATAAACCAAGTTGGCACAATTCATAATATGTACTCTTAAGAAAAATCATAGGTACAATGTTTATGGAAGTGTAGAAAGAGCAGTTAAGCAAATAATGGCATCACCGGTTTTGTTTAAAATACTTTGAAGCATTTTAAGCAAGTATTTTTTCAATTTTCATTAACTTTTTGTTATGCACTGTCACTTTAAAAATGGCAATCTGACTTCCTTACGCCGTCATGTGATCAAGGCAGGCAACTGAGGAAATGCGTAATGGCGAGGCTGTTTGAGCAGAAATAAATCAAATTGCACAATATTTGGGTCCACTCTTGTTTGTTGGTGGCGGAGGCAACAGATGAAAAGCGAGCTAAAGCTATATATATGGAGACTTTTATTGTGTCAATAAACACGTCTTTTTATCGGGTTGATTACCTCCGGTTTAAGTGGACCCCCTCCCCGAGTGACAGCTCCTTGGTAAGGAAATCGAGCATCCTGTAGAACAGGGCATCACGAGGCTTCAGTGGGACTGGGACCCGGAAGCATTGGAATTTTGCCGGACAACGGAGACACGGAAGCCACCGCTACTACGACATCGGTACCTGGTGGAAGGACGGCTCAGGCTGAGTGCAGCGTGCAGCGGCAGCTCGGACGATTGAGGCGGCTTGAGGTGGCTGAACTGTGTCCGAAGACTCCTAACAAGGTACACAATATCGTGGTATTATAGCAGGTGGGGAGGTGTGCTGTCGGGACTATAGCAACAGCAGTACTATACGAATGAATGAATAAGTACTTGTGAAGCGCATGGCTACCGAAGGCCTCCCAGTGCTTACGACAGAGCCAATTACCAACAAAAAGGAGCATCAAGGGAACAGCAGGGTCTTCAGAAATTTACAGACAGAGAGGTGATTAGTCTCGAGCCGAATATGATCTGGAAGTTGATTCCAACTTTTCGCCGATATGGTGGAGAACATCCTTTCACCGTTTCGTGCTCGATTAACTATCAGGACTGCTGTGAGACGTTTCTTCTCCGAGAGTAATGTTCTTTTTGGGAGGTAGGGGGTGATGATAGTTCTTAAAATCAGAGGACAGTACCTTGTGTGCAATGCACAAGGCCTTAAACTGAATTCTCTCTGCCACTGGCAACCAGTGCAGAGAGACAAGCAAGGGTTTGGCCGATGCACGATATGGAGCCTGCATAAGAGAGTGTGCAGTGCAGTTTTGCACCATTTGAAGCTTTTTAATGGTGGCGCACGAGGATCCAAGATAAAGCACATTAGCATAGTAAAGGCGTGACAAAATCAGGGCCTGCACCAGCAGTTTCCCTGCTCTAAAAGGTAGCATGGGAAGGATTTTCCTAATAATTTTGAGGATTCCAAAGCAGGTGGCTGCCACCCTGCGTGCTTGCTCCTTGAACTCCAATTTGTGATCGAACCATACCCCAAGACTTTTATGTGTTTTTTAGGTGTGGGCATAACACCTAAGCATTTAGGCCAGAAAGCACAAGGATTAATGTTAATGGGTTGTCCAAAAACATCAGTTCAGTTTTCGCACCGTTTAGTTTTAGAAAGGAGCTATCCATCCAAGTGGATACTGTCTCCAGGCAGTTGGCCAAGCAGTACTGTACGAGGCTGTAGTAGATCCCGGAACTGACATAACAAATACAAGAAATAAATGCCAAACATGTCCGCTGCAGCGCTGAGGGATCGCGAGTAAGCTGCGAGGGAAATGTTTTCAGAGACACCTCCGGAACAGTTGGATACTATCGGAAGTGCTAATGAAGAAGCAAGTAGTGGGTTGAAAAGCCTGAAGGAAAAATCTCAGGTTTTAGAGAAAATTATGCGCCAAGAGATGTTGAAGTGGTGGGAATCAAAATCTTCGCAGAAGTACCTGGACATAGGAAGGATTCCCAGGGGTATACGTATAACGATTGCCTCAAGTTAAGAAACACCCAACCCCGAGATGATGGTGGAATGGGCACAATGTAATCTGGAATTCTCACGCAAACTTGTGGCCATATCAGTGAAATATGCTGACAGTGACTGGCGTGATATCCATGATATGCCAATCTGACAGCTGCGGATTTTAATGTGCTGAGGGATTTACAAAACCTAGAGAAGGAAAGCACTGCCACAGTAGAAGACGTAACATACTACGACTGACTCAATGACTCACAGGGCAGTGGAATCCTGTATATTGAAACGAGTAGTAAACCTATTACAAATTTCAAGGAAAAATCAAAGTTCACTCCTGTAATGACGAGAGATTCCTCAGATATTTTCCATTACTAAATTGTTGCACAAATCAAAAAACTTATCATCAGTATCAACAAGAATAAAAGGAAAATTTCGGATCACGAAAGAAAATATGGACAATTGATGGAGAAACTCAAACATGATAAAGATGTGGTGATCAGGAACTCGGACAAAGGCGGGAATATTGTCCTTTGGCCTCTAAAGGAATACATGATTGAGGCAATGGGACAATTAAACAACATGGAGTGCTACAGAAAAAGCTCTTTCCAGAAATTCAAAAGCACACAAGATTGCTATCTGACAAAATTGCTGGCATGGAAGAATTTGGGCATGTTAAGTTTGGATGAATACAAAAACCTTAGAAAAGAGCATCCTACCATTCCGAAGATATATTTCCTCCCTAAGGTACATAAGGACAGATACAAGCCACCAGGAAGATCGATAATTTTGGCCTGTGATGGGCCATTTGAGAATATGTCGCGCTATATTGACTTTTTCCTGCAGGAACATGTCCGTGGCTTACATTCCTATGTGTAGGACACAAGTGATAACTTGCGAAAAATTAAGAACATACAATGGCAAAGTGGGTATCACATGATAGCAGTTGATGTATCGTCCTGATATACTTGCATACGAAATGGTGATGGAATAAGGGCAACTGAGCATTTTTTATCCAGTAGACCGATTCAATATGTTCAACACAACAGAATGATTATTGACTTATTGACCTTTTGTCTGAATAACTATTTGTTCATTTTTTAAAATCAGGTGTATCAGCAGATACAGGGAGTAGCGATGGGGGCTAGCTTCTCCCCCAGCTATGCATGCTTGTTCATGGGCTGGTGGGAGGAGCTGGTCCTCCGGAAACAATATGATCACATTTGTCAGAAAAACATAATTTGTTGGCTAAGATATATAGATGATTTGTTCATAATATGGCATGGTACAGAAAGGAGTGCAAATGAATTTATAGCACAACTTAACATCAATTATATTAACTTAAGGTTTACATCTTGTATAAGTCAGGAAAGTGTAACCTTTTTGGATGTACAAATCACTATTAACAACAATATCATGTCTACTACCCTGTACAGAAAAGAGACGGCGGGTAATGTGCTATTACATGCATCGAGTGCACACCCCGTCACCTGATAGAAAGCATCCCCTATGGGGAAATACTGCGAATACGAAGAATTTGCAGCAATGAAACAGAATGTGAAAATAATCAAAATGAAAGTAAGGCCAGATTTCTGGAAAGAGGATATAAGAGTAAAATTATAGACAAAGCCGTGGCAAAATCTAGACAGAAGCCCAGGGAAGAGTTATTACCATACAGAATCAAGCTGGAGGTAACATCTGGTAATACTTTGGGAATACAAAATGAACCCACACTTCTCAATATGTCATTTTTGAGACAGGAGAAACAGATCAGGGGGATAGTGAGACACTGTTGGCCCATTATACTAGATGATCCTATAATTGGGCAATCCCTATCGAGAAAGCCAGCTATCACACATAGAAAAATGGCATCCATGGGCAATGCCCTGGTGAAAAATAATCCTGAGGACCAAGAGATAGGTTCATGGCTTACAGCGAGAACATTTTTTTTTAAATGCACTAGTTATAAGGCCTGCCAATATGGAGTTAACAAATCAGTATATTGCACAGCTTTTATTAATGGTCCTCGGTCCCTTACTCGACATTTGACCTGCAAAACTGAATATGCGGTCTATGTTTTAGAGTGTAGCTGTGATTTAAAATATATTGGCAGTACTAAATTGGTGGTACACAAAAGAATCTTACAGCATACAAGGGCAATCACCAACAACGACCCAAGCTACCCTGTGGCCAGACAATTTAAAGAATGCCATGAAAGCAATCTTACGCATTTACGATATTATGTGTTAGATGCAATCCCCTTAGAAAAAAGAGGAGGAAACAGGGAAGCAAAATTGAGACGCCTGGAAACCCAATACATATTGGAGTTAGATACTAAATATCCAGGGGGTCTCAATAATAGTGAAGAGCTTTATACGTACTTATGACACCCCAACAACAAATTTTCAATTTTCAGAAAGTCTAGAGTTTTTATGACCTCTATCCCGTATGTGTTTCCAATTAAGTTTATTTTATTGTATTTAATATTGGTCTTGAAGATGATATTCATACAGTTATGCTGCTTGTTTAAATAATCAATTCTAAAACATAGACTGATAATCAAGCAATTTTATGAGGATTAAGTATAACTGATGATTTTATAATTGAGTTGTGTATTTATTGATATTTATATCTATTTATTTATGTTTTTACATATATTTATGTCTATGTTTACAACCATGGGAATCAATTGCATTGAAAATGAAAGCTAACAAGTTAGCTATGTTCCCCAGATGCACTTGCTTTGTTTGCACATGCTGAGATTTGTACTAAAAATCCTTTTTGCCATGGGATGCTCAAATAGCATGGTAAATGACAATATGTCAATACAAGCTACCCGGGGCTAGATGGTACATGTACAAATCAAAAAGAACAATATTGGTTTTAATGTTTTAGCACTAGCACTTTTTTGAAACAATTTAGCACTTCGTTAGGGTACTTATATAGACGGGCACAATCACAAATCTTTTTTTTTTTTAAAGTTAGAGAATGAAAGTGTAAAATAGATCAAACATCAGTATTGGTTTAAAGCAGCATTTGTGCTAAGGAAATTATTGGTATGTGAAGTGATAATATTAAACCAAGTTGGTACAATTCATAATATGTGCTCTTAAGAAAAATCATAGGTACAATGTTTATGGAAGTGTAAAAAGAGCATTTAAGCAAATAACGGCATCACTGGTATTGTTTGAAATACTTCGAAGCATTTTAAGCAAGTATTTTTTAAATTTTCATTAACTTTTTGTTATGCACTGTCACTTTAAAAATGGCGATCTGACTTTCTTACGCTGTCATGTGATCAAGGCAGGCAACTGCCGAAACTAGAGACTTTTATTGTGTCAATAAATACGTCTTTTTATCGAGGCCACGGCACCAGTGCGTTTTCTCAAAAGAAGGATCTAGTACTGGATTGTGTGGTGATAATTAGGGGTGGCGACCCTGCCGTGTTGCCCGCCGTTTCAAGAGGTTCGGCCTAATGCCGATTTGTGTGTTGGAATATATATATATTTTTTTTTTTACCTATTGCCAGTAGGTAGTTATAGCTTTGACCATTTTTCCATAGGAAAATCATTTTTGGTTTTGCCAATAACTTTGACACCGTTTGACAAATCTGCACGAAATTTTCAAAACCTGTGCTACAGTTGGTTTAGCTGCTGTGTTGAAAGTGTTGGGTGATCTGTCAAGCTGGGGCCAAGAAAAAAGCGGGGTGCCAAGATGTGTTTTCTCAATGCATTTTTTCCATAGGGATTTTGAACACGACTACAGCCTGAATCGCTGAACGGAATTATCCCACATTTGGCAGCAAGCTAGATGTTGGTCCAGAAAGCATTCTTTTTGTGATTTGGTGTAAATCTGTTCAGTAGTTTCAGAGGCTGAATTGCCTCCCCCCTTCCATGGAGATCACCACCTCCCAGGGGCTGTTTAATTTTTACATAGAGCGGCCTTACGGACCCCCAGGGTCCAGGGCACCACCACATCCCCGGGGCCAAATTATTTTTGGGAAATGGGATAGGGCCATGTGGCCCCCCTCCTGTGCTGTTCTTGGCCCTAGGAACTACCACCTCCCTAGGGCAGGTCCTACCTAAAAGAAAAAAGGCTGTGCGGGCCCCCTCCTGCAGCCATACTTGGCCCATGGGACCGCCACACCCCAGGGCTGGCTCCTGCTATGTCAGAGGGTGACCACCCCTGGGACATAACTATTTACTATGGCTTGGCAGGAGCTTTACCACTCCCACCAAGCCATAGCAAACTGTACTCCGATTTGAGCAAGTGAGAACATTTTGCTCTCGCTTGCTCCAAGCAGAGCACAATTGCTTTGACAGAAAGGGAGCTGCATGTTCAGTAGTCCTTTTCTGTCAATTCAATGCTGGCTTCTGCAGAAGGCAAGGGGCGGCAAATCCTGCAGGGGACTAGAGTGTACCCCTGTGCTCCCTAGCAGAGTATTTTCCCTGGGTGGGACCAGGGCACCCACAAGTGAAGCTGGGCCCCAGGGATGGGGTCCCCAGGGCTGAAAGCTACTGGGAAGGGTGGCCAGGCTGCTCCCTCCCATCTTCAAAATAGGTCTGGACCCAGGGGATCAGGTCCTTGGGGCCAAAATTGTCCCAGGGAAGTGAGGCCATGTGCACCCTCTCCCCGAAAAAATTACAAATATTTTTGGGGGAAAGACCGGTAAGCCCTGGAGGGCCTGTCCCCTTTCTTCACCGAACTGCAAATGTGCCTCCTGGCGCACTGTTGGTTGAGGGGTAAAGTCCCCTTGGCTCCAGAGGGTACTTGGGGGCCAAGAAGACCTCCTGTTGCCTCCAGTAAGTTCCACACAACGGGATTGCTGAGAGGTCTTTGGAGGCCACACACCCTTTTCCCATCACTCTACAAATGTGACTTCTGGCGCCCTTCTAGTTGGGAATGAATTCCCCTTTAATGCTGAGGGTCCTTGGGGCCAACAAACCTCTTGTTAATTCCAGTAAGTCCCAAACAGCTGGATTGTTGAGAGGATGTCAGAGGCCACACCCCTCTTCTCCACCAGTCTGCAAACGCACCTTGTGGCACTCTACTGGTTGGGGGTTGAAGTCTCCTTGGTTGCTGAGGCTCCGTTTGAGTCAAAAAGCCCTCCTGCTACCCCCAGTAAATCCCACACAGCAGGATTGCTGAAAGGTCTTCAGAGGCCATGCCCCCTTTCTCCACCACTATGCAAACGTGCCTTCTGATGCACTACTGGTAGGCAGATAAAGTTATCTTAGAAGCTGAGGGTGCTTAGGGGCAAAGAAGCTCTCCTTTTAATTCTAGTGTGGCATAGTGGGATTCAGAAGAGCTAGTTAGAGGCCCCACCCCCTTTCTCCACCACTGTACAAATGCAACTACTAGTTAAAAAAACATAGAAATTCACTGAAAAAAACAAAGGTTACAGTGACGTTATAGTTAGGCTGTCATTTAAACTGTATAAAAACAGAGAAAATTTGCAGATATTGTTAGCTGTGCTAACTATAACTTATGCCCCCACAATGCACTGCTTACAACCTCATCTATTACATTGCTCTTGACATTGTCAGCGACATCACTCATGACATAACTGATGACATCTCAAATGACATCACTGATGACATCATCCACACTCACACACATACTCACTGATTCATAGAGCCACTTATGTATCAATTCACCCATACAGCCACTTACGCAACCACTGACTCTCATATATGGCCACTCATGCACCTACTCACTGACCAATACAGGCATTGGCACATCCAGTCATACAGATATATAGACACTTACACACCCACTCATGCACCCATACAGCCATTCCCACACTCAGTCTTTAGATATACTCTAATACCTACTCACTCACTCACCCATACAGTCACTCTCACATCTGCTCACTCATGCATACAGTCACTGACACAAGTACATACTCTTCCATACAACCACTCTCATACTCACTTACTCACTGATACAGCCACTCACATACCCATTCACTTACCCACTAAACTACTCACACACCCACTCACTCACCCATACACCCACTTACACACCCATTCATGCACTCATATAGTCACTTATGTACCCTGTCACTCACCCACACAGACATTTATGTACCTGCTCAGTCACCCATTCGGCCACTAATACACTCTCTCATTCACCATTTACAGCCACTGACACAATCGCACCTTCAAGCATACAGCTACTCACTCATCCTCTCATTAACCATTACAGCCACTCACACACCAACTCATTCACCCATACAGATGCTCTCACTGCCACTCACTTAGTCATACACCCATTGACACACCCACTCGCTAACACACACAGAAACATACGCATGCTCTCACTCATGTATGCAGTCTGCAGTCTCTCACATACCCTCTCACTCTTGTATACACCACTGCACACCCACAGCCACTTACTTTTGTATATATGTTAAACACTTAGTAACTTCTAGAAAACACTTGCAATCAATGTATGATGTCATCAGTGATGTAATTAGTGATGTATTCAGTAATGTCATATGAGATGTTATCAGTGAGCCCATCAGTGATGTCATTTGAGATGTCATCATCGATGTCACTGACCATGTCATGAGTGATGTAATATGTGAGGTCATAAGCAGTGCATTGCAGGGGCGTAAGTTATAGTTAGCTCAGCTAACTATTACTGCTGAATTTCTCTGGTTTTGTATGAGTCAAATGTCAGTCTAACTATATCATCCGATCAGCTTGAAGCTGAGTCCCAGCATGATTGTAAAAAATAAAGAAAAGAGGGCAGGCCAGAAATACCCTGACACCCCAGATATGTTGGGGGGGTCGCACAGGGGTTGAGGGTTAAAAGCATTTTTTTAAATTCAATTTTGCTCTGAATTCGTGGTGGATCTGTGGCAAAACTGAACAAAAATTAAATGTGGCCTCCTGTGCTCCATTACTACTCTGCCCCTGGGTGTACTGGGTCCTAGGGAAATATTAATAAAGGAGGGGGCACATGGCCCCCATCCTGGGTCTTATTGATGCCCTGGGGACCACCACCTCCCTGGGGCCTATTTATTTATAAATGGGGACCTTTTGGACTCCCCAGCCCCAGGGAATGCCACATCCCCCAGCTTCATGTTTAAAGAATGGAGGAGAGCACGCCCCCGCAGCCCCAGATCCCACCACCTCCCCAGGGCTTTAGCTTTAATTAATTCAGGGGGCTGCCTGGACCCCCTGCAGGCCTGGGGAGAGCCACCTCCTCGGGGCTTTTATCAAATTTAATGTGGGGAAGACGCATGTCCCCCCCACAGCCTGGGGACCACCTCCTCTCTGGGGGAAATTCTAAGAATGGAGGGGGCCACACAGCTCCCTTCTGGAGCCATAGATGGCCCAGGGGACTGTCACCTACCAGGGCCGGCTCCTGCTATGTCCTGGGGCCACCCACTGGGCATAGCTGATTGCTATGGCTAAGCAGGAGATTTACTGCTCCCGTAGAGCCATAGCAAACTTTGCTCCACTTCGAGCAAGCGAGAGCATAGGCTAATGCTCTTGCTTGCTGGAAGCAAAGCACAATTACTTTGACACAGAGGGAGCTGCATGTTTAGCAGCTCCCTTTGTGTAAAAGCAATGCCTGCTCGAGCAGGAGGCAGGGAGCTAGCAGGGACCAAGGGGGGCCTTCAGGCTCCCCCAGCGGTCCCCAACAAACGTAACTGGCTGTTCTGGGTGGGACTAGGGTACCCAGAAGAGAGGCCGGTCCCTTGTGGATGGGATTCCCAGAGTCAAAATCGGCTCAGGAGGGAGGCCACATTAAAAAATAATAATAATAATAAAAAGGCCTGGCTCCAGGGGAGAGGGTCCCCAAGGCCGAAATTGGCCCAAGAAAGGGGGGCCACATGCCACCTCCCTTAATAAATAAAGAAAATAAAAAAATAAAGTGGGACAGCAAGTTGACAGATGCCCTGCCCCCTTTCACCACCACTCTGCAAATGTGCCTCCTGGTGCACAAATGGTTGGGGGATGATGTATCCTTGGCTGAAGATGGTCCTTGGGGGCCAACAAGCCCTCCTGTTATCTATAGTAAGTCCCAAACAACGTGATTGCTGTAAGGACTTGGGAAGCCACAACCCCTTTGTCCACCACTCTGCAAACATGCCTCATGTCGCATTGTTGGTTGGAGGATAAAGTCCCCTTGGATACTGAGGGTCCTTGGGGGCCAACAACCCCTCCTGTTACCTCCAGAAAGTCCAACAGAGCGCGACTGCTGAAAGGAATTTGGAGGCTGTGGCTCCTTTCTCCACCAGTCTGCAAACATACCTGTGGTGCACAACTGGTTGGGGGATGAAGCCCCCTTGGCTCTAAAGTCTCCTCGGGGGCCAACAGGCCTCCTGTTACCTCCAGTAAGTCAAACACAGCAGAATTGCTGAGAGGTCTTGAGCGGCAAAGGCCCCTTTATCCATCAGTCTGAAAACGCACCATCTAGGGTACTGCTGGTTGGAAGATGACATTCCCTTGGATGCTGAGGGTCCTTGAGGGCCATCAAGCCATCTTGTTACCTCCAATAAGTCCCACAGAATAGGATTGCTGAGAGGACTTCGGACACCATGCCACATTTCTCCACCACTCAGCAAACATACCTCATGGGGCCCTGCTGGTTGGGGGATGAAATCCCCTTGGCTCTAAAGTGTCCTTGGTGCCAACAAGCACCCTTGTTACCTCTGGTAAGTCCCACACAGTGAAATTGCTGAAAAGTCTTTAGAGGTTACACCCCCTTTCTACACCACTCTGCAAACGTGCCTCCTTGCGCACTACTGGTTGAGGGATGAAGTCCTCTTGGATGCTAAGGGTTCTAGGGGGCCTAGAAGCCCTCCGGTTACCTCCAGTAAGTCCAACACAGCAGGATTTCTTACAATTGGTCAGAAGCCCCACCCTTTATCTTCACCAATCTACAAATGCAACTAATAGTTAAAAAAAATTGCCTTCAAAAACTAAAGGGTGGTCCCAAAATGTGTTTTCTCCATGTTAATTTCAGTAGGATTTTTTTTTCGCAGCTACAGCCTGAACTTCTGAACAGAATTACACCAAATTTGGCAGAAAGGTGGATCCTTTCACAGAGTGCACTCTTCGCTTTAAATGGTGTAAATCCATTGAGTGGTTCCTGTGAAATTCAAAAATGAAAATATTTATATATCTGGCGACCGTGGTGGACCAGCGAACCGTTCTGATCACAACCTTGATTCTGATTGGCTGCCAACACTCCAAACCAAGAAGTGTTGGCAGCCATCTTGTGGCTCAGTTGAACCGAGTCACAAGGAAAAAGGTTACAAATGAAGAAAAGGGGCAGGGTAAATCACTGTGACCCCCTAGGCCTGCTCAGGGGGTCCGCCAAAAAAAGCATTAAAAAAAAAAAAGGAATTGGTGAGATTCGCGATGGATTCACGAATCCCGCTGAAAAAAAAAAAGAGGAGCGGGCTCCTGCGCATCCTTTTAATAAGCCCCCGGTTGAGCCAGGTCCTGGGGTAAATGAGGAAAATATATGCAGGAGCCCGTGGGAGCTACTGCAGCCCCGGAGACTGCCACCTCCCCAGGGCATGATTAGTAGTATGTGGGGTAGTACACGGCCCCCCGCAGCCCCAGGGACTGGCACCTCCCCGGAGCTTTTTGAAATAAAATTAGTGGGGAGCCCCTGCCCTATGCAGCCTCGGGGACCGCCACCTCCCTGGGGCTTTAATTAATTAGGGTGGGGGGCCTCGCAGGCCCCCCCAAGCCCCGGGTACAGCCACCACCCTGGGGCTTAATTTAAAAACAAAGTGTGGGGGCTTGAGCCCCCCCACAATACCACTGGGAACACCACCTCCCCAGGGCACTAATTATTCAAATACGGGGGTCGTTGCGGACCCCGACCCCGGGGACCACCACCTCCCCGGGGCTATGTTCAAGTTGGGAGGGGGCAGCTCGGCCCCCCTCCTGGAGCCGTCCATGGCCCTGGGCACCACCACCCCCTAGGACCATGTCCTGCAATGTCCCGGGGTGCCGTCCCCCGGGACATTGCAGTTTGCAATGGCAGGGCGGGAGCACTGCTCCCGCACTGTCATTGCAAACTTCTGCTTCGCTTCATGGAAGTGAGAGAAGAAAAACTGCTCTTGCTACCATGAAGTGAAGCAGAATTGCTTTCGGACAAGGGGAACTGCATGTTAGCAGCTCCCCTTGTCCAAAAGCAATGCTGGCTCCCGCAGGAGGCGGGGAGCTTGCAGGGTCTGCGGGAGCATTGGGGCTCCCCCTGCAGTGCCCAATGTGAGACCAGGCCCTGGGGATGTCAAAAATGTCTAGGGAAGGGGCCACGCGGCCCCCCTCCCGTAAATAAATATAGATTTTTTTCAAAGAGGCAAAGCCTTGGGGGATGGGGTGCCCAGAGCCAAAAATGGACTCAGGAGGGGGGCCATGCAGCCCCCCTCCTTTAAAAGAATTTAAAAACAATAAAAAAAATAAGTGACCATGCCCCGGGGGATGGGGTCCCCGGGGCCCAAATCAGCCTCGGGAGGGGGGCTGTACGGCTCCATTCCCTTTTGATAAAATTAAAAACAATGTTTCAGGCCCTGAGGGATGGGGTCCCCTGGGCCCCAAAAATATTAAGAGAAGGGAAGGCCACAAAGCCCCCTTCTAAAAAAAAAAGAAAAGAGAAGCCGGCATCTTGCCGGAGGCCCCGCCCTCTCCCTGTACCACTCTGCAAACACGCCTCCTGGGGGTTGAAGTCCCCTTGCCTCCCGATGATCCCTGGGGGCCAACTAGCCCTACTGTTTTCTCTAGTAAACCCCACAAAGCTGGATTGCTGAGAGTGGTCCGAGGCTACGCCCCTTAATACACCACTCTGCAAACACGCCTTTTGGTGCCTTGCTGGTGGTGCCTTGAGGTCTTCTTGTGTCCTGAGGACCTAAGGATTAAAGTGGACTTCATCACCCGAGCAGCAGTGCACCAGGAGGCGTGTTTGCAGAGTGATGAAAAAAGGGGGCGTGGCCTCAGACCACTCTCAGCAATCCAGTTGTGTGGGGCTTAATAGAGATAACAGGAGGGCTAGTTGGCCCCCAGGGACCCTCAGGAGGCAAGGGGACTTCATATCCCAACCAAGAGCACACCAGGAAGCACGTTTGCCAAGAGGTGGATAAAGGGAGTGTGGCTTGTGTCCACTCACAGCAATCCCACTATCTGGGGCTTGTTGGAGGTATCAGGTAGGCTAGTCAGCCTCTAACGAACCCCAGCAGCAAATGTGACTTTAATCCCCATCTAAGAGCGCACCAGGGAGCGCATTTGCAGAGGGGTGGGCAAAGGGGCTGTGGCCTGCTTTGAAGACATACCAATGCTGCTGTGTGGGACTTACTCGAGGTAATAGGATGCCAACTACCCCTCCTTTTACCTCTAGTAAGTCCCACACAGTAGTATTGCTAAGAGGTCTTTGGAGGCCACGCCCCACTTTATTCACCACTCTGCAAACTCGCCTCCTGGCACACTATCGGTTGGGGATGAAGCCCACTTTACTCCTGAGGGACTTTGGGGCCAAAAAGCCCTTCTGGTACCTCCTGTAAGTTCTACACAGCATAATTCCTGAGCTCTGGTTGGAGGCCCAGCCCCCTTTCTGCAACACTCTGCAAACGTGACCACTACATTATAGTTAGAAATTAGCGTGTAAAAAAACATTGAAATTCACTGAAAAAACCATAGGTTTAAGGGACGTTTAAGTTTGTAATCAACATTTTAAAAACCTTTGAAATTAAGTGAAAAAAGCATAGGTTTTAGGGATTTTATAGTTAGAAATTAGCATTTAAAAAACCATTTAAATTCACTGAAAAAAACACAGGTTTCAGGGACGTTATAGTTAGTTGGACATTTCACTTGTACAAAAACAGAGAAATTTAGATGTTAAAGATATTTGAGCTAACTATAACTTGCACCCCTGCAATGCACTGCTGATGACGTCACATATTACATCACTCATGACATGGTCAGTGACATCACTGATGACATCACTGATGACATCTCAAATGACATCACTGATGACATCAGTGATGACATCATCCAGTGACTGAGTGTTTTTTAAAAGTTTAAGAATGTTATATATATATATATATTACCTACTGGCGGTCGCCAGTAGGTAGTTATAGTTAGGACCACGTTTCCATAGGAAATCCGCAACATTCTATTTTGAATAACTTTGGCGCTGGTTGACGAATGCTCGCGAATTTTTCAAAATAGGTGGGGCGCTACGCTCCGCTCCTACCCTGAAAGTCTCGGGGGGATTCGTCAAGCGGGGGCTGAGATAAAAGGGGGTCCCAAAACACGTTTTTCCCATGCATTTTTCCATAGGACCTTTAGACACAGCTACAGCCCGAACGGCTGAACAGAATTACTTGAAATTTGGCAGAGAGGTAGTCCTCAGGTCAAGGAAGTGCCTTTTGTAGGTTTGGTGTAAATCTGTTCAGTAGATTCTGAGAAAATAGCCTTTAAATCAATATATATATCTGAGCCAGCTTACGGTGCGCTTACGGTACGCTTACCGTACGCGTACGGTGGCGTGCGCGAGCGCGATTCTAATTGGCCCTTAGATCTTAGTAAACATTCGAATCGGTCGAAACCAGGAAGCGGCGGCCGCCATTTTCTCTCTCGCACTCTGAGGGGGGAGCTGATAAACAAATGCCAAAAACATATAAAGGGGCTGTTTAGACAGCGCCCATGCACATAACCATGTTAGTTGAGTCTTCAAAGATCCCCCAAGGCAAAAAACGGTAATTTTTTATTTTTCAAAAATTTCGCCGATTACGCTTACCGTACGCTTACCGCGTGCTCACTGTGCGCGCACGGTGCTTGAAGCGCACCGTGCGCGCACGGAACGAACTGCGTTAAGTGGGCGCGCACGCCAGGAATGGCGTAAAGTAACTTAGCATTTAAAAAACCGTACAAATTCACTGAAAAAACCATAGGTTTCACACACGTTATAGTTAGGAATTAGCATTTAAAAAACCTTGCAAATTCACTGAAAAAACCATAGGTTTCACACATGTTATAGTTAGCGGAAATTTTACTGATAAAAAAACAATGAAATTCCCCCGTTATAGTTAGTGCAGGAAACTATAACTCACGCGACCGCAAATAAGTGTCTAAATACAGTATTAGCATCAGCAGAGGATTGCGGTCGCGTGAGTTATAGTTTTAGTTATAGTTTTTTCAGTGAATATATATATAAATTCCCCCGTTATAGTTAGTGCAGGCAACTATAACTCACGCGACCGCAATCCTCTGCTGATGCTAATACTGTATTTAGAAACTTATTTGCCCATGTCTTCTTCCATACATTTTTAGCTATACATATATTACAAATATTTTTTTTTTCATAAAGACACATATGATTAGACCTCTGAGTTAAGAATTGAGGGGAATATTTATGAGCCCCTTGCGCCGCCAGAACATCTATTTTTGTGATGCTCGGATGGCGTAATCTTAAAATCATATCAATGTGGCCACACAATCACTTTGCATGGCTTTGAATTGCCTCATAGATATGGAGTAAGACAAAGAAGTACAAATCGCTGCGTTGCCATACTTTTTGCTCAGGAGGTGTTCCTTTGATGTTGCGGTGGATGTTCCCATGCAACATCCATGGATTTCGATGCTTTTCCAGATTTAGAAAACCATCTAAAACTTGGGATGCGCCAAAACCTTATGCCTCCCGAGGTGAGGCATAACGAGGAGAAATACCTTTATTTCTCCTTGTTTTTACCTCTTTCCATGTGTGCTGCAATCTTGCACACATAGAAACAGGAAAAAGCCTCCCAGGATTGTCTTCTGTAGGTAGGTGCCCCCTCCTGCACCAACCAAATCCTGTCGACAACATCGCCAGCAGAGGGGTATAAGACAGAAATACACGGTATTAAAAAAAAATCAAAAAAATCAAGGTGACTTGCTGCCTTGCCCTATGCCAAAACCCCAAAAATTGAGGACCCGAGTTTGAGTCTCATATTTTTGGGCGAGAAGTATACATACTTCATGATAAACAACTGTGTAAACTTGCAAACCCCTAGTGTTGACCTAAAATAGAACTCTATGATATCCCCATGTTTATTAAAAATTCACTTTATGGGTCAACCGCACTTTCACAGAAAAATGTCCACACATCAAATCAAATTTTACAAATGTTGAGGAACAATAGAAAGAAATAACATGCAAATCACAACGCCCTCTGGCAGCTGAAAAACACATGAAGCTAGACACAAATGTATATCTATTGGTACACAGAGCAGGAATAAAAAGCCACTGACGAAAACTGAAACAAAAGTGTTACACAGGTGCAGTATCTGAAGTCATTTGGAAATTTGCAAACGACCTTCAAATAGGTACAGAAATGTTAACTTACCGAGCAAACCTTTTAGAAACTTCGGGGCAGATTTATGAGGTTTTGCTGTAGGGAAGCGCAGCAGGCCTTCCTGCTACGCTTCCCTACGGCAAAAGAAAAGGGCAGGGATGCGCCGTATCTATAAAATGCGGCGCATTCCTGTCCTTTTCCCCTGCGCCGGCGCACAATGGGCTGCCTGCGCCAACGCAGGCACCTCTGCACCATGGTGCAAGAGTGCCTGCATTGCGGAGATGAATATTTTTGTACAGGAAGGGAAACCTTTCTGTACAAATATACTCGCAAGAGGTTTTTCCTCTTTCCATAGAAAAAGGAAAAACGAGGAGAAATAAAGATATTTCTCCCCGTTGCGCCTCCCTTACGCCTCCCCTGGGGAGGCAGAAGCTTTTGGCGCTGCCTCAGATTTACGATTTCTCGTAAATCTGGGGCAGTGTCAAAAGACCATGGATGTTGCTGGGAACGCCCGCAGAAACACCCATTGCACGCCCCTTTAACGCAGAACACTGCGTGAAAGGGACTGATATTTATGAGGCAGCATTAAGCCAAAAAAAGTGGCTCAGTGCTGCCTGATAAATATCACGCAGGCTTCTGCGCCACGGAACGTCACAAAAAGTGACGTTCCGATGGCGTAACGGGCCTCATAAATCTGCCCCTTCCTGCCTAAACTACCATGCGTGAGATTGAGTCTTGACATGTCAAAGACAGGCACAGCTGTAGCATATTGAGATAGACGGCAGCTGCAGTTTTCAGGCTAAGTCAGTATTTTGGAAAGTTTCTCGTTAACAAAAAAAAAAAACCTAAAGGACCTATATTATGATAAATACGGTAATTTTTAAAGAGGTTTACTTCACCATAAGTTATATGGTGCTCTTTATGTTTTTTTAAGTAGCGGAGGTGAATAGTTCTAGCCACTGAGATCCATTTTCTTCCCTTATGAATGCACCTTAATTGCTTTCAGAAAATCTTGCATTTCAGGCTGGAGGGGGAGGGAAACAGAGAAGCTGTTTTGATTCATGATTAATGTTAATTACCATAATAAGGTTTCCAGCTTGTCAAGTAAGTGCTCCTGGACTGCAAATGTCATGCTCATTCGCGCACACTGTTTCCAAAATGATCTATTAAGATGTTGTAGGGTAAATCAAGCAGATAACATGGTGAGATGTTTATTCACATATTTGTCTCACAAGTGTTCTTTATTGGGTTCTTTTTAGAGGTTTCCTAAAGGACCTTCAGAAGTGCGAGACTTTGCCGCTATGTGTTAGAATGTTAGATCGTAATCGAGAGTGTTGTGGCGCTTAAATAGCTTTTTAATCTGTTTGCTGGGTGAAGAACATATTTTCTGTCCAGCAAATTAAACCCAAACAAAGAACCACCAATTTAAGAAATAGTTTCTCGATTAGCAAGAAGCCTAATCTTCCAAAAAATGGCTGTTTTGTTTTTGTCGACAAACATAAAAGTTGAACACATGAGGTCTGAGTCACAAAAATAATCTGACACTTTTGTGCATGATTAGTACTTATTTTAGTATCCACAAGTTCAATTTTACTAATAGTCATTTTAATGACTGTGGGGGCTCCGCACTTATGGCGGAGACCCTGCACATGAAAAGTTAGGTCTGTCCTATCTTATTATGTGCGGCGTTCTCCACCTTGACTGCAGAGTCGCGGTTGTTGTAAAATATTATTAGTAACATTAAACTCGTAGTTTGAGAATACCGAAATAATAGTGACCTTAATCAATCAAAAGTGGAAGTTTATCTGGGTAAACCAGGCCCTTGATCTGTGAAGCACTCTGAACAGATTCTGCTGTCAAAACTGCAAAATCAACACTGATACAACAACACTAGGGGCCTGATTACGAGTTTGGCATTGTGGTAGCGGGCCACCATGCCACTGCCCCGCTCCCACACAGCATAACAGGGCTGCTGCCTGCCAGATTATGAGTATTATTGTCGTTTGACGGGCGGGTAGCGTGGCGTTCTGTGGTGGTGTAGTTTAAAGGCTCATATGGGAGCTTTAAACTGCACCACCGAGGGAACGCCAGTGCACGTTCCTGCATGGCATGGACTGTGCAGGCCATGCCGTGCAGGAAGGGGGTGCATAAACACAAGGGGGCAAAACATGTACCCCCCTGCATGCACCTCGGTACACAGGATCAGCCCCCTTCTTTCCACACCGTCAGCAGTTTCATAGAGCAAGAACCTCTAGGAGGCAGCTGGCGGTGAAGAAAGTCGCAATATGTTTAGTAGAGCCAAAAAGCATATTGCGGACCTGAGACAGCCGCACCACTGCCTGGGATGTCTGATTCCTGGAGGTTGCAGCAGTGACATGGCGGTCCGACCACCCAAATTGAAATCCAGCAGTCGGGCCGCTGGTGCAGAGGTGGCAGGACAGCCACTTCTGCGCCACAGCGAGTTTGTAAGTTCTCAGACTGCCAAACTAAAAATGAGGCCCCAAGTCATCACTGTACTCATTGCAAAATATTCAAACCCAGCATGGAGACACTTTATGGTAGCTAACACATACAGATACCTCTTATAAGTAGCACATTGTAGCCCCTCTCTACGTACAGCAAATATGACTGTAAAAGTTAGAGGAAAGCATTGTCAATTCTAAGCGTAACTTCACCACATAAACAAATCTACTTTCTCTATTTGAGCCTCATGCCTTCCCCCACTCTCTTACTGAATTCTCCAGGTTCTACAAGGTTACCTATTTTGATAGTCATCTGCCAATTCTCCTTGTTACCTTTGTTTCTCTTGACAGTATTGCCCTAACTCAACCTACTGGCCTGTCAACAAGCTAGCCCATACCGTGGCATGTTCTGCTGTATCTCTGGAAGTATCATTTAAATAATCTTTAAACTATAATTCTTTTGAACATGCGATTTAAAAACTACCCTCTTTAATTCAGGTCATTTAAGCATGTCCCAGAACCCTCCAAACCCCCCACTCAGATCCCCTGTTTTAATTGACAAAATCATCCATCTCTTTCATCAACACTATCATTAAACCATCATATATTCATCAATTCGTGTATATCGATTCGCTCTAAACAACGATGGACATAACCAACTATGGACCAGATTTTCAGAAGAAGATTTAGGGCCTTATTAAGACTTTGGCGGTCTTGGAGTGGGTCTGCCACACCACCGCCCTCCTCCAAGACTGCCAAAGCCATAAGAAACTGCCTGCCAGATTACGGCGTTTTTTTATCTCTGGCAGACGGTTCTTTGGCGGACCCACTGCGGTGCCAATGACAAAGGCTCCGCAGTGGGAGCATCAAGGCAGTTCCTACAGGGCATGGACTGTCAAGACCATACCCTGCAGGAACTGTAAATGCATGCATATGGGGGGCACATCATGTGCCCGCTTGCCTGCTTCCCCTGGTGCACAGGCCCCTTTGTTTCCTCACGGCACAATTTTTATGGCGGACTCACCACCATGACAACTGTGGCGGTGAGGAAACTCCTAATAAGCTTGGTGGTGCTGCAGCAGCACCACCAGCATATTAGGGGCCTCAGACCGCTGCAAGACCACCAGCACCAGGGATCACAGATCCCTGGAGGCAGCAGCGGTCCCATTGTGGTCCGACCGCCTTATTTGTAATAGGGCAGTCAGACCACCAGAGCGGTGGTAGCCCCACCGCCA
Source organism: Triturus cristatus (assembly GCF_964204655.1). NCBI lineage: Eukaryota > Metazoa > Chordata > Amphibia > Caudata > Salamandridae > Triturus > Triturus cristatus. Next base: position 271,870,557 of record NC_140582.1, read on the forward strand.
CCATGGGTTTGTCGGTCCATCGGGTCACCAAACTCAAAATAAGGCACTCATTGTCACACCTATGTTTGAAAGAAATGAACAGCTTATTGGAACTCACAGAGAATTTCTGAAGTACATGTGTGAAGCCTCCATTTAAGTAGATATCCAGAGGTAGTACTGGAATTATTTTTTAATTCTTAGATATACACATATTAAAATACTTTCCGTTGCATAAGTGAAACTAGTATGTGTGTGTGCGTATGCAAAGGCATGTATTAATATTTTGCAAATGTGACTTTGAACATTACACCTTTGGGGCCTTATTCACAAAAGTAAATTCACACATTTAAGTTTACTTATGTATAAAATCTACAACTGGACCTAGAAGGAACTTTAAACTTTTTTTCTACTCACCATATCTGAGTTTAAAGGTTATCCTAAGTGCAGACTTACATGTCTCCACCTGTTGACATTCAGCAGTGCAACGTTAGTACTGGTAACATATTACATCTAGACGGAGACCTAGAGAAGCATAGGGAAAAATAAAAAAGCTTATTAACCTTTTTAAAAAATGCATCAAAATATTTTAAAGTAAAATAACGGAAAATGTTTACGTTAGACCCAGAACTAATACAACAAAATGGTACAATACATTATCTTAAAATGTATTAACAAATTAAAATGTTTATAATTATTTGTAATTATTTAATTAATTTATGAATAACATTTAAAAATCTAAATAAAAATCCCACCTACCGTAATGTTTTCAGTTTTATTCATTAAGTGTTAACGTTTTCAAAAATAAGTCTATAGAATTTATATATTTTTTTCAACAAAACTATAAATCTTTAATTCAATTTTAAGTTCAAAGTAAAATTATTAAAATCTTTAGCAATGTTATGACCATAGTGGCATTTTCAAATGAACAAATCCCAAAGTAAGATTCTTTAACAGGTTACTTAATCTTAATTTAGGTTTGTGACCAATGAGCCGATTCTGATCTCACTAGGAAAGCCCTCCGTACGACTCGCATCCAGAGGGCTTTCCTAGGGAATCGCGCTGTGCGAGTCTGACCGAACGAGTGCGATTCAGCCGTATGCTGATGGACTCGGTTCACTCGGACACCCATTGAACTCTATGAGAACCTGTATACCGACGTGTACACAGGGTCCCATAGCAAAAAATGGGTGGGTGGTGAAAAGTGAACACCCTGTGGCTGGCACCCCATGTTGCCCACCACACCATGCATGCTTGGATCGGGGGACCCATGCACACCCTTCCGCAACCGATTCAGAGGGCTCCGGGTGAAGGAGGGGCCTGCTCTGGTCCCCCTGAAGTCAGATTCCGACAGCCATTTCGTCTCGATGAAACCGATTCGATACAGCTGTCCAAATCGTGCATCGTACTCGCTTGTTCAGAATCCGGTTCCATTGCGCGGTACGATTCAGCTCCGAACGAGACGAACAGCATTGGTTCGGAAACGATTTGGTTGACGCGGATGAGATCTTCGCATCGTACTTGGTTGTTCAGAACGGGGGATAATTTTGATGGAAACATAGGCTTCGAATTCGATTTGCACGTTCCGGAACCCGTCTGGAGGCCTTTCGCGCGACATCGGAATCAACCCCTAAATAGCAAATTGGTATTTGGAAGGGGCATGTAAAGGGCAACTCCTTTAAATAACTATTCCTTAAGTTATGTATTGATGTTTTATGTCCCAAATCTGGTTGCAAAACATTAACATTTTACCACAAAGTCAAAGGAAGTGCTAACCATTTGCAAAGGGGAAGGGGTCCCAATTTAGAATTTCTTATTTGAAAAAATAGTACATGAGGCCCGTAATAATTATATATTAGTTATACTTGCACATATATATGTCCGAATATAAATATGTATAGATTTAAAAGTCAAAATCATGTTGTTTAGAAGTGTTATTGTAATCCTTGATTTGCAGACGCGATTTCAGTTACCTGACACATACCATGCTGAATATCTTTTAATTTCTGCCGCTTTACAATCACATTTATCTTCCTTTGACGTCCCTGTATCAATACCTTCCCTTACACCTCCCACACCCTTATATAGTATATTTTCTTTACATATACCTAAAGCAGCCCTTGTCTATAAATTGTTGTTATCACATTCAACTGAGAGACCTAAATCTCCCCATGAACTTGCTTGGGAATTAGACTTATCCCTTTCATTTACTATCGATGTATGGGACAAACTATGGTCTAAGTTATTTAGGGTCTCTGCTGCTGCTCGTATAACTCAATCCCTGTACTTTATTTACAATAGAGCTGTTATAACTCCTGTTTGCATATCCAAGTTTTCCCCCACCTCGTCTCCACTATGCTGGTCTTGTTCTAATTATACTGGCACTTTGAGACATCTTCTTTATGATTGTTCCAATGTTATGAAGTTTTGGAAGTCGGTTTGGGCAAAATGCATGAGCATCTTTAATTGTAATTTGAGTATATCATTTCATAATGTTTTGCTTGGTTCCTCATCTCCTAAATTGGATGATTCCACTCCTATTTCTTTATTGTTTGATCTTTTTATTGCATTGGCATTCAAAGTTATTTTATCTTCATGGAAAGATAATTCGAAAATTTCGTTATTAATGTGATGGAATCTCATATGCGATGAACATCGAATTGCCTCTGTCTCCTCTTCTTTCCTCTCACAAAAAATCAAATCTGATCTTCTCTGGTTACCATTTACTTCTTATCTTTCTTCATGCGCTCATCTTCTCTAACTTTGATCTTTTTTCTTCTATTTGGTTGCATACTTAGTCTTAGGACATTTCTATTCTTTTCTATTCCTTAATTTCGCTCTTCATTTCTTTCCTCTTTCCCTTTTGCTCATTTTCTTTTCTTTTCTTCTTTCTTTACTGTTTGAACTTTTGCTCTTATTACTTGATTTTTATACTATGTAGGTATAATTTTGAAATCCTGATTGATTGTATTATTATGTATTTTCGGTGTTTTGTTTCTTTCTGAAAACTTAACAAAAATTCTTAAACACAAAAAAGAAGTGTTATTGTAAGTACCTGCCTGCATGTTTTTCTATGGGACTGTGCTGCATTACCTCTGAGAGGCCATGTGTGGTACTGAACTTACTCCAAGGTTGAACTGAAGTATAATTATGAGGGTTTTGGGAAATTATTGGCTTTAGCAACTTGTGTAGTTTGTGAATAGCTATGGGCTACTATTTTTTGGGGGTGAAGGATTGTATTTGCACATTTCTCCCTGAATTCTACTCCTAGGTTAGTGAATGGCATTTTCTAGTACTACTTCAAGTACTATAGAATGTTGTTTTTGAGTAGGTCCATCATTCTGCTTCTTTTCTTCACTATGTATTTTATCATGACGATTTTCTTTGTCTTGCATCCCTCTAGTTTTGGGGGTGCTTCATCGCCTTTCCCATCCTTGGTATGGATTTACTATTGCCTTTGAAGGGAGTATAATTTTAATGCATCCTCAGTGAGAATTTACCTGGCAAAAGTACGTGAATAACAATAGACAGACAGGCTTTGAATGTGGTCAATTACTTAGGTAGACATTCCACTTTGGAATCCCCATGTCGAACCCATACTTGGTGAAACATAAGTATCACAGCACTAAAAATAAACAAGAGCACAAAACACATTAACACAACTCACAAAACCAGAATGCAACAACAAAGGCACAACACAAGAAATACACAGTAGGAGAAAGCAATACAAATCACCTATGAAATACAATTCTGCAATACAAGGACGCAATGACAACAACACAATCCAAGAATGCACTATGATATACCAAATCAACATAAAACATACTAAAACAACAGTTGTCATAAAGCACCACAATACGACAACGCAAATGCACAAATATCATTGCAGAATACTTAAACAACACAGAATTAGTAAAGATGTAACGAAAATAAATTACTTTTTTATTTTAGGTTACATTGTGCTAGTGTGTCATTTTACATCATAATTCTGCTGCAATGCGAACATCCTTATATTATGCATTATTGTGTTTTTGACGTGGGTTGATATTATGGGCCTCATTACCATGGCGATGTGACTGCCACCATCAGGACGTTGGTGGTGGTCCCACAGCCATCAGACCATGGAGGTCTGCTTAAAGCATTCAAATGGCGGGCATCGGAGGAACTGCAATCCCTACAACAGTGGTGGTGCCTGCTCAGGTACCTCCATAGGGATTACGTTGTCCCTTTTGGTTAACCCCACATGAAAAGGCAGGCGGAAAGGGACTTAGGGGCCTGTAGGGGCTCCCCTTCCCCTCTGGCACTCCGATATGGGCCCTGAGGGGCACCTTTGGTGCCTCCTACATATTCCTGCACCATGGTGCCTGCCACATAGTGCAGGGGTATGCACATTGTGTTTATTTTGTACTGCGGCGTGTGCTGCAGCCCGCAATACAAAACATACACATTGCGACCGCCTTGAAGGCAGTCGCATCATAATTCCCTATGCCGGGACCACTGACAGCTAGTCAGGCGGTCCGATTCCCTGCAAGATCATCCAACTGCCATATTTTTTTACTATTGTAGTAGGATGTTTTATAGTGCATTTTTGTTTTATTTGTTGTTTCATTTGTGTTGCCAAATCAAGATATAATCCTACTTTTCACTACAGCAACAGTGCACGTAACTCACATCACCGTCATATTCGTAGCAGGGGTCCAAGTCATACAGCTAACTATGCCTGAAAAAGTGAAAAGGTGTAATTGAAGGCCCACCTCTCCAGACAACACTGCATCGCCACATGATAGGGTTTTCCACATCTGAACAATCTGTATCATACGAAACTATGCTGACTCATATCTGAGGGCATCTATCCATGTCGAGTCCTCCATCACTCTCACATTTGATCAAATACATTACATAAATACATAAACAAATTGCAAACCATATAACACATTATATTCTTTCATCAATGTATAAATTACTATTTAGCAGAAGTCAAATAAACTCATTATAACATGCTCAGAGAATGTACTGAAAGTCACAAAATGGCGTGTAATGCAATAAAACGGAACAGCTACCCGAAACTAATCACTGGACAGCTTTGAATCCCGAGAAAAGTTCAACAAACATCGGTATATACCTGCATGCTCACTAACGTTTTACAGAGTACCCTAGCCAAGATCTGTCATTGTTCAGAGTGCGTCCTGGACAGACTGTATGCTGGGCTAGAGGGGGACTGCTGCCCGTTCCCCTTTCAGCAGTTGTGTTGTCTATGGACTGCATTTCCTGAGTTGCATCATAGCTGGCTAATTCTGAGTTTTGCTGGTTCAGAGATCCTACAAGAGTAGCAAGTCTCAAAGGACATTTTGACCAACAAGGGTATGAACAGCAGGTCCAGGTCTAGGGAACTTCCTAGGCAATCCAGACATGAATGCAGTCACTTTTGCAGCTGTCTGCTCTGTACATTAATCATGCGCTAGCTATACCCATCTATAATTTGCTTCATGTTTTAATGCATAAGGACCCTTTGTCTGAAATATTCTCTTTCACATTAGCATACTACCGCCTCCTGCATGAGTAACAGTTGAAAGGTAGATACATAAACATGGTTAGTGAGTGTGACAGTGTGTGGGAATTACTGTGCCCAGAAAAGCAATAACCAATCACCGACATACAACACTAGGAAAGCAAGAAAGGGTAATCGAGGAAAGCACATGTGAAGGATATATTAATATCTGAGTTAGAGGAGCAAGATTCACAAACTAATTTAAGCAGAAACGAAAGCCTAACTCGGGAAATGTAACAGGCACTAAGAGATTTCTGTGAGATAACAGTGTATCCAAGGTCTATAGAAAAAAGCAAAGGAAGGCAAACCAACATTGTTTTTTTCATAGTTATACTGACTGAAGCCGGCCTGATGCTGGCAGAGAGCCATCTTGCATGAAGGAAAGGCATTTGAGTTGCTAGTTAATTTACATTGCTACTGTGGGATCCTTGTGGTTGTTGTGCTAAGTCTAATCCTTACTGATATTAGGAACCCACCCTCTCCATTCCTGAGTGACTATTACTGATAACGGATAACGTGGCGTCCAGAACATCCTCTCTCTACCTAAATGCAGCTACTACGTTGTCAAGTGGCCACATTGAATTCAGTCAGCAAGCATTCAAGAACAGAGAAGGGCGTCCAGAATCAGAAAGTGATGCAGGACCATCTCACTGGTAGTAAGTGACATATCAATGCATAAGATCAATCAATCAGGAATTTATAGAGAACGCTACTCACCCGTAAGCGTCTCAAGGTGCTTTGGGTGGGGGGGTGGGGGTGCAGCTCCGGTTCAGTCGAAGAGCCAGGTCTTGAGGTTCTTCTGAAGGTGTGCAGGGTAGGGCAGCATCTGATGTTGTTATGGAGCTTGTTCCAGGCCTTGGCTGCAAAATAGGAGAAGGCTCTTCCGTCTGCTCTGTTTCTGCATATGCGTGGGGTTTCTGAAAGGGCGAGGTCGGCGGAGCGGAGGTTCCTTTTGGGTACGTGGAAAGAGACTCTCTGGTTGAGGTATTTGGGACCGGTGTTGTGGAGGGATTTGTAGGCATGGGTGAGTAGTTTGAAGGTTACTCTCTTCTCGACATGGAGCCAGTGAAGGTTTCGTAGGTGCTGGGTCATGTGTTGTGCCGTCGGGTTCTGAGGACGAGTCTAGCCGCGGTGTTCTGGATTGTTTGGAGCTCGTTCTGTTGATTTTGGCATAGAGGGCAATGCCATAGTCCAGTCTGCTTGTTATGAGTGCATGGGTAATGGCCTTTCTGCATTCAGTGGGGATCCATTTGAAGGTCTTACAGAGGATGCGGAGACAGTTGAAGTAGGTGGAGGCAACGGAGATGAACTGGCAGTTCACTGCGAGGGAAGAGTCAAGGATGATGCAGGGGTTCTGTGCATGGTCTGATGGGGGGGTGGGCTCCCGAGGGGGGAAGGCCACCAGGAGATGTCCTAGGCAGTGGAGGAGGTCTGAGAATGAGGATCTCTGTCTTCTCCAATTTTAGCTTCAGGCAGCTGTTGTTCATCTAGGCTGCGACGTCCTTCATTCCTTCTTGTAAGCAGAGTCTAGTGTCCTTGGGGTTCTTTGTGAGGGAGAGGATGAGCTGGGTGTCGTTGTCATATGATACAATGCTTAGCCTATGCTGTCTGACGATGGTGGCGAGGGGGGCCATTTAGATTTTGAAGAGCATGGGGCTGAGCGAGGATCCTTGTGGAACTCCGCAGTTGGTCTCTGTGGGTTCGGAGAGGAAGGGTGGGAGTCTGACCCTCTGGGTTCTGCCGGAGAGAAAGGATCGGATCCATTTGAGGACAGTTCCTTGTATCCCAGAGCCATGGAGTCTGGCTGTGAGGGTGCGGTGTGAAACGGTGTTGAAGGTGTCAATGACTGCGGAAAGGTCTAGTAGGATGAGGCCTGCCCTGTGGCCCTGGTCGAGTAGCATGTGGATGTCGTCGGTGACGGCGAGGAGGGAGGTCTCTGTACTGTGGTTCCTGTGGAACCCGGACTGGGAGGGGTCTAGGATGGCGTTCTCTTTGATGAAGGTGGTCAGTTGTGCATTTGACTAGTCTCTCGGTGACTTTGGCAGCGAAGGGGAGAAGAGAGATGGGTGAGTAGTTTTTCAGGTCCATTGGGTCAGCAGAGGGCTTCTTGAGGAGGGAAAAGACACCAGATTCGAAGGGCTAGAACGTATGGGCAGTTGTGACAGCCTGTGAGGTACACTCAACCCAGCTATGCAGCCTATCAGAGAGAATCAGTATCAGACAACCTAAGACTTTTCTGAAAAACTACCTCCAAAGACAGTTCCTCAACTCATTTCAAATCCTGTGTGGATGCTGCTCAGAGAGGCTGGGAATAGCGGAGTTTCCTGCCCATGGAACAACTGGGGCCATGCAAGATTCGAAAAGGTATACTTTTCCTTAAAGATTTTATGAAACACATTTTTCAATTAACATTTCCTTCAGTACTAATTCACATTTTAAAAAGAAACAAGAAGTATCAGTTAGCTTGTTATACGCGGCGGGGTAAAACTCTTCTCCCCTCATTGAAGTCAATATTAAAGGGCTTGGGAACTGTATTCAGCCTCCAGTTTTAATGGGCCCGCATGCAGGCTGCAAGATGTCAGTGAAAACACTAGGGGAAAAATCATTTACCAAGCAGTCATTACCAAGCATTACAGTTACAGTGCAGTCAGTCAGTCAAATATTCATTTTTCGGTTACTTAAAACCATAAAAGAAACAAACCGTCAACATTTAGGAAAAAAATCCATATAAAACCACACTCAATTATAATCTGAAGGTGTATGTTTCTTAAATAGACACATACAAATAAAAAGGTTAACAATGTGTTCAGTTAAAAGTTGTTACAGGTTAGATCACAGCAAGTAACATCTTGTAGCACAATATGAATGAAATGTCAGAGCAAGAGACATATAAATCTCTTTTTGGTCTACTTCTCACTGTCCCTGTAAACAACACTGGTCACATTAAAACATATAAATTCATTGGGCAACAACTGTAAAAAGGTTGAGGCAGGTCTGACTTGTAAAAATTGTTTCCCTCGGAGCAAAGGTAAAACATACTGTTGTCTCAGGGAACAATAATGTTCACAGAACATTACAAAGCGCATCTTTCACAGGATTCACAGTTAAAAGGGCATACATTTGAGACTTTATTCCATCCTGAGGTTCTGCTAAAAGCCAATCAATTTGTTTATTCTGGTGAGTAGACAAAATATCGGAAATGTAATATCGATATACAGAAATATCGAAGTCAAAATATCGATGGAACAATATATCTCTGTCAATAATATAGATGTAAAAAATGTCGAGATTGTGATGTGTAGTAAAATATCGAGGTATAGTATATCGAAAGACATAATATCGTGTAGTAAAAATATCGAAAAAGTATAGTATTAAGTCACTTTGTGATTTGTTAAAAATTATTGTTTAGAAGTGTCAGCAAATGTTTATTTAAGTGTATTAAAAATAACAATTTTGTTTCTATTAATATAATTTTTTAAATTTTGATATATAATTTTAGGAGCGGGATGTTGGGTTTATAGGGGATAAGGGTGGGGAGTGTTTTAAAAATATATATTTGAAATAAAATATTGTAATACATTTTTGTAGAATTTGAATTTAAATTTTGAACAAAATTGTAATATTTAAATTTTAATTATGAAAAAAAATATTGTTAGTGGGATGTTGTGTATATAGGGGTTAAGGGTGGGGAGTGTTTTGGAAATAAATATTAAATTTAATATTTTAGGATATAAAATTTGAAAGATTATATTTAAAAAAAAAAAAAAAAAAATTCAAATTTGTTTTTAAATTTTAAATGTGAAAATTGTAATAATAAAATAAATGTAATAAGTGGGATGTTGGGGTTATAGGGGATAAGGGTGGAGAGTGTTTTAGATATATATTTAATATTTAATATTGAATTAAAAAAAATATTTCAATTTTGGTATGAAAATGTACAATTAAAAATTTTACTAATAAAATTTAATAATTTATGATATAATTTTTGAAATATTATATTTACAAATAAAAAAAATTCAAATTATTTGTAAACATTTAAATGTGAAAATTGTAATAAGAAAATAAATGTAATACGTGGGATTTTGGGGTTATAGGGGATAAGGGTGGGAAGTGTTTTAGATATATATTTATTATTTAATATTGAATTACCAAAAATTTTAATTTAAATTTTTGTATTAAAATTTACAATTAAACATTTTACTAATAAAATACATTTAATAAGTGGGATTTTGGGGTTATAGGGGATAAGGGTGGGGAGTGTTTTTGAAAAATATTTAATATTTTATAAAAAAAAAATAGAAATTTCATTTTTGGGTTTAAAAATTAAAAATTAAAAAATTACTAATACAATAAATATAATAAGTGGGAATTGGGGGTTATAGGGGATAAGGGTGGGGAGTGCTTTCGAAATATATGTAATATTTTATATTTGAAAAATATAATGTAAATTTCTAATTTCTTAATAAAAGTAAATTTTAAACTTTTTAATAATAAAATAAATGTCATAAGTGGTATTTTGGGGTTATAGGGGATAAGGGTGGGGAGTGTTTTAGAAATATCTAAAAAATTTATTATTAATAAAAAATTATTTACATTTAGAAATGTTCTTTGAATTAACATTTAACAATTTTAAGAAGATAATTCATTTAATAAGAGTGATGTAGGATTTATAGGGGATAAGGGTGGGTAGTGTTTACAAATTAGTAATTGTTTGAAAAAATCTAAAATATATAGTAACCCTAATTCAATATAGATTGGAGTGGGAATAGTACATTATTTATGGTCACTGTCCAGCACCTACTATAATTTTTTATAGACTGGAGTGGGAATAGTAAATTATTTATGGTCAGTGTCCAGCACCTACTCTAATTTATTATAGACTGGAGTGGGAATAGTAAATTCTTTATGGTTAGTGTCCAGCACCTACTTTAATTTATTATAGACTGGAGTGGGAATAGTAAATTATTTATGGTCACTGTCCAGCACCTACTCTAATTTTTTATAGACTGGAGTGGGAATAGTAAATTATTTATGGTCAGTGTCCAGCACCTACTCTAATTTATTATAGACTGGAGTGGGAATAGTAAATTATTTATGGTCACTGTCCAGCACCTACTCTAATTTTTTATAGACTGGAGTGGGAATAGTAAATTATTTATGGTCAGTGTCCAGCACCTACTCTAATTTTTTATAGACTGGAGTGGGAATAGTAAATTATTTATGGTCAGTGTCCAGCACCTACTCTAATTTATTATAGACTGGAGTGGGAATAGTAAATTATTTATGGTCACTGTCCAGCACCTACTCTATTTTATTATAGACTGGAGTGGGAATAGTAAATTATTGATGGTCACTGTCCAGCACCTACTCTAATTTTTTATAGACTGGAGTGGGAATAGTAAATTATTTATGGTCAGTGTCCACCACCTACTCTAATTTATTATAGACTGGAGTGGGAATAGTAAATTATTTATGGTTAGTGTTCAGCACCTACTCTAATTATAATAGACTGGAGTGGGAATAGTAAATTATTTATGGTCACTGTCCAGCACCTACTGTAATTTATTATAGACTGGAGTGGTAATAGTAAATTATTTATGGTCACTGTCCAGCACTTACTCTAATTTTTCATAGACTGGAGTGGGAATAGTAAATTATTTATGGTCAGTGTCCAGCACCTACTCTAATTTATTGTAGACTGGAGTGGGAATAGTAAATTATTTATGGTTAGTGTCCAGCACCTACTCTAATTTATTATAGACTGGAGTGGGAATAGTAAATTATTTATGGTCACTGTCCAGCACCTACTCTAATTTTTTATAGACTGGAGTGGGAATAGTAAATTATTTATGGTCACTGTCCAGCACCTACTCTAATTTATTATAGACTGGAGTGGTAATAGTAAATTATTTATGGTCACTGTCCAGCACTTACTCTAATTTTTCATAGACTGGAGTGGGAATAGTAAATTATTTATGGTCAGTGTCCAGCACCTACTCTAATTTATTGTAGACTGGAGTGGGAATAGTAAATTATTTATGGTTAGTGTCCAGCACCTACTCTAATTTATTATAGACTGGAGTGGGAATAGTAAATTATTTATGGTCACTGTCCAGCACCTACTCTAATTTTTTATAGACTGGAGTGGGAATAGTAAATTATTTATGGTCACTGTCCAGCACCTACTCTAATTTATTATAGACTGGAGTGGTAATAGTAAATTATTTATGGTCACTGTCCAGTACTTACTCTAATTTTTTATAGACTGGAGTGGGAATAGTAAATTATTTATGGTCAGTGTCCAGCACCTACTGTAATTTATTGTAGACTGGAGTGGGAATAGTAAATTTTTTATGGTTAGTGTCCAGCACCTACTCTAATTTATTATAGACTGGAGTGGGAATAGTAAATTATTTATGGTCAGTGTCCAGCACCTACTCTAATTTATTATAGACTGGAGTGGGAATAGTAAATTAGTTATGGTCAGTGTCCAGCACCTACTCTAATTTATTATAGACTGGAGTGGGAATAGTAAATTATTTATGGTCACTGTCCAGCACCTAGTCTAATTTTTTATAGACTGGAGTGGGAATAGTAAATTATTTATGGTCAGTGTCCAGCACCTACTTTAATTTATTATAGACTGGAGTGGGAATAGTAAAATATTTATGGTCAGTGTCCAGCACCTACTCTAATCTGTCTGGTATTTAATTAAATTAAATTACATTGATATAGCAATAATAAAAATATATTTAAGTGAATATTATTTGTATTGTATTATTATATATTGGATTTGTACTAATTGATTCAATATTTATAGTTTACGATAATATATACATGTAAAGTTTTAATGTGATATGTTTGGAATATTTAATATTAATATTAGGAAAAATATATGAATATTTTGTATTGGAATAATGAGTAATGGCATTCTGTAATTTTATAATATTTATTGATTTTTAATTTTTTATAAAATACATATTCTATATGTTAAATATTCATAATAGAAGATTAATATTAATAATCAGAGAAACACAATTAATAAGACAAAAACATTGTTTTTATTGTAGTTTTTTAAATTTTTTTATTGTTTATTCATTTGAGTAAGATCATTCAGAAATAGTATTATTTACATTGTAATTACATTCAAACATATTGAATATAGGTCAGAACAAATTTTATGTACATTAAGTATATTTTCTAACATTTTTTAGTAAATTATAAATATTATTAATAATGTTGTACAATGTAGTGTTTTAAATTAAATTTTAACATAGCAATAGGGTTTGTAAATCTTTATACAAAACTTTTCACAAATATTTTCATATATAAACATTTTAATATTTGTAGTACAAACATGTTATACCTTTTTTATTAATATTAATATGTAAAATATTAATATTAATTATTTTTACAATGTTTTCAAAACAAACATATTTTTAACATAAATAAAATTTTAGCATTCATGCAAAAATATTTTAACAATTTTTCATACATTGTTCTGTAGTATTATCTTTTTAGAAATTATAATAATAAATATTTTAAATTTTAAAATATTTATTTATATAATTTTACACATTAGGAACATTTGTTGACAATTTGTAGGTAAATGAAAAAAATAGGTCTATTTTTGCTAAATAATATAACATATTTGTGTGTGAATTTACTGTTTTACCTGATTTATTTAGGGGTTTTTAGTATAGTTAAATGTTTTATTATGTTTTGGACACTCTATTTTGTAACCCAGTAATGTTGTTTTGGGTCATTTGGTTTGAAGGGAAGCTCGCGGTTGGGAGTTACTTCGCGTCGTGAAAGGTAAGGTTTGTTTTATATGTTTTAGATGGTTTTAAACTTTATTTTGAGCCTAGTTAGATAATGTTTAGTGTAGCTGTACATATATTAGTTATATTTGGAAATGTTATGTGTTAGAGTTGCGTGTTGTGTTTTTACGTGTTTTTAACTATGTGTAGGCATGTTTCGAAAGTTAGGTTTAAGGTGTTTAATGTATATTTAGAACTGTTTTAAATCTAGTATTATTGTTAGTAAGTGTTTATGTGTTGTTTTATGTGGGTGGGAATGTATGTTGCTTTGTTTTTACAATTTCTTTTCTAGGTTATTCGTTTCGGATGGACTCGTTTTTTTTTTTAAAGAAGTGTGTGTTCGTTTTATTGAACAATATGTTTTTTACACTTCTTTAAATGTTTCGGTTTTCATGGATCGTTTTTTAATATTTTTAGCTATTTTCGGGTTTTTCATGGTTTTTCGAAGGATATTTGGTGAATGGCTTATGGATTTAATCGCCAGTTGTATTTTTGCATTTTTTTTTGGGAACCTTTTTTTTATGTTTGGATTGTGTACGCAGGAAATGGATTTTTCAGACTTTGGAATAAACTTGGTAAGTTAATTCATTATTATTTCTTGTGGGTGGGTATTGTTTAATATTATTGTTTATTTTTATTTTATTACAAATATTATTAATGTGTGTTAATATATTTTTGACAATATGTATAAATATGTTACACACAGTAATTATTTTTGTAATAAGATAAATATATTTTATGTGTTTGATATTATTGAAAATGGGTAATTAGTCATTTATTTGTATTTCTACTTTAAAGAAGTGTTTTAGCTATGATGTTTAGGTATTCTAGGCCTTTGGTAGTAGGGTACAATTTTACTTGTTGCTCTAGATATTTATACATTTGTTTAGTTTGTTTTGAGGTTTTTGGAGTTAGCTGAGTTATGGATTGTTCCATTCGGAACTCTTGATAACTCTGTTCTTTTTGTAGGCATGATATAAATCTTTCTAGTGTTGGTTTTGTTCTGCCTGTTGATTGTAGGAAGGCGTTATGCCATCCTTCAACTGCGTTATTAGTTTTGGATTCTCCATTTAAGGTGCTTCTGTATACGTTCCACCAGGGAATTAAGAATTTAGGGTTTCTTCTGTGGCCAGATCTATGTAGTCTGCCGACCCATGTATCTTCGAAATAGTCCAATAGTGAACTTAGTTTTTCTTCATTTTGTTTGTAGAAGGCGCTGTCTATTAAAATGTTGTAATGTTCTGTTATGTCTGTGTCAGGTACATAAGCTAGTGCTATGAGTTTTTTTATTTGATATGCAAAAGATGAATTAGTTGCATATTCAATGCTTAGGGCTGATTTTTGCATGTGTCTCCATAGGCATTGATTAAAATGATAGTAACAGCCTTGTATGGAGGTATGGGGGTGTGTTTTTAATATAGAATTAATCATTGCATGTTCAAAATCTAGGATTATTTTTTGTGGGGAAAAGTCATTTGTTTTTTATTTTATTATATTTAATAGTTCAGTGTATGTGGAGTTATGTTTGTTTGGTAATAATGTGTAAATTAATGGTATATTGCAATTGTGATATAGGACATGTATTGTATATAGTTGGAAAAAGGGTTTGGGACATATGGTAAAAGTCCCATCCATCATCCAGTTATGTGATTCTTGTAGTTTACAGAGATTATTAGCTGTTCCAAATATTATTATTCTTTTGTCATTGTTTTTATTATCAAAAATGACAAATGGTTCTTTGTTTAAAGTTATACTTTGTTCTGGACTTAGAATAACTTCACTATATGTGTGAGGAATTGGGGTTGAAGTAGTAGTGGTTTTTTTAGTACGTGATATAGTTCTTTTGAGTGAAGTTACAGATGGCATTTGTGTAGTAGCAGTTTTAGGAATTTTGGGAAGCTGCTCTTTTAAAATTACACTAGTAGGTTTTTGAGAACTTGTGCTAGCTTCCTTTATAGTTTCTAAAGCAGATCTGACTTCGATTTCAGTAATGTTTGGTGGGTGGTTATGTTCTCTAGTGTATAATACTGTTGTTTGTCGTGTTGTAGCACGCCCATAGCACTTATTAGAGTAGTATTTAGTGCATTTCCAGTTAACTTTTAAACCATACACTTTTTCCTGTGTGTAAGTGTATCCCATATAGCATAGTAACATTTTTCCCTTCTGGCTTGTTATGAATTCAGCTCCTTCAGTCATTTTGATGTAGCTTTATCTATGAAAAATATATATTATAGTTATTATATATGATGTTATATTAATTTTCAGTAGAAAAAAACAAGATTTAGTTACTATATACTTACAAAGTTGGTTTTGATGTGTTTGAGTAGAATGCTCTTGATTCTTTATTTGTGGGATTTTCCTCTAGTATTTTCTTTGTCTGGAAAAGAAAAGGAAATGTGTTGTAATAATTGTTTCTATATTTTTATAGGGAATGGTTAGGGGATTTGCAATTGGGATTTAATTAGGGTGGTATTTTAATCTATTAGTTGATTTTTGGTTGTGAAATACTTACTTTTTAGTTGTATCTTTTTTGGTGCTGTTCTGTATTTTCTTAGTTTCTTTTGGAGTTTCCTGTAGTGAAAACATGAAATAGAAAGAAGACATTAATTTATTTATAGTGTATGTATATTGTAATTACAATTTATTCGATTTGAGTCTTCATGAGAATAATATAGTTAACTTACTTTTGATAGTTTTAAACATTTCCTCTATGTTGATTTTCTTATATCTGTAGTTGCAATCCAGTAGATTTTCCTCTTCATTCAATTTCGTTTTTTTGGTTTTGGACTGTGAATGAAGTTGAACTTCTTTTTATAGTGCTTTGGATGTTGTAATATGTGTTTTATTGGTTAGTTTGAATTCGGAGTGTTTTTATTGGTTAGTTCGAATTTTTTTTTTTTTTTCTGGTAGTTAGTTTCCTAATCAGGAAAACGCTAATTAGTGGTTTTGTGGTGTATTATTCTATATGTATTTTTCTAAACATTATATTATGTATTGGATGCATAAATTGATAAAGTATAATTTAATAATATAGTTGTTTAATGTAGGAAGGTTGTTAATAATGTTTTAGTAAAGAGTTAATTATTTAAATCCATTTTTAAATGTAGTAAATATATAATTGTTTAATAATAATTTTGTGTAGAGATAAAAGACATTATTTGGTGTTTATGTTGCTTGATTTTAGGTTTTAATTAAATGTTATATAGTCGATATTAGTAAAATGGAGATATTTTAGTGGTCGATATTTTAGTTTACGATATTTTGTTATGAAGTATATGTATATTACTGAGCATCGATATTTTAGGATTTCGATATTTGTGTTGGCGATATTTTGTGTACCTATATTTCCGTAGTTCGAAATTGTGTGTTCGATATTTTTGTAATGTTTTAAATAAGTATATGATGTCGATAATAATGTGATCGATTTTTTTGTATCGATATATTTGTAGGTCGATTTTTAGTCTTTCGATATTGTGTCAGTGATTCGTTTATTCTGAATCTCATTAATAAGTAGTGCAGTTGAGCATTCATGACCACTGTAAGATAAGGTACGATTAACGTGCTTGATTTTAAAATAATGTAGGCTCTAACTGAAGGTTTGCACAACTCCCTCCCTCACTCTCTGAGCTGCAGATACAAAATGTCTCTTGACCGAGACTAGAAGCTTAGGTACAATCCTTTTTGGGGTCATGTATAATTCGGGATGTCCCAGCTTCGCCAATAAGCCAAGGAACCCTGCAGACCCTCTTGAGGGACACACAAACTCTCAGAATAGTTTGATTCAATTCCAGGTCTGGGTTCATCAATATACTATTCCATCTTAGTATGGGTGGAGTGCTAGCAGATCTGAAATATAGCCCAAACCTAACTCTTCATGGATGATATAAGAGGCAGTGGATTGTGGGGTTTATAGTAAGCAGCTCATAAATTTATTTTTCACAACTTGTAGCTCATTGGCCTCCTTATAACCCCAGATGCCACTTCCATAACTGGCCAGTCATTATAACTCATATGCCTTTACCATGCATACCTTTCCCATGCATTATTGGGTAATTAGGTAAGTATAAGTATGGGCAGTTGTTTTGTTAATATTTAGGTGCATATTGTGACATTTTATATATAAATATGTAGGTATGTAAATGTATTTTCTTAAATATATGGATGTGTATCAGCAAATATTTTTATAAATAGGTATACTTGCTATATTTTATGTATAGGTTTATATTGAAGTGATATATTTATATATAAGAATTATTGTGAAAAGAATTATAAAATGTACAAAAGAAAGTGTTAGTGGTGGGATATACGGGATATAGGGGAATTGGGTGGGGGAGTATAATAATTTAAAAAAATTATTTTATAGGCTTTGTAATGCTAATATATATATATATATATATATATATATTTTAATATTATAAAAACTAGACACTGTCCTTTAGGGGTGGAATATAATGGATATAGGGTTTTAGGTGGGGAAGTGTTTTAAAACTCAAGTATTAAATTTAATGCTTAGTATTAATTATTGAAATGAAAATTTAGAGGATTTGTATTGGTAGCTTTCATTTTAAAAATATAAAAAAGATCAAAATCTAACCTTTAGGGATGGTATGTAAGGGATATAGAGGTAATGGGTGTGGAAGAGTATTGATACTCACATATTATTTTAATATCCATGCATTCATTTTTAAAACATGATTTTGCAGCTTGTTTATGCTAAAAATATTTTTACAAAAATATTTTACAACTAGAAAAATCACTATTAGGGACAGGACATTAGGCATATAAGAGTAATGGGTGAGGAAGTATATTAATACTCACGTATTAATTTTAATACCTGGGAATTCATTTTAAGCAAACAATGTTACATATGTGGTATAATTTATCATTAAAATAAAAGTAGGTGGGAGATATACAATATGTTTAACATTTTTAAAAAATCAAATACCATCAGAATACATTTTTAAAATTATTTAAAAAATCATTTTATTGAAGAAGATCAAAAAATGACAGTACGTTTATTAATGGAAATATGTGTTAAAATGCTTTTTAAATATGAGAAAATGATCATAAATAGTAACAAATATATCTTGTTTTATCAAAATTAAACATATATTTTAAATAGTCCGTAACATATTGTTTTTATCATTTTTAAAACATGTTCCCATGGTTTCCCATTGTGAACAATGGGAGAAATTGTTCTTCTTTTCTTTTTACTTTTAGGCTTGACATGAATGGGTTTGCGTCTTTTCCCTCAGTCGGTGGAGCGTCACTTTCAAAATCGGATGCAAGGAAGAGTTGTGGTCAGGTAAGAAAAGTTGACTTTTGTTTTTCAAACACCATAGTGGCTGAGTTTTTTGTAAGGAGAGATGGGGGGACTTTTTTTTTTAAAATCCAGCGTAGGACTTGTGGATTTGGGTTTAACTCTTTGGCCCGATTCACAGAACTAACTTAAGACAACATCCTAAACTTGCTACTTTTGGTATTCACAGGAGGCATTTAGTAGAAGTAAAGTTAGGATTTTTTCTTAATTCTGTCTTAAGTCTGTCTTAAGTTTGTCTTGTCTGTCTGAAGACTGTCCTAAGGATTTTTTTTTTAAATTTTTTGCCAATCTGCCTGGGGAAAGTGAAACAAAATATCCTTGAATTTGTGTGCCAGGATAAATGTTAGTGATAGTATTAATCATCTGTAATTCAAAATCAATTTTCATTTTCCTAGGACTTTTATTCACAGTTTTGGTTTTTATTACTGATACAAATTCAGTGTCAGCTGAGGATTGTTTGTCACGGTGTAAGCTGTACACTAATGGGATGGTAGTATCGTTAACATTGGATGAAAGGATGGGGACGTGACTTAAAGATTCCATCCATTATTAAAGTGTCAGTATTCTTTGGGGTTACTAAGCTATGCATTGTACAAAAGATTAGCTAATCATTTGGGAGGGTTCTCATTGGCATACAGTAGGAAAGTTTTGTTAGTGAAAGTAACTGTAAGTTCAGGGGTATTTTAATATCACAGTAGGATTGTTGTTTTATTCTTGGAGATTACTTGCCTGTTTTTGTCTTTGAACCATTCTCTTAAACTGGGTATTGTGGGCATACTACTAGCAATGTGCATGGGTATGATTTGAGCTACCTTCCTCAAAACTGAGCCACAGGGTTCATTGGAGGTGGATGCTAGTATTTTACTTTGTTGATTGTTCTCCCATTACTTCAATCTCCATTGCAGAGGCAAAGTTGAAATGCTTCATGGTCCTTTCCACAGTGTCACCTGGAGTAACTGCTTTGTCCTTGCATTGGGATGACAAATCTCAATACACCTCCACTGACTACTGGGCTCAGTTAATCTCTCCTTACAATAAATGTAGTCAAACATATGTGAGCAGCCTGTTTCCTAGTCTAAATTGTTTTTAGCTTCCTTGATTTCTGTTTTCCATTTTACAGTGATCTGTTAGAAATAAAGAGAAAACAGAATTCATGAGTGCATTGTGCTAAATATATGCTTTATTTTCATTAGTGAAATTCTGTCCGCTAAGGAAAAAGCATTATGGGGCTCATTACGATGTCGGCTGGACTTGCGTCCACCTGACCATTGTGGGAACTGAGCCACCCGACCAGAGGTCGGCAGTTCGAACATTCCATTTTGGAGGCGACAGCCCATAGGGCAGAAGGAAACATCCATTTTAACATAGAAGCTTGTGCAATGGGCGGAGTAGGACCAAAGCACAAGCTTCCATTGTAGAATGGAGGTTTGCAAATATCCCTGTATGCAGGGATGTTGAGTGGGACACCATAGGTGCTCCCTGGCCACATTGCAGAGGGCCAAGGGGCCCGCTAGGGGCCCGCAATGTCGCTTTCTGACAGCATTTCCATATCTTAAAAGCCGACATGGAATGGCTGTCGGAAACCAACATCATAACCCCGACAGCAGAACTGCCGTCATTAATTAAGTGAAAATTAGATTTATAATGCAGCTAATAACCGGAGGTGTCTAGGTGCGGCATTCTGCACAGCCGATGAGCTCCTTAAGCCCTTCAGAAGAGCTGCAGATGGTCCCTCTGCCCGATGCCTCCGCCTGCCGCACCGTAATGAGTTGGGCGGACAGTAGGGGCAGTTGTCAGTGGGTCCGACACCGACGTGCTGTCAGTGTTGGACCCACCGACATCATAATAAGCCCTATATTGTTAATTGATGCAGTCTGTTGAGAGGGGAAAATAGTCAGTAAATCTGTTGTAACTGAGCGAAAATGAATTGTTTGTTATGGTTATATTCTGTCGAAAGAAAGTTGTTAGGATTGGCAGTTTGTATTTTTATGCAAACATTGTACCACCTAGTGAGTTTGTTTTCAGATCCTATGTGGTTCCAAATATGCTCAGGTGGATTGGAGAGGTTTTCTGTTGTGTTCAACTTCTTTTTTTCATATTTATTTAAGATTGAAAACAAAAAGGTAAGATATTGACTGGTTTTGTTGAGTTGCTGCTTTGTTTGCGGTTAATATGTTTTTTTGGTTTTAGTTACCTATGCATTGTTGATTTTCTTCAAATGAGGTCCTTGACTTTCACTCATTTTTCCCCTCAGTCACTGGAAAATGTTGCATTTCAATGTTTGAAACTCTAAGGTGCCGATTCCGATCCGGGTCGGAAAGCACTCCGACCAAGCCGGATCCGGAGTGTTTTCCGACCGTGTCGGAATCCTGCAGTCCGAACGAGCGAGTACGATGCGGCCGTATGCTGTCGGACTCGGTTCGGTCGGACTCCCATAGAAGTCAATGGGAGCCGGTCGTACGATGCGTACATGGGCTCCCATTAACTGAATGGGTACGTCTCGCGCAAGGGTGCCCCCTACAGGGGGTACGCGTCAGTGCCATCCGAACCGTACATGCCTGTGTTGGGGAGACCCTTGGGTGTGTCCGAGTCATAGTGCTGTAGGTGACAGGGGTCCGATGCGGACCCCCAAAGGCAATCACCCGGACGTTTTGCTAGCCGGACACTACGGCTCGCACTGGCTGTCCGGTGCGTGCATCGTACTGGCTCGGTCGTAAATCGCATCCATTGCACGCCACGGTTATCTTACGACCAAAACGTACGGAGCGGTTCGGGCCCGGAAATGACTCGGTCAGTGATTTCACGTTGCTCGCATCATACTTCCTCGCTCGTACAGCTGTACGAGTCGGGCGGAAAACAGGTGTACGGCTCGTAGTTTTTCCGTCCGGATCGCGTTTGGTCCCCTTCCGACCCAGATTGGAATCGGCCGCTAAGGGAAAGAAAAATAGGTACGTAGTCAGCAGAGTTACAATAGTAACCTTGTCTAGCAGTCACTGCCCAGCACATTCCCTGAGGTAAGTACTTGGCACAGTTTGAATAGTAATTTGAACCCTCAGCCATTGTCCAGCACACTCCTTGAGGTAAGTAGTTGGTGGAGTTAGAATAGTAACTGTGCCCCAGCCATTGTCCATCAACTTCCATGAGGTAGGTACTTGGCAGAGTTAGATTAGTAATTTCCCCTCTCACCCACTGTCCAGCACCTTCTCAGAGATAAGTACTTGATGGAGTTAGAATAGCAATTTTCCCCCAGTCACTGTCCAGAACCTACCATGAGGTAAGTTCTTGGTGGAGTTAGGGTAGCAATTTTGCCCCTAGCCACTGTCCAGCACGTTCCCTGAGGTAAGTACTTGGTGGAAATAGAATAGTAATTTTGCCCTCAGTCACTGTCCAGCAGCTTCCCTGAGTTAACAACTTTGCAGAGTTAGAGTAATAATTTACTCCACAGCCACTGTCCAGCACCTTCCCTTAGGTAAGTACTTGGCGGGGTTAAACTAGCAATTTTTTCCCACAGCCACTGTCCAGCACCTTCCCTGAGGTAAGTACTTGGCAGGATTAAAATAGTAATTTTAACCCCCAGCAACTTTACAGCTCCTTCCCTGAGGTAAGTACCAGGTAGAGTTACATTAGTAATTTTTTCCCCAGTCACTGCCGGGCACCTTCCTTTAGGTAAGTATTTGGCTGTGGTAGAATAGACATTTTTACCCCCTAGTGTAAGTCATAGGTTCTACCTAAATTATTATTAATTTGCTATCATTTTTTACTGAAACAAAGGGTGAATGGTAACTTACATTGTTGAAAGAGTAGTAAACGGATCAAAGGTGGG
The DNA here is from genome assembly GCF_964204655.1 of Triturus cristatus. Classification (NCBI taxonomy): domain Eukaryota; kingdom Metazoa; phylum Chordata; class Amphibia; order Caudata; family Salamandridae; genus Triturus; species Triturus cristatus. The sequence goes on from NC_140582.1 coordinate 271,893,044, forward strand.
GTTGGAAGTTAACCCCTCAGAATGTATGAAAAATAAAAATATTTTCTTAAAATTAATTGTTCAGGTGATATAGTTAGTTCTCTAATACGGCAATTAATGACAAACATATACTTACTTGTGCAGATAGAGGGCACTGTTTGGAAATGGGTGAGCGGCACTCTCCTGGTCTCAGTGGTGTGTGATATCATGTCAGAAGGCAGAGTACCACTGAATACAAAATGTTGGATGGCTGCTTTTATATGATTTTAGGGGATGTGTGATAATTTACAATGAAATATGCATTGAAAAGTGTTTTTTTCTGTGATTTAAATCATGAATAAATATAATATTATTTTGTTTGTGACAAATAATGCATTTTTGACCTACTTTACAGTATGAATCAGCCTTCTTTGTTGGGGACAGAGTATATTGTTTACGTTGAAATTAAAAAAAGATTACTCTGTATATGTTAAACGATATTGTTTTATGTTGCTTGGAGAGGCGCCACCCAAAATCATTTTCTTTCATAGATATGTTTTGCTGTCATAGTATGTATCAAATGGAAAAAGAACAATTGATGGACAGAATGCTGATCAATGTCAAACAGCCCGAACTGCCAGCCCAGGTCCACTCTGGCCTGAAAACAAGCATCCTAGGACCGGTTTCGGGGCATCACCCTTCATTATCGCCTTACTTCCCGGACTGCACATTAGTTCAGATATCTGGAATATGTGCCCCCTTTTTGTCCTTATACTTCTGCTCACCACCGCTATTCTAGTAACACCCTTCTCATATCCCCACCACCCTCCTCCTCCTCATTTTCCCAACATGGCCGCCACTCGAGTTAAGTCTGGAATTAATTGCTACAAAATCATTTATCCTCGTAAGCTGACTAAAGCTTCAGCAAAACGATTCAAGCATAACACCATTGAATGTTTCCCTGATTCCCTTTTTGTTGATCAATTTTACAATGGTCGTGATGGGAGGCTCAAAAATGATTTCATTTTTTTCACTCACGACATCCCCTCTTGGCCCACCAGTTTATATAATTCCCTTAACGTCACCTCCTCCTCCTCTATCCCTCAAGGGAAACAGCTAAAAATGTCCCCCTCTGCGTGTTTCAATGGCTCCCTCACTATCTCACTCTATAACAATGGTACTGTCATGATCCAAGCCAAATACACCTGTCTCTCTCTCTTTGACCACCTCTTCCCTTCCCTACTCACCTCCCCTGCGACCGGGTTATCCCTTGACTCTTCATCTAGCTCCACCCATTACTCCCTTTCTCCTCCCCTGACCCCCCTACATTCCAATAGGCTGCAACCTCGGGAGGCACAGGTCGGCCCTCTTCCCTCCCCCTCCCCTGTGCCCTCCTCTCACATTCTTCCCCCTCACAGTATGCCCCCCTTCATCACTTCAGCCTTACCTCTAGCTAATACGCTCCTCGTACAATCTGCACCGTCCCGGTACTCCTATCTCATCTCCCCCCCTATCCCTACTTGCCACCCCCCTTTTTAGCCCACCTCTCTTCCAACCTTCTCCCCTAGTTAACTTTCCTTATGTTCCCCTTATTCCATCCTCTTCTCCTCTTCTCTACCCCCTCCTCCCCTCACTATGTACCCCGATTTATTCACAAACCCATTGCATCTCTTTCCTTCCCCCACTCCTCCAGCAATGCTGTGCTACCCCCTTTACCCACTTGGTAACCCTTTCCCTTTCCATCCCTCTGGCCTAGCAGAACCACTTCCTTTCTTCAACTTCCCTATCTCTCAACCCCCTCACTCTGCCAGATGCCCATTCCCTCACAGCCACCTCACCCAGCTGACAGGACCTCTCCAACCCCCTCCCCTCTTTTCCTCCCAAACCTCCTTCATTCATATGACTCCACACAATCCTCCCCTCTCCTTCCGCCCCACCGCCTCGCTCCTCACCTACCTCCCCCTAATGATGTCCTTAATTCCTATCCTTCTTGCAACGCCAACAAAGACAACTCTCCTTTCACCTCTGATGCACCAAAGCCCGCTCTCAACCACCACCTTTCCCCACCTCTGAACCCTGAACCCTGTACCCCAACTCCCCTCCCATTCCCCCACCTCTCCCTGCCTCCCACCGCCAATTGCACCCCCTCCTGTCTCTATCGAGCCACCCAACAGGCCGTGCACTGCCCTACTCTCTCTGGAAAATAAGCTAGGCTCTCTTATCACCTCCATCTCCCAACTTGAAGCTACCATTTCACTTTTAAGCTCCAAGATTTCCACTTTTCCACACACCTCAATTCCTTTGGAAAACACTCACCTTCCCACGAGATGCACCTCACCCCCACACCCCATAATAGCCATGCATAACCTGTTGTCTGCAAACATCGGCAAACTCACGCAAGCCCTCGAACGCCACCCTTCTTCCACTTTCATCTCCAAGTAACCCTACTATCTACACTATTCCGAACATCTCCTCTGTCAGAACCACTCATCCACCTAAACCCTCCCGAGCACCCTTGTATAAGTACAATATCCCTATCACCCCTCATAGCCCAAGTGCCCCCATCACCAAAACAGTCTCGACAGAGCTGCGCTGTCTGCTCCACAACTGCAGATCTGCAATAAAACACAAACTTGAAATCTCCGATACCATCATCCTTCACAATATTGACATGCTGTTCCTCACAGAGACCTGGTTCAACGATACCTCTCACTCTACGTTTGATCTCCTATTACCCACAGGCTATTCTATATTTAGAAATGGCAGAATTGACAAAGTTGGGGGAGGTGTTGCAGTCATCTTTAGAAACTCCCTTCAACTTAAGGCTTTTCCTAATAGCTCCTTCCGCACTTTTGAATGCCTATCTCTTGAGCTTCAATTGCACCACTGCTCACCCCTCAGATTCCATGCCATTTACCGCCCGCCTGGTAGCGGCCCTTCGTTTATGGAGGAACTCACTGACTTCATCAGCAACCAATACTCGCAAAGTGACAATCAGATCTTCGTGGGTGACTTCAATCTCCACTGGGGCTCGCCTCAAGACTCTTTTGCGAATTTGCTGGCCACCTTCTTCTCTGCAAACGATCTTATCCAACACTGCACAGAAACAACACACTCTAAAGGCTCAATCCTGGACCTTGTTAATTCTAAAGCAGGCATGCTTACTATCGCTACCCGATTCATGTAGACTGGTCTGACCATCTCCTCATCCCATTCTCTCTTCACCTATCACACTCTATAACTCTCGGCCAACCTAAGGGGGCTACCTCCTGGTTCCTTGACACTAAAAATATTGACCTCGGTACCCTCTGTGAATCAGCTTTGCTATCACTTCCAAGGCTAGACCCGAACCTAGATGTTAACAAACTCACCTCCCAATGCCTCACAGTCCTTGCAGTCAAAATAAATAACGTCGCTCCTCTCCGAAGCGAAAAGAAAAGACCTACTCCGTTAGCACCTTGGTTCAACAAATCCCTCTATGAAGAAAGGAAGTACCTAAGATTCCTGGAGTAACAATGGAGATAAGCGCCCTTCACCGAAAATTTTGTCCACGCTTCGTTCAGCAAGATCCAAGTACCACAAGCACATCTTCCTTGTAAAAGCGTCGCGTTTCAGAACCCTCCTCGACTCAGCCAAAAATAGACCCTAAAAACTATTCGATCTCATCAAGAATCCAAACTGCTCTCCCCCAACCTCCAAGTTGGAGGATTCTACAAACAAAGCAGCGGAATTCGCTATATTCTTTGACGAAAAAGTGAAATCACTTGTGGATCAGGTCATTCATCCTACCCCTCCAGAGGAGCGCAAATCCTTAGCCATTTGGCAGAACTTTGACCCCATCTATGAAGATGCCCTACTCAAATGCATCCTCGAAACAAAGCCCTCCAACCATTCTCTTGACCCCATCCCTAGTGCCATTGCCATTGACTTCTATACCCATTCTTTTTCCTATTGGACCCCTCTGGTTAACTTCTCCCTCTGTCAAGGGTCCCTTCCTGTTTCCTTCAAAAGTGGGCAGGTCACCCCTCTGCTTAACAAACCCACCGCTGATGCGAACGACCTCAACAACTTCCGCCCCATCACTAACCTACCTTTTCTTGCGAAAATCACAGAAAGATGTGTAGCGAAACAACTCTCTCATCATATCAAGCACAATGATCTTCCTGACAATTTCCAGTCCGGCTTCATTCAAACTGCAGCACTGAAAAAGCCCTGCAGCAAGTGATTGATGACGCGCTGCGGATACTCGATTTGGGGAGTCTTGTCTTCTAATTCTCCTTGACCTTTCGGCAGTCTTTGACACTGTCAATTACAACACTCTCCTTAACACTCTTCAACAGAGAATGGGCATGGAGGGCACTGTGCTTAAATGGTTTGCTTCCTTCCTCTCTGATAGATCCCAAATGATCAAAATAGTGAACAGTCTTTCATCTCCTTTGGCGGTAGGTCAAGGTGTTCCTCAAGGCTCTATACTTGCACCCACATTGTTCAAGAACCATTGGGAAATCTCCTAAGTAAATCTGGGATCCACTATCATCTCTATGCGGACGACACCCAAATCTACCTTAAGGTGGCCTCCACTCACGATCTCTCCATCCTAAGCTGTACTCTTGACTCCATTCAAAACTGGATGTTAACTCATCAACTGATTCTGAATCCCTCCAAAACTGAATTCCTCCTCCGCTCCTCCTCACTTTCTCCTCCCCCGGTTTAATCATGGATGGATCAGATGAATCTACTTAACAATAAACCCATCATTGTCGACAGCGCAAAATCCCTTGGTGTCATACTAGACAAAAAACTCAATCTACTCTCCCACATCAATTCCATTGCAAAGTCTGCTCGATACCAACTGCGCCTTCTTTCGGGGATTCGTCGCTTCTTCCCGGAGCAAGACCTTAAAACCCTGGTCCAATCACTGGTTCTCTCCAGACTGGACTACTGCAATTCTCTTCTTACTGGCCTCCCCAAATCCCACCTGTCCCCCCTTAAATCTGTTCTCCATTCAGCAGCTCGTTTCATATATGGGGCCAAATGAAGCGACCACATCACACCCATTTTATCCACCCTCCGTTGGCTTCCCATCGAGGCAAGATCTATCTACAAGACTGCCTGTATCATCCACAAAGCCTTGCACTCCTCCTCTCCTCGCTACCTGGCGAATAAACTGAAACTCTCTGGAGGCTCTAGACCTTCACGTAATGCGGAAAATGTATTGCTTGAACCTCCCACTTTCAAGAAGGAAAGATCGATGGCCCAATCCTTTTCAGGCAACGCGGTGAGAATCTGTAACTCACTTTTGCCTCAGCTCCGGACCACCACCTCTTCCCAGGCCTTCAAAACTGACCTCAAAGTTCTCCTCCTTCAAAGACACTTCCAAATGTAATTCACGCCCTCTCTATTATCTGAAGGAAGTCCTTCGATTATAGGAAATTCTGTTCTCCATGACTATAGAAGTGCCTTCCCAGTGTGTTCTTGTGGTTTGAGTGTCTGCCATTTATTGCAGTATTATATTTCTACTTGTATTTTGTACTCTTTTGTAACATGCACACGTCACTTTTCCTCTTATAACGTATCGTTTGCTACCTTTTGTATTCTGTTTGCTTTTGATACATGCACAATTGCCACCATTCCCTCATGTAACGTAACGTTTGTTCTTGTGTTTTGAGTGTGTGTCATTTATTGCAGTATTATATCTCTAATTGTACTTTGTACGCTTTTGTAACATGCACAATTGGCACTATTGCCTCATGTAACGTAACGTTTGCTTTTGTAACATGCTCACTTGTAATTTCCTCCTCATGTATCATTACTGTTCCTATTGTGAAGCGCTCTGACACCTTCGGGTAAAGTCCGTGCTATATAAAAACACATTAAAAAAATTGTCCAGGCAAGCTTGACTCCACTGGCATGGAGAGCACGGGACCCACGTCGGGGAATACCTTTCCATTCGGGGTGACAAATGCAAAAAGAACAATTCATGGACAGAATGCTGATCAATGTCAAACGTTCACCCCAGTACAGAGATCTGGGCCTAAATCCATCTTTTTGGCTCCCCTCGTCATTCCAGTTTAGACCCAACCAAATACAAATCAGTCTTGACTCTGTTCCTAATGGGAACAGTCCAGCCTAAACTGCCAGGCCAGGTCCTCCCTGGACTGGAAACAAGCATCCAGTGGAATGGAGAGCATGGGACCCACATCTGGGCATACCCGCCCCACTCGGGGTGACAAATGCAAAAAGAACATAGTATGTATCTGCAAAATTATATTATTCCAAACATATACATGTATAACATTTTACTATCTATAGCAGCTACCATTTATTAGTATTTATTTATTTAATAAATTGCATGGTAAAAGTTAGAAGGTACTTATAATGTACTCCTATGTATGTTAGTGGTAATGACATGCGTGGTAAAGATGGGCATGATAGTGATATATGCGTGGTAAAGTCTGCGTGGTAAAGGCATGATGTGTTCTGTCATACCTCCAAACACTGGATGTGTCTTATTTGCATATTTAATCTATACTTGTATTTTATTTAACAAATATGTAAGAATTATAATAATACAGCAGTGGCGAAGAGGGCCAAAAGAAAACTAACCAAAATGTTTAGTCACTACATTGAGAAATGTCAGTATCACAAATCATACATTATATTCAGGTATAGTGAGACACGGACCCCAAATAAGCATGTAACGTTTCTTCTCTCTACCTGGTGCACACATACACCTTTTCGGAAACCCAAGAGTAGTGCTCATTTGTTCCATTGCGGAAAGCCTGAAAACAATGATCTCCTCTCTTTGTAATAGCATGCCTGATGGTTGGCTAAAATGGAGTTTTTTTTTTGCTAATAATAGAAAAATGTGTGAAAAGACAGCCGTTACTCCCAAAGATGTGATCTATATTTATTTGTGAAATTTGCCCCCAAAATAAAATGTCAATGATGGTAAGTTGTTTTGTTTAAGGTGCACTAATACAAAAGTGCAAAGATACATATGCAAATATGTAAGAATTACAAATCTGCAAACCCTTCATAACAAAAAACAAGGGATGCATAGTATATTACTGTAGGAGCTGCGTAATTAGTGCTCCACACATTTACTCACCAATATATTCATTGTGTGATGATAATATTAATCTGTGTGTACTGCATCAATCAAAATGTCAGTGGGTGGCTGTATTACCTTTAGTGAAAGTCACATTCATATAATAAAACTATAACTCATGTATTTGATAATGTTAACTATATTCATTTAGTTGCCATTAATTTTCTGTTAATGTTGACCTGACAATGAGTTTCACATTCTTCTTTCCACTGCAGATGCCATATCAAAGAGCGCTCGTTAGTGAGAATAGGCTTTTTTTATTGTTGTGAACTGTTAGTTTAGAAATTTTAATTAGAACTTGGCAGTAGATGTGTAGTGCATGGGGATCTGAGAGAGACCCTACTGTACCAGGGAGACCGAACTGTTGGTAACTTCATGGCCATGCAGCTGTATAACTCTTTGTTCAATGATGGATACCAGGGGTGTCTGCTCGAGAGGGAATTAGTTTCAATTAGAATCACGGTTTGCAATCATCAGGGCTAATCCCCGCTGCCTCTCTGAACCTATGGACCTTTGACGTAGACTGAGATTGATCAGGAGCTGTGCATCACATTATATTATAAACACAATTTACCAATCTATTTTTAGCCAATAATGAGAGCTTGGTATGAAATAAAGGTTTTTACTATTCAAATTCTTAGTAAGCCATCTTTATTAAAATCACAAGTTGAATTCATCAATGTTAGCCATTAGAATCGCATTAGAAGTCAATAGTTAATCATTACTCGATTAATAAATATCATTGATGTGCATTAAGCGTGTACCTTAAAGGAAATAATTCCTATTTTAGCAATGGTAAGAAAAGGTGTTAGTCATAACCCATAAAGAGTTCCAGTTTGAGAGAGTGAGAGTGCAAGCATAATGCTTCAGCATTAAAAATCATATCAATAAAACAATAATCGATCAAAGCAGAACTTCCCATAAAGGAAGGTTCAAGAATCTCAGTAGAATCTCAAAGCAACGTGGACTAAAGATGTGCTGCAGGGAAGGGTGCAAGAGATATCGAGTGAATGAGGATAGCATAGTCTTAGGAGCAAGCACTACTATAGGCAAGCAAAATATTGCTTCAATCTTCATGTTGGTTCTTCGCTCTTCTGTCAACCAATCAGCTTCTGATGCATTCATGAGAATAGCATCACTCCTTGTCTTCTCACCAAGAATAAAAGAGTCCACAAACAGCAATATTGAGTGAAACATTTCTTATCAACTACAATATTAACTCTCTTAGACTTACATCATTCATTCCTTTTAGAAATGCTGAAACTGCATATTTGAACTTCTTTATTACCTCACTAGATGACAAATTTCTAATCATTAGTTAACAATGATCTTTGTGTAAGTAGAAATATTTTGCCAAATGGAAACATTAATGCAACTATTATTCATTAAGAAAAGTGTCCATGAGAAGGTCAAGAAATAAAGATTGTATGCACTTTAAGCATTTTCTAGTCATGTCAGCTTGTAAAGCAATGTTGTTCCAGCCATTTGAGGCCTAGTACAAGTAAATATGTTTGCTACTCGGTGACAGCACATCAAAAAGGATCAGACTAGATGCAATTCAGACTCTTATGCACAAAATTGTATGACCGACCTACAGCAAGAATTAATCTCCCTACATCCACCTATAACAGGCTCAGTCACCTATGATGTGGCAAGTCAGGCAAGTCAGCAAGGAACTCTTATAGAGGTTCCACTAACGGCGCCATCACTACCTGATCCCAGGTATCCTCAAATATCCATGCAAGCCTGTGAAGCAGAAGAAAGATGCACTGCATCCATATAAGCTCTTTGCCTTCAAATATTAGGGGAACTCAAAACATTGAAAATTTCATGGGACAAGGCAAACAAAAAGACAGAACAGCAATTAAGCCTAATTAACAATAATATACAGCAGCTCACAAAATGCATCTCCGACTTTGAGCAACGTGTGTAGGACTTGGAAGACACCAGTGCTTATCTGGCTACATCTACTCTCAAGCTTAACGTTAAGCTGATCAATCGACAGATTAAAATCAATGATGCTAAAAATAGATAGCGCTGATCTAACTTAAGGTTCACTGGACTACCTGAAGGATGGGAAAAAAGACAGACAACTGCCAGTCTTATTTCAGATCTCATACTTAAATATGTCTATCTGTAGCGTTCTAAAATTTGGATCTCACTACCAGATGGGCACATCGTGTTCCTGTGGTCCAATCTCCCAATGCCAAGTATCCCCGGACAATGCTGATCAACTTTTGGGACTATCGGATCAAGGAACGTATTCTTTCCAACGCAATAAACAATAAACTCTATCGGATTCTAGGGAATTTTCCCTCTAACATTTTTTCTGATATGTCCGCGTTCCCTGCAAGGCGCCGGAAGAAATTTAAAAACCTGATTTGAATTCAGCAGGTGGGCTGGAAAGATGGGACGAATGGGAGTGGCAGGGAAGGTGGTAGTAACCATTAGCTATGTGTAAGCAGAGAAGAGATATATATGATGTTTGATTTGGCGATCAGGTGTAGCTCCCATTGACTAACCAAATAGAGTCAAATACAATTTTTATTTGATCAAATTCTGTTAACAAATGTTCACTTCCTTGCAGAACTGTCCTCAATGGCCTTGGGTGATCTTAAGGTCCCAGGTCAAGGCACCACCTCGGGGGTTGAGAGGAAGGTTTAGGGGGGTAAATGCTGTGGAGAGCACATGGGGGATGGGTTGGTGGGGATCTCCTGCCAAGAGGGAGCTTAGGATGGGTTGGGTTTCAGGGTTGACAGGAGAATGGCAAGGGCAATGGAGGGTAGGGTTATACATCATTCTAAAGGATACGGCACAGCTTCACGAATAGATTTCTTTTTAATATCTCAAGCGTCCCGTGGCCAAATGCCACTATATTAACTAATGCATTTTTTGATCATTCATAGTCTGTTTAGATGTTCCAATGGTAGCACCACCATTCCAAAAGATCAAGATGGAACTTTAACAAAGTGTTACTCACAGATGAATCCTGGGTTAAGCAGTTGAGGGATAGTCTAAAGGAGTTTTTAAGCCTTAATTTAGTCTCAGCCTCTGGTTTTTCAGTATGGAAAGCCTTGAAAGCGTATTTTAGAGGCCAAATTATATCCTTTCAAAGCAGGGTGGATGAAGCCACAAAAGCGTACATGCAGGCCCCCAATAAAAATACGCAGACAGACTTAGCGTGAGCTAAATATAAATTTAACATTTTTTTACCACCAAAGCAAGAGTGAGCCATACCTCTTACCTTTAGAAAAGATATGAGGAAAGTGAATTTATCAGCAAATATTTAGCCTTGTTAATCAAATGAAGAGCCAGTGCTAATACTATTAAAATGATTCATGATCCTTTGAGCAATGCGATTTGAACCCAACCCTCTGCAGTGGCTCAGACATTTCAAGATCGTTACGTTAAATTGTACTCTGAATCTTGTAACCATTCTCCTGAGGTTATCAAAGAGTGGTTTTGAGGTGTCAAGGTTCCAACGCTGTCATCGACTCAAGTTGAATCCATAACCACTCCAACAACGCTGGCACAAGTACAGCTGGTGGTAAAGTCATCACCCAACGTTAAAGCTAGTGGTATGAATGGTATGCTTGCAGAGGTATTTAAGAGGTTTTCCCCACAATTAGCACCATTCTTTGTTCACCTCTGTAATCAGATTCTACAGAGGTGTCCTATAACTTGTGCCTTTACCAAATCAGTAGCGATTAGTTTACAAAAGACAAACAGAGACCTATGCTAATTCTTATCATCCAATAAGTCTCTTGAACAGCTATCATAAGCTGTTCACTAAGATCATTGAAAATAGAATATAATCTGCAGCCCAGACAGCTATTCATATGGACCAAAACTGATTCCTTCCCAGAAGGAATATCTCCTTAAATTCAAATTTTCTGGGGCAAGAAATAGATGTCTTCACCAACCAGAGGGAGATACCTGTGAAACGAGGCAATCATCAAGGAAGCCTAATGTTTCCTTTTTTGTTTGCTCAATTTATAGAACTATTAGCTTTTGCCATTTGCCAAGACCAAACCATCAGTCTGCCTATTTTGGCAGCACCAAAGCTCAAATTATATGCGGATGATATGGTGCTATATCTAGCTGTAGAAAAAGTAAATATTCAGGGGGATATCTCAAAGACATGTGATAACTGTCGCCAACGCCAGTTATCGTAATTTGTGTTAACGCCACCTAACCGTGAAAAATATCGCCATGTTAGCATCGTTTTAACAAGCTGTCGCTACATGGCGGTGTTAAAAGAAAACGGCAGAGAAAACTCAAGATCACATTATCGCGATAGTGAAACTGGCGTTAGCCAGCGATACCTTGCGATCGGCACATTATCACCGGAAAAGTCCCACCTTCCCTCCCGGTGATAACTGCTTGTCCCCACTGCAAATAAACTGCAATGCAAAAACCTACTTGGAGGCTTGCCTTTTTCTTTCACAATTACCAAAGAAGGGGATTGATTGGGTCTAGAGACAGTCAACAACCCTCTCACCTCTGCTGCTGGGGAGGAGAGAGTGGCACCGAATCAAAGGCAAACTTCTTTGAACAATTCTGGGTCAATCTAGGGGATGAGTCGTGCCTGCTGTGCTGCCACCGTTCGACTGAACAACACCCAGTCCGGACACCAAGAAGAGACCCTTCCACGTCGGGAATAAATGCTCGACAGCGTGAAACATTTCAGTGGCAAGCTGGGGAGCAGCACCTTCTCCACTGACAAAAATGCCAGGCCCAACATTGTTGCTAAGAAATTTTTGCTCCCAGAAATCATTGGGCGGAAATGCCACCGCCACCACCGCTGCAAGCAGCACAGTAGACGCAGTTACTCAGTAGCAAACGCTACCTCAGGATAACTTCCGCAGGTCGCTGTGGAGCAGCTTAAAGGCTTCAATCATTGTACTGCAATAACCCCAGAGCAGAGCCCAAAGTCTGAAGCTGCCACTCACAAAACACTACTAGCAGCTCACCCTTCCACCAATAAATACCTCCAAGCAGCTGTATCCTGTGCAAAAGGAAACTCAGCCCCTTGACACACCCTGATGGGAGCACTGCTCCTATGTACCTCCTGAAACAGGACATCCTTTCTCAGGAGCTTCAGTAGCAGCAGTACACAATTTTGATCTTTGCTTCCTGTGCCTGAGCGCACTGTCTCTGTGTGCCACCTAGAGCAGGGCATGCTGCCCATCTGCGCCTCAGGCAGAAGGGCACACTGTCCACCCATGCCTTCTGATGCAGGGCACTCTGTCCATCTGTGCCTCCTGCAGAAAGGCACACTGTCCGTCTGTGCCTCCTGCTGTAAGGTACACTGCATTCCTCTGTAGTGGGGGAGCCAGTCAGGATGTGCACTGTCCAGCAGAGCACACTATCCCTCTGTACAATACTGCCCCTAAGCGCCGCCAAATAACTAGGACACATTACCCTCTCTGCTTCCTGCAGCAGAGCCCCCTGCCCCTCCAAGTCCCTGCAGTGGGGCACACCGTGTCTTCTATAACAGTGCACTGTTTCACCTATTTCTTCCAGTAGCAGGCCACACTGCCCTCCTTGATGCCTTTTGTGCAGTGTGCACTGCCCTACTGCATCATGGACTCCTGATAAGATGTGCCTACTGCAGCACACTGTCCCTCTGTGCCTAAGCAATATCAGAGACTGCCCCCTCTCTTTACCTCCAATGCACACTGTCTCTCTGTTGCTACATGCCACCCAGTTGTCCATCTGTGTGTGCCTTATGCGACAGAAGAAGCGGGCACTCTGTCTCTTTGTGCCTCCAGGAGCAGCGGACACCACTGCCCATCTGTGCGCAGCAGCAGGGGCACACACTGCCCCTGCGTGCAGCAGAGTGCACTGCCCTGCTTCACCGATTGGAATGTGGCACGCCAGCTCTTTCAGCCTCGGCTGATGGCCACGCCTCCTGCATATCACTATTTACACTTCGGTGTCACAACACAAAGCTAACCTTTGCTCCCCACATCCAACCATGAACCCAGAAATACCTTTTTGATCCCCCAAAACGCACACCAATATAAAAAATTCTGCCAAAACACCCCCCAAATTTCATATTTTACCCCAAAACACAACCCAGATTTCATATTTTACCCCAAAACACAACCCGCATTTCAGATCGGACAACCTAAACCCATACCCACATGAAAAAAAAAGAAATTACACCATTACTGACCTCACAATATGTTCTACTCAAATGAGATATAAAGGCACATGCGTTGTCAGAGTTGCATAGTTAATGATGTACTGCCTGCGTTGTACTGGACTTTTCCCATGCAAAAGGCAAACCATAGGCTAGCCCATCTGTGTCCGTCTGCCCCTGGAACGCACTCAGCACCAAGGAGCCTTCCTCTTGGACAATCCACAGCTACGATGCCAGCACCCTCCTCGCCATCAAAACTGGACGCCACCTCACCTGCCAGGACCAACCTCTGCTCTGGACCAGATGTCGCCATCGCCATCACTGACAGATGCAGTATCACCCACAAGTAGCAGCCCAACCTTCGAGGTCAAGGCATTGCCATCACCTACAAAGGCACACTCTGACTGACCACGCACTCTAACGATCCAAAGGTGACCATGGACCACCTCAACTCCCAGATTCAAACTAAGCCCAATCACAACCACTGTGGCACCCTCATGTGCGGTCCCCCCGGCCCTTGGCCCCCCATTGTCAAATACCATTGTTGAACTCATTGTACCCTAGGGTCTCCCATCCACCAACGACATCCTACTCTGTTATCTCTACATAACATGACATAAAATTTTTATTTGTAAAGCGCACGTTCACCCAGAGGTCTCTTGGCGCTGAATAACAGATGTTCATTGTTACCCAACTTAATGGTACTCATTTTATCAACCTCAGATGGATGAAAGGCTGAGTGGACCTGCCAGGATTTGAACCTGTTACCATGAGGTTGAACACAGGCCCCTGCAATGGAAGCATTAGTCCACTGAGCCACCAGACCCGGCTAGTCTAGTTCCACCTGGACAAACCCAGTGAGGAGAACACCACCGCCTTCTGGGGAAGGTCCCTATTATCAGATGCAAGCTGCAACTCTCTTCAAAAGGCCACATAGCAGGACACACAGTCAAGCACATCACCTCCGCCACCGGGAGCTTTGATTTCAGCCACAACACCGGACTCTCCTGGACCGACCATCATTGGATACATCAGGTCTTCACCTTGCCCACCGGATGCTACCGCCATCATCGCATCCCCTCGCAGCTGGATCAAGGCCACCGAAGGACGTCTCGTCAACCCTCTCTGCACAAACACTCCGCCACTGCTTTCAACCAATGACACCACTGCGTGCAACTGCCACCGATGGTTCTCCAACAGCGCCGACATTCTGGCACCCCTCATGAATGGCACTGCGTCAGTACCTTCCGCCTGCCTGATGGCAGGCATGAGGGTGATGCAGTGCCACAGGGATAGGCTGGCCCCATCCATTGTTGGAGTTGCTTCATGGTTTTGAGACAGCTGCAGCAATGTCTGACTTTAGTGCAGACAGATACGTCAAGATTCCAGACGTATCTGTCATTACTTGCATCATGGAGCACTGTACAGTGGATACAGTGCATCTGTGGTGTTGCAAGAAGGGGGTAGTGAAAAGTGTTGCAACGCTGTCTTGTTGAAGGGCTGCAACACTTTTCATGAGTAAGGACCAGGAATGTGCACTTTCTTATTCATGATGCGCAGTCCTGCCCTGTATTTTTGTAGCAGGGCAGCGCAGTAACATTGCTTGCAGCGCGGTCCAGCAAAAAAACATTCTGAAATGAGGCACCAATGGTTAAATCCACTTTAAGACCACGTATTTTCTGGTTTTAAAAAACTGCCTTTAGTTGCAGTTAGAGCGATGTTTTGGTGTCCTCCGGACTTAAGGAATCCCCTTGAGAATATGGGGATGCTCTGTAAATATCAAATTTTGCATGGGAACGCCTCCTTTGCATGTCATTAGCGATAAATATCGCTAACAGAAATCGCGATCTTCAAAAATGGTAGTTTTCGCCTAAAAGCTGTCGCTAACAGCTGTTAGCGATAGCTTGATAATACAGCAATAAAAATATTGCTGTATTACCAGAAGAAAAGTGCAGCTAACGGGGCGATAAATGCTTGAGAATAGGCCCCTTAGTATGCTTTTGACAAAATCGATGAATTTACTATCATGTGCCCGAGTTAGGTCCAGTAGGAATTAGTATCACTCTTGCATGCAGACAAATTCTTTTTGCTTAAGTTGCCTTCTCTTCACCACATTAACGTCTGACACACGTTTTGCATTAGTGAAGCTTAGATTGGTTCCTCAGAAACACCGACCTTGCTGACACAGAACACTTCATGAAAAATTCTATTACACTGCCTTGGCATTTTTTTGGGTGCAAGGCCTCTTATGTGTGTAATATGAATGTGTTTTATTATTACATCAATTGCGACACATCTATCTGTAGAACACAATCAATGGTTGCCCGATTAAACTCTTAACCCACGACATGGATGCCATTTTCTTTATATAGCCTTTTGTTTTCTAACATAATCAGAGGAGACACTTCTGCTGATCTCGAGGGGTCCTTGCATGCTGAAGCTTTCGCCTAGCATCTGACGGACATCTTCACGAGGACTGTCCAGTTTGTGACAAAGATGGTGTCATACACTCTTACCCACCAGGTAAAGGGGTCAGATCACCCAGATGGGGGATTTCTGGGAATACAAAATATTCACACCTTAGACACATAGGTTAGGGTTAGCATCGTAGGGGTACGCTGGATTGCTATAATCTTTTATTTATATGCATATATAACCTGTCTCAACAAGAGGGTGGAGCTCTTTGTTTTCTTCTCTGTGTTGACACTCATTATACCTTTTATCTATTTCTGTCTATTATTCATCGCTGCCCATATATTCTATAAAAGAATCATTCTGGTTCAATAAATATTGAAAACTTCCCTTTGTGTATTCTTTGTATATTTCTCTGAGCACAAGAAAGCCTGAGTGACTAAGCAAAAGTTTGAAGTCTGTCACCACCCTTCCTTAGGGAACAGAGTTGTCATGTTCAGTGGTTGCCAGAACTGTTTGCTCTGTGTTCAGGTTTAGGGGGGCTAACAGTGGCACTGCCAGCTAGCTGGTCCAATGGACAACATATCCCTCGGCTGCATGGAAATAGTCTGGCTGCATCCTAAATGTATGTTGTCCGCAAACGCGCAGTTCCTACTGATTGAGGGAAACTACACAACACTACAGCAATCAGCAGCTATACAATTAACCAGACAAAATCAGAAGCCTAATTGTTTTACTGTTTCCCTGAGATTATTCCATCTACTATGCGCACAACATTTCAGGCAGGGTGCCCAATTGGATACTTGCATGTTAAGGTGACCTCAAATTTTCATGATTTCTATACTCTAAATTATGCTTCCTTTTTAATCAAGTTTCGGGTGCAAATTAAACAATATGAAGGACTTCCCCTTACAATTATAGGTCAGATTTCACTTATAAAAATGACCTTGCTGCTTCTGGTATTGTTCGCATTTTCTAATGTATCGATCAAAATACCTACATCATTCTTTGAAGCAATTTATGCAGAAATGTGTGCATTTATTTGGCAAAGGAAACAACCGCGGGTAAAACTACCGATTCTTCAACTAACTCAGGAGTTAGGCGGCCTAGCACTCCCACATTTTTAAACGTATTATCAAGCGGACCTTCTAAGTTGGTTGACATTGGCATCCAAGAAGTCATTTGGCGATGATAGTTACTATTTGAATAATATAATAAAAATAGCTGGAATTGACACCCTCTCCTGTTTACAGATTCCCAGATTATCAAATTTGTAAGAAACCGCTCGTATTGTGGTCAACCACTTTGATTTTAATTTGCAAGAATACAAAATTTCTCCTTTGCACCCACAAATAAAACTTTACTCCAGTTTAAGGCTTGGCTTGAGCCTCAGTCGGTCCATACTTAACCGTTGGACGACCCTGGACTTTTGGAGTGTTAGAAATAGGGGACTCTAGTTGCAGAGGTAGGTACCTTTGTCCAAGTAGGGACCCTTCTTCCTAGTCAGGGTAAGGGGGATACACTTCTAAAATAACCTTTGCTCACCCCCTTGGTAGCTTGGCACGAGCAGACAGGCTTATCTCAGAGGCAGTGTGTAAAGCATTTGTGCACACATACAGTAAAACAATGAAGACACTACAAATGGACACCACACCAGTTTAGAATGATAAGTGATCTTTATCTAACCCAAACAAGACCATAAGGACAAAAATCCGCAATATAGTAATACAAATATGATTTTCAAAATGTAGAAACTGTTCTGTTCAAAGCAAATTGCAGATAAAACACTTTTCACACAAAGTACCTTGGATGCGTCACGCGCACAAGCAAAAATGGTGGCAGGGATGGTGATGCTTCGGTTCCTTAGGCCCAGGGAGGGTGATGCGTTGGTTCCTTACTTCAGGGAAGGTGATGCGTCGGCGCTTTACTGTCACGCAGGGGGCTGATGCGTGGGTTTGGTACTGAAGGGGAGGTGATGCGTCGGCTTCTTACTGTGCGGGAAGGTGATGAGTCGGGTTCTTACTGTGGCCCTGGCATTCTTGCAGGCCTGGTGCCCAGATGCAATGTGTGAGGAATGGGGATGCATCCATTCTTGCAGTCGAGGTCCCACGATGCGTTGATTCTTCCACCCTCACAGCCAGGCCTGCGTTAAAATCAGTGCGGTGATCTCAGAATCCATACATCAGGGCCCTCGATGCAGTGTGTAGTGATTTCTCCAGCCGCAGGCGCTGCTTTGGTTTCTTCTGTGATGCGTTGGAAACAGATGTGGATGTGTCGCGCTCCTTGTCATTGCATTATGTTCCCAGCTCCCAACATCAGGAACAACTTCCAGAGGCCCAGAACAGCAGCAGGCGCCTCCTGGCAGGTCAGAATTCTCAGCCAGGACGTTCAGGGGAGCTGGGCTTGAAGTCTTTGTATCCCTGAGACTTCCAAAATAGGAGGCAAGCTCCACTTTAATCCCTTGGAGATATTCCTCAAACAGGGGACACAGCACACATCAATGTCATTGTCATTTCCTTGGCAGAAACAGCCACTGCAGGCCAACCCCAGAAAGCACACAGCAGAGGGTCAGTACTTCTCCTCAGTTTCGCCTGCCCTTCTCCTTGACAAAGATTCCTCTTGAATTCCAGAAGTATTCTAAAGTTCAGGGGTCTAGGCCCCACTTTGTATAGCACACAATCCTTTTTTCTCTGGAGGCAGAGAAGCTCTTTGCCCCACCAAAAACAGTTCTGTTCTCTCTGGTGCAGCTTCTTGGCAGGAGGTGGAGACAGCATTGTCGAAGGCAGACCAGGCTCATTCAGGTGTGAAAGAAATCTCCTCCCCCTACTCTGAATGCAGCCCAGGTCTATTCAGCCCAGCCCTGACTCACCCTGTAAAGGCAAAACACACCTCAACCCTCCCCCAGGGGCTGTCTGAACACAATGCACATCCCCAGCCCCTGTCACTCCAAAGCCAGACAGTCAATACACAAACCTAGCAGAGGCACGCAGGATGTAAGCAGGAAAATACCTACTTTCTAAAAGTGTTATTTTCGAACACAGGATGTAAACATTATCATTGCTAAATGCATCTTTACATTCTGAGTTCAGACATACTAAACTTTATCTTCCTATCTTGTCCCAATTGGAAGTTGTAGTTATAAGATGTTATAAATTTACTCCCATTCTTTCCAATGGGACAGATAGCCTGTCAATAGTGAAAAACTAAATTGTCAGTATTTCACTATCAGGACATGCCACACACCTTTCACATACACTGCACCCTGCCCACAGGGGTACCTTGGGCCTACCTTAGGGGTGACTCACATGTAAGAAAAGAGAAGGTTAGGGCCTGGCAAGTGGGTGCTCTTGCCAGGTCGACATGGCAGTACCAAAATGCGCACAGACATTGCAGTGGCAGGTCTGAGTTACATTTACAGGCTGCTGATGTGAGTGGCACAATCAGTGCTGCAGGCCCACTAGACGCATTTGATTTACAGGACCAGGGCACACACAGTGCACTGTACTAGGGACTTACCAGTAAATCAAATATGCCAATCATGGAATCACCAATTGATAACAACAATTTGCAGTGGGAACACTTGCACCTTGTCATTGAACAACAGTGGTAAAGTGCCCAAAGCATTTAGACCAGCAAAAACTAAGTCCAACACATGGCAAAATTGACAGGAGGCAAAGGCAAAAATACAGGGGAAACCCACGGCAATGATGCCGGGTCTAACACGGAGGCATAAGGATTTTTCCATAACAATCAATTTATTACATGGCTGGCATTAAGGCAGGAAAACCCATTGATTAGCCCACACTCTTTTTTTAGCTATACCCAAATACAGCAGTACTGCTCTGGCTAATTGGTGGATATAAATGAAATAATGGATACAATTTGCCAGACCTTTTTTATCTCCCATTTATCAAGAGTTGGAAATTGGTATTGAGTTTTACTCCAGAAATTAGGTCTGGAGTTACTATCTGGTCATATAAGTAAAATAGCCACTACTTCTGGTTGCATAATAAATTTAGCACACTGTTATTATTACAATCAGCTAAGTAAGAAAGCCATTCATGTGTCTAACTTCAAGAGAATGGCTTTTTATAGCAAATGGATGATATATTATACACCAGATAAAATCAAGAAGCTATATTGTGGGCCTGAAGCTAGATGTTTTAGAAGTGGGTTGGAACCTGGGGATTGGCTCCATATGATATTTACCAGACTGCTTCTGTACCAATATATTCAATGAAATGTGGAATCACATGGGACAAGCAATTGCTCCTGATGCGCGGGAAGCCCTCTTTGATACTTCATCAGGCTCGAAGAATCTTTCCACAGAACAAAATCAGCTTTCGTAGCTACCTTAGTGGCAATTTTTTTTTTTTGGGCAAACTGGAAGTCGGTAGCTATATCTACTGCCGATCAGTAGTGCAATAAAATCTGCAAGATTAAAAGCCATGAGAATGTGTATGCAAAACGAGTGGGTGCAAATAAGTGGTTAAAAAAAATGGCAGAACTGTGAAAGAGCTGATAATTGCAAAACTACGGGTTAGCAGGCTCTTTCAGGCAATTGTGAGACAAATAAGATAGCTGTTCAAAATATGTGCTCATACTTGTGTTACTAATTATTTGATTGTAAATTTTTGGTGATCTGTGAGTATATGAATTAACATTCGGATTTAAAATAAAATGTTTCTGCTGCATTTTGGTAAATAAAATGTATTTTTTTTTTAAAGCGTGCATTTTTTTTATTGGTCTGTTTAGATAATATTGCAGACAACACAGGCACTGCTGTAAGCTGACGGTAATTGTTTGTGCATTAAATGCACTGATGTGCATGACTGCATTTTATGGCCTAATAAATACACACATGTATTACTCACATGAGACTCTCAGCTTTATGCAAACCTAAAAATGCTCAATTGTCATGTATATTCTGTTGCTCACATTAACAAGCAAGAAGGGATTTTTACACTGCAGCATTTTGAATTTCGCGACAGCAGGATTATCTTCTTTTGCAAGTGCAAGCAACCTTGCATGGGTCAAAGGAACTGGAGAGATTCAAATTAGGATTGTTCCTCGAGCTTCCTAAAAACTAAATGGATACATTGCTTACTATACTGTGTAACAAATACAGACGTTGACTGCAAGAAAATCCCACCTTGCTCCCTCAACCCCCATATGTGAAAAAGGCATGAAAGATATTGGTCATTGGATATGGATGCTGAAGGGTCTTGACTTCAAACCAAATGATACAAAGGAATGAAAAGCCTATTTGGCAATAAGTAAGCTGAAAATTATTTAATACTCATATAGGTAAGATTTATACACTCTGGTCACAGAAGTATCGTGAAATATGGTTATGATGTATTTAGCGTTCCCCCGTTCACATTTGTGTTCGCGGAGTATTTGCTAACTGATTGAGGTGAGACATCTTGCTCACATTAATTGTAGGAGCATATCCCATAACAGATATTAATATGTTGTAACATGCATTGCTTATGTGTGTGTACTGATTTAAGTGTTCAGAGTTGGACTCTCCATTTTCTTTTGTGGCATGAAAAAAGTCTCTAACTGCTTTGTCTGACTCCTCCACAGTCATAACTCAGTGGGAGGGGTGGGAGACACCTGCCAGTTCTCCTTTTTCACAAGGAGTGCACAGTTTACCTTTGGGTGTTAGGAAATCTCCCGGGGTGAAACAAATAGTTTAAAGGCACATAACTTCGGATCTGTTTTATCTAACAAAACCTCAACAGATTTTCCATTGCCAAACTGAGATCCACTTGGCTCTTAATATTCTGAGCCTTTGATTTTGTAAAACAAAACATTGCTCAAACTTCTGGCAATCGGTGACATGCAATACGTCAGCCTAAAATGGCAATTTTGAACCTGGTACACGGCGATGCTAGCATTAGAAAGTTTGCTTCTTTAATTTAAGGTGATGCTTGCAAAAAGAAATTGGCCATGTAGCTAAAATTCCAGAGCCTTGGTGCCTATGAGCGTTCCTGTTGGTAGGATGAAACCTTGAGCATAACCAGTCAGAATCAATTACATTGTTTGTGATGTAATGAAATGTTAACGCATAACTCAGATTTTTATTTGAAGGCTTCCTACTATATGGTGACATGTCTCACCCTGGCATATAATATCATGTTGACTGTATATTTGTGTGTGGTGTATTGATGCTATAGTCTATCAATCAGCACAGAAGCAATCATGTGCATTACATATCCTTCAACAATATAAATGTCTAGGGCCCGAATCACAAAGGGCCTCTGCACTCTGGGCGGCGGCCCCACAGTCGTGGTGGAGGCCCGCACTCCTGTATGGATCTCCATGTTGCTGTTCCTCATTGCAGAGGTTCCACCATGAGTGCGGGCCACCCCCCATGACTGCAGAGCCTCCGCAATGAGTGTGGAAACCCTTTGTGAATCGGACCCCAAGTGTATATCCTACTGTCATCAGAATTAGGAATTGTATTTGGTTATGGAAATACAGGGGGATATTTACAAGGGGATTGCGCCACTAGAACGTCACTTTTTTGACGTTCCTGTGGCTCAGTGCACTGCACCATATTTACAAAGTGAGTTAAGACACTTTATATGGCTTAATGCCGCTTTGTAAATATGATACCCTTTCACGCAGTTATCTGCATGAAAGGGAGGTGCAATGGGTGTTGCTGTCAGTGTTCAACCGCAACACCCATTGCTTTTTGACACTGCCAAAGATTTACAAGGATGTGTAAATCTGAGGCAGCGCCAAAAACTAATGCCTAGCAAAAGCAGGCGTTAGATTGGCGCGACAAGGAGAAATATGCTTTTATTCCCCTACTCGTCTTTGCTCTTTCTATGTGTGCTGCATTCTTAGAAAGAGCCAATCACCATTGAAGATTCTTTATGTGCATGAAGGTGTCCTTTCCTGCACACAAACAATCATTCCCTGCAACATAGACGCCCTTGCAACATGGTGCAAGTGTGCCTGCATTGCAAGGATGACTCCCTGCAATGCAGGCACCCTTGCACTGTGGTGCAAGGGTGCCTTAGTGCAAGGGAGCCTGTGTTGTAGGAAATCATTCATCTCTGCAATGCAGGCACCCTTGCACCACAGTGCAAGGGTGCCTTAGTGCAAGGGAGCCTGTGTTGTAGGAAATCATTCATCTCTGCAATACAGGCACCCTTGCACTGTGGTGCAAGGGTGCCTTAGTGAAAGGGGGCCTGTGTTGTAGGAAATCATTCATCTCTGCAATGCAGGCACCCTTGCACTGTGGTGCAAGGGTGCCTTAGTGCAAGGGAGCCTGTGTTGTAGGAAATCATTCATCTCTGCAATACAGGCACCCTTGCACTGTGGTGCAAGGGTGTCTTAGTGAAAGGGGGCCTGTGTTGTAGGAAATCATTCATCTCTGCAATGCAGGCACCCTTGCACTGTGGTGCAAGGGTGCCTTAGTGCAAGGGAGCCTGTGTTGTAGGAAATCATTCATCTCTGCAATACAGGCACCCTTGCACTGTGGTGCAAGGGTGCCTTAGTGCAAGGGAGCCTGTGTTGTAGGAAATCATTCATCTCTGCAATGCAGGCACCCTTGCACTGTGGTGCAAGGGTGCCTTAGTGAAAGGGAGCCTGTGTTGTAGGAAATCATTCATCTCTGCAATACAGGCACCCTTGCACTGTGGTGCAAGGGTGCCTTAGTGAAAGGGGGCCTGTGTTGTAGGAAATCATTCATCTCTGCAATACAGGCACCCTTGCACTGTGGTGCAAGGGTGCCTTAGTGAAAGGGGGCCTGTGTTGTAGGAAATCATTCATCTCTGCAATGCAGACACCATTGCACTGTGGTGCAAGGGTCCTTAGTGCAAGGGAGCCTGTGTTGTAGGAAATCATTCATCTCTGCAATGCAGGCACCCTTGCACTGTGGTGCAAGGGTGCCTTAGTGCAAG
The DNA here is from genome assembly GCF_964204655.1 of Triturus cristatus. Classification (NCBI taxonomy): domain Eukaryota; kingdom Metazoa; phylum Chordata; class Amphibia; order Caudata; family Salamandridae; genus Triturus; species Triturus cristatus. The sequence goes on from NC_140582.1 coordinate 271,916,592, forward strand.
GGGGCCTGTGTTGTGGGAAATCATTCATCTCTGCAATACAGGCACCCTTGCACTGTGATGCAAGGGTCCTTAGTGCAAGGGAGCCTGAGTTGTAGGAAATCATTTATCTCTGCAATACAGGCACCCTTGCACTGTGGTGCAAGGGTGCCTTAGTGCAAGGGGGCCTGTGTTGTGGGAAATCATTCATCTCTGCAATACAGGCACCCTTGCACTGTGATGCAAGGGTCCTTAGTGCAAGGGAGCCTGTGTTGTAGGAAATCATTCATCTCTGCAATACAGGCACCCTTGCATGCATTCTTAGTATTTGTGTGATGATGGATCATTGTGCTTCAATGCTTGGGCCTAAGACAATGATCCAGGTACTTAAGGAGACTGGGGCCAATCCATACACAGCATGGATACAATAGTGTGCATGCTAAACTGACTCATTATCCACAAGCAGATGGATGCTTTCTTCCAGTGTCTTTGGTGAGCGGGGCAGATGAGCTTGCACATCAGGATGCACATTCAAAGGTTGCTAACTCCTTCCATGCCTCAGATGCCTCGTGGATTCAGGAAACAAATGGGACTGTGCCTAGGCAGCATGTGAACAATTGTGCACATTCTCACTCAGTTCTCCTTCTAGTATGATCCTGCGCTCAGAGAGTGCATGTAAGCATGTGGCCTACTATAGAAATGCTGTGATTTCACAGGCAAGTCTGAAACATTGACCCAATGGTACAACGCAAAAAGATGAGCCCCCCCTGCAGAATGTGACGAGGGGGCCCTCTGCGTCTCCCATATCTCACTGATATTCATTGGCTTTGGGCTAAATGGGGCCCCCTTGAAGGGTTGGGTGCCCCCTAGACGAATGATGCCTCCCTGCACCACAGAGGCTGCATGGGCCTATGTCACGCCCCTGCATCAATCCATTCCTGGGGTGCCCAATGATTTCTAAATGTCTGTGCGAGTCCACTGGTGAATCAATCGTACTGAGTTATCCTTTACTCATTCTATGACATTGCTATGCAACTTTATTGCTAGTCTCCTTATGCTGGCCCTCAGCTGGCTCCCAGCAACTGTATTTTTTGAGGAGCTTATATTGTTCATCAGTTTATAGAAATCTGACATTGTGATCAATCAGACACACTTATAGCTGTCCAAAATCATAATGCCGAAAAATATTTGGAATTCTGAAATATGACCACACCTTAAGATACCATGATATAAATAGTTAGCTTCGGGTCAACGATCATATCACCTCGAGGTCTGTTTCGTGATCTATAAGTCTGTCTAGGGACACACATACCGGGGTACTTGGCAATATATTTTCAGTTTCTGAAGCATGCACGAATAGGGTGCCCTGCTGCAGGTCCTACATTCACCTTCCAGAGGTGTCAGAACACTACAGCAGAGTGGAATTTCAATAGGTTTGCATGATCTCTGCTTGGAAATCATTTATCCACCCACTTACATTGCAATCATTTCTTTTCTGCATCTCAAATGTCACCAGTAAAGATTCCATGAGACATGATACACAAGGATGCAATATCCTTCTGAAGCCTTGAGTTTTGGTGTCAAAAACTGTCAGCAGGGCATGGCAAAAATCGTAGCTTTTGAACTCCTCCGAATGCTGGGGTTACATTGCTTCCTTGATCCACTCCCATTCGGTGAACACCCTAAATATCGATTCCAAAATATCGACTGCCCAGAATATCGAAGTTAAAATATAGAGTGTACAGAATTTTGAATTATCAAAATATATATAGGTCAGAATATCGAAATTGGGGTACGAAATATCGATTTCCATAATATAGAATTTAAAAATATAGAATTCCATAATATCAAATGTTAAAATATAGATTACCATAATATCGAATTTAAAAATATAGATATCTATAATAACAAGTTTTTTTTTGTGGTATGTGTGGTAGTATATGTGTAAAAATTATGTATTATTTTTGTAATGTATGTTTAATTTATTTAAACTAATGAATGTTATGTAATTTAATTTTTGCGTAATTTATTTCCGTAGCGGGTTGTGGGTTTATAGGGGAAAAGGGTGGGAAGTAATTTAATTATGGTTAATTAAATATTAATTATATGTATATGTTTTGATAATTAATTGATTGATAATTAATTATTAATTGGTAATTAATTTTTATTAATTGGTAATTAGTTTATATTAATTGATTAATTGATTATTATGTTAATTGTATTTTTTATTATTAGGAGCGGGTTGTGGGTTTGTAGGGGAATTGGGTCGGAAGTAACTTAATTGTAAAAAAGTAAATAATAATTTTTTTATTTATGTGTATTGATAATTAATTGTTAATTAATTATTAATTGGTAATTAATTTGTATTAATGGGTAAATGATTTGTATGAATTGCTAAATAATTTTTATTAATTGCAAAATTATATTTATTAATTGATTAATTGATAATAATGTTAATTGTGTTTTTTTATTATTGGGAGTGGGTTGTGGGTGTATAGGGGAATTGGGTGGGAAGTAAATTAATTGTAATAAAGTAAATAATATTTTTTTTATTTATGTGTATTGATAATTGATAATTAATTATTACTTGGTAATTAATTTGTATTAATTGGTAAAGAATTTTTATTAATTGCTAATTTATTTTTTTCAATGGTAATTAATTGTTATTAATTGGTAATTATTTTTAATTAACTTTTTATTGGTATTGATAATTAATGTAATCTTATTTTAAAAATAAATCATTACTTTCCCTACTTTTGCACTCTCAGGAGTGGGAATAGTATTTTTTACCCTCCCGCTATCCAACTCTTTCCCTACTGTTGCACTCACTGGAGTGGGAATAGTAATTTTTACCCTCCTGCTATCCAACGCTTTCCCTACTGTTACACTCTTTGGAGTGGGAATAGTAATTTTTACCCCTACACTATCCAGCGTTTTCCCTACTGTTGCATTCACTGGAGTGGCAATAGTAATTTGTACCCCTACGCTATCCAACGCTTTCCCTACTGTTGCACTCACTGGAGTGGGAATAGTAATATTTCCCTTCTTGCTATCCAACGCTTTCCCTACTGTTACACTCGCTGGAGTGGGAATAGTAATTTTTATCCTCCCGCTATCCAACGCTTTCCCTACTGTTGCACTCTTTGGAGTAGGAATAGTAATTTTTACCCCTACGCTATCCAACGTTTTCCCTACTGTTGCACTCACTGGAGTGGGAATAGTAATTTTTACGCTCTCACTATCCAACAAAATCTCTACTTTTTTTACATTACTTTTATTATGTTTACATTTTAAGCTTTTTTATATTATGTTATGTATGTTTTACTTAAGTGTTTTGAATATTTCATAACTTTTATATTATTTTTAATACATTTAAAAAATTCGATATTTTAGCTAACTATATTTTAACATTCTATATTTTGGAATCGATATTTTAGTACTTCCCTGTTTGTAGATAGGGAGTCGATATTCTGTCCTTCTATATTTTGGCGTCAATATTTTGTGTAGTCGATATTTTGTCTCTCGATATTAAGTCACTGAACCCTCCCATTTGGTACTTTCTAACCTTGTTAGATTTTTTGGGAGCTCAAAAACCTGCAGTGGGACAAGGCAGGGAGGCTTAACCAACAGGACTCCACAAGGTCCAATTTCTGGATTTCCAAATCCAATGGAAGCCTCAATCTTTGCTGTCAAAAGCTCAAAGTGGAACAAATCAGGAAATCATGCCTTCAGAGACTGAGCCAAGGCTGTTTCTCTCTTGAGCAAACATGATACATCATTCCCATTCTGTGAGTCTCTGATTTCTTCTAAGTGCCAACTTTTCTAGAGTGATACTTTTCTTCAGAAAGATCATTCTGCAGGAACAGCATCCAAGATACCAGGGCACAGTTAGCAGTTTGAGGCAAACGCAACCACACTCTTGAACCAGGTCTCGATTACTGTACAGTCTACTGGTCAGCTCATTCTTCAGCAAAATGTTCTTTCTGTCCTTCGTGTTCCTGGGGCCTCAGGAGGCCATCTGCCCTGACCCTTCTGAATCCCTTACAGTTCTCGAGTACAAAGGAAAGAGGCCATGCTCTAGACCTCTCCACAGACAAAAAGCTGTTCCCCAATCTTTTAAGTTCCTCAAAGTCCTGTTATGCTCTGAGGTGCTGGTGGTGAGAACCCCAATTATTAATAAAAACTATTAGTGGTTGATGGGGTGCTCAATCTATCCCTGATACATCACCCAAAATCATTTCCAACAATTTTGCTGAAATGGTGTGTAACTACCCAAAAGCAAATAATGTGAATTTCGCACAACCCTACTTCACAGCATTCTAATAGGTGACTTAGCTAGCAGGTTAAAAGAGTTAGATTTTCACCATGTCAAAATGGTTTACTTAGCATGTGCTGATTGCAGCTTTTGGCCACAGCTGTTCAGGGCTAAAATTGCAAACCTGAAGTCATACTTTTTGAATTCACTGATCTGGGTGGCGTATTCGCACATTGTGCCAGATGTGCCAAATTCCTGAAAGAGAACTAACATAAAATGGTAGGAGTCCAAAAAATACCAGCAAACTCTGTTCTAGGGAGACCTTGCAAAAAGTGATTTTCATGTGTACTGGCCTCCTGCCAACAATTGTATGGGTGGGAGGGGGGATTGGCTAATGCTGAAGGACTGCAAATAAAGTTTGTTAGACCTGGCCCTCTTTGCAAGGTCACCCCCAAACCGTCTGCCTTTTAAGCGCCACTTTTTGCTGAATTTGTTTTTGCTAGCCCTAGGACTCTGTGCACTTTACCACTGCTAACCAGCGGAAACATGCTTTTGCTCTCTCTTTGAAACATGATCAAATTAGCCTATTTAATTTCCTTGAAGTCCCTAGTAAAGGAGCACAAAATGTGAGTAGGGCCTGTAAATTAAATGTTACTAGTTAACCTGCAGCACTGATTGTGCCACCCGCTTAAGTAGACCTTTTTAACATGTTTCGGGCCTGCCATTGAAGCCTGTGTGTGCACTTTAAACACCCATGTCACACTAGAAAAATAAGCCTTTTACTAGGCCCAAACTTTCCCTTTTTATACAAAAAAGTCATCCCTAGGGTTTGCCCTGAACAGCCCAGTGTGCGGGGTGTAGTGTATTTAACAGGTAGGACATGTACCTTTAGGTTTTACATGTCCTGGCAGTGAAAAACTCTTACATTCATTTTCTCTACTGCAAGGCCTACCTTTCCCATGGATTAGCATTGGAGTTGCATTATTACATTTAACACACTGTGTTAGAATCCGGGTTCTCTGGTTGGCACAGGTAGGTACTTGTGACAGGCAGGGAACCTTTCATCTAGTCAGGGTAAGGGGTTACATTCCTAAAATAACCCCTGCTCACCCTCTAGGTTGCTTGGCGCGAGCAGACAAGGCTTATCTCAGAGCGTTATAGGTTAAGCATTTGTGAACACATACAGTAACCAAGTGACAACACTACAAATGGATACCACACAGGTTTTTATATTAAAAATAAGGATTCTTGGGGGGCGTGGTTTGGACGCCGAGAGAGATGGCGGCTCGGTGATTCTCTCTGTCCGTGCGTCGATCGAATAAGGGCGGAGGAACGGGTCTCGCCGCTTCTGCAACGATCTTAACAGTGGAATCATCAACCGGAATGTGAGGGGGACCTCGAGGTGCAGTTTGGAGGCTTTTTGAAGCAGGGGAGCAGTTTTACCACCGCATCGAGTGCTCCGGCTGCGGATCGTGAGGAGTAAGGCTGGGGACGAGACCGCGTGACTGCCAGTGTTTGGCGACCGGCTTGGAAGTCACCCAGAGGAACCCGTCGGAACCGGATGGCATCGGAACTGGCTGCGGACTGATGCGGAGACATACCGGTATGAGGTGGGGAGCGCGAAGGTGCTGGTGCGGACGGATGGCGTAGCACGAAGGAGAGTCTTTGATGTCTATCACGCACGTAAGATGGCGGCACCCGTTTCTTAGTCGGTGGGTCCTCGTTGTTGATACGACGCCTGTGGGGCTCGATTGATGATACGCTTGCATGTAATGGCGCCTAGACGAGAATGTGGAGAAGGTGCTCTATGCCAGGCAGAGCCAAGGCCGATCCTGACATACCGCTGGAAGTAAGGTTTGCTTTCCTGGATCGGCAATCTCAGAGCCTATATCTGGCAATGCGGAGTTGCGAAGGAGTCTGACATCACGTTACGAGGTTTTAATCTTGCCATCTGCCACCATATGATTTCACCTGACCATCCTATGCCATCCCATCCTATGCCTAGCCCACACGGCTCCATCGTATGACTGCAGGGTCTAGCCTGGCACACATATGCTGTTTCTATGATGTGACTACATGTCAATGTTACCAGATGAAAGTGCGTGCTCCCGCACGGTAATCTACTAATCGCAGGGGTAGCGGTTGGAAAAAGGCCAGGGACACGTCTCAGTTATCACGTGTGGTAGAATTAAAGGATTAATGTGCGTATCACTGAATTGGCTATTACAACTCAACGGTGGTGACGGCGACCGTAAGAATCTCTGCAAGTAAAGGGTGGAGCACGTGAGGTCTGTTGCGACCAGTCACGGAATCTGTGCGACTGGCAACCATGGCTGACAGTAAAGACTCGGTGAAAAGCATGAAGAGGCTTAAATCTGATCAGTCGAATCCAAGTTCACCCAGCAAGGGAGGGAAAAGTAATCTGGACCCGATGGACCTGATACTTAATAAGCTAGAAGAGGTAAGAGAGCTGGCAAAGGCGACCAAAGACGAGGTAGCGGCTATCAGGCAAGATAATCGCGAAACCAATGCAAGGCTGTTGGAAGCAGAATCGAGGATTAGCAGACTTGAGGACCTAGAGGTGAAATCTTGTGCAGCCATCAAGCGCTTATGCATAATCACGGATCAAACATCGCGGAAAATGGCGGAGTTGGAAGATAGAAATAGACGAGGGAACCTACGGATTTTTGGTCTGCCGGAAGGATCGGAAGATCAACATGGGAGCTGTGGAGCCTTCTTGGAGTCTTGGTTCACCCAGGCTACTAACTTGTCCTTTCGCCAACCTCTGGAGTTTGATAGGGCACATAGGGTGCCAGGCAGAATAAGTAAGAATCAGAAAGGTCCTAGAGCCATTGTGTGTAAGCCATTACGATACCAGCATGTAGAGCAAATTCTTGACTTCATGCGGAAAAACAATCATATCTTGTGGAAATCGAACAAAATATACATCTCACAGGATTACAGTAAAGAGACAGTGGAAGTTAGGAAGGCATTCTTGGCTCTACGGCCACTACTAAAGAAAAGAGGCTTCCAATATGGGTTTGTGGGGCCTGCAAAATATCGTGTGTTGGTCCACGGCTCCCCGCACCTGTTTTCAGATCCCTTGAAACTGAAACGCATGCTGGATGGCCCGGAAGAATTAGAAATGGAGTCATGTACCTCAGTTGACGCAGTTGAGCAGGCCTCGGCCTCAGGGTATAAGTGAATGATCCCTGTTCTCATTGACGCTCATGTCCTATGTGAGCTTTTGCTACTTCATGTGGAGGGTTGCCAACTGCACGACTCTCCGCCTCCAGTCACTCTCCAATGATGGTTCTGTTGATTGAATGTAATTGTTTATGATACCTTTTTGCATAGTATGCTATCGTTAATGCCTTTCATCCCACTGGGTGTCAGTTCCCTTGGCCTTATTCGCTGGTGGTTATGCTACACATGCCTCGCTCATGGTGGTATGATGGGATAGTTGGTAACCTGTTGTTAGCTGGGTTGCGGGTCTTAGGCTGGCTGGAGAGGTCTATGACGGATATTATATTAGATTATTGCAGGTTGTTTGATATTACAGTGGGTAGGAGCATATTCCAGATCGATTGTGTTAGTTCCTCTGTTCCATATTGTTCTATGTTCCATATTGTTCTCTTGATTGCGCACGGGGGGAGATGCGATGCAATCTCTTTCCAGTCACCATGCCTACACCGTATAGTTGGGGTGGGGAGGGTGGGGGGTTGAGGGGTTTTTGGGGAGGGGTCTGTGTTCTGTGTATTTTGCTTTTATGTCCTCTTGCTTGCATAATCTTCATCTCTTACATGCTCGTGGGTGAGGGTGGCGACGGGTTCTATTACGGCTCTATCTGGGCTCTTGTTGTGATATATGTAAGTATCAATATGATGATGCAACCTTGCGATGCCAATTAGCTCAACTAACTCTCCGTTGGGAGTCTGCAGTGTGGACAAACTGAAGATACTGTCCTTTAACGTTAAAGGTCTGAACCAGCCTGTCAAGAGACAGAAGATATTAGATTATGTTAAGAGATTAAAGGGCGATATTGTTTTACTTCAGGAGACGAAGCTTGAAGCTAAGCAGTTTTACCACCTGAGAAATAAATTTTACAATGAGGTTGTGGGCGCTGAGGCTGTGAACAAAAAGAATGGGGTTCTGATTCTTGTTGCAAGGAAGTCTAAGGTAGAGATCTTATCCTCTGAAGCGAGTGTTGACGGTAGATGGGTCACGGCCAAACTGAGTAGGGATAACACAGAGTTTTATGTTACTAATATATATGCCCCCAACACTAGCGATTTGAGTTTTTGGAACAAACTGAACAAACACCTTGAAACTATTCCAGATAATGCGGTACACATATTAGCTGGAGACTTCAATCTTCCGATGGATGCAACCTTAGATAGAGACTCACGTTGTCCCTTCAGAACAAATAAATCACATAAAGCTTTTCTCAATTTGTGTCGTCGCTTCAACCTGGTGGATACATGGCGGATCCAGAATCCCACTGGGAGAGATTACACTTTTTACTCTTCCCCACATGACTCGTATTCCCGGATTGATTTCATCCTCATAACACAGAACGGCGTCCCTCGATTAGAGTCTACTACCATAGAACCTCGTGTTCTGTCTGATCACTCGTGCATTTCACTATCAATTGCTAATGTCAAACCATCTTCTCGTCAGACGTCTTGGCGTTTGAATGATGAAATCCTAAATAATGATAAGCACCGGGCCACAATATATGAGGCGATCTCTTCCTACCTTCAGATTAATAGAAAGGGGGACACGTCCGATCTCACTAGGTGGGAAGCCTTGAAAAGTACCATAAGGGGAGAGTGTATCAAGATTAGGTCAGCAATGAACAAAAATTATAATGCAAAGTTGGAGGCCTTGGAAGCCGAAATTATGACTCTAGAGAATAGACACTTAAAGGATAGGGATGATATGTCTCTTGCTGCATTGGCGAATAAAAAATATGAATATAATAAAATAGTTAGCGAAAGAGCGGGTGTCTGGCTTGATAAGGGTAGGCGGTTTAAGCTTTGTGAGTCTAATAAAGCAGGCAAATCCCTAGCCTCGTACTTGAAGTTTAAGGTCCAGAAAAACTCTATTAATGTCATTAAAGATGCATCGGGATCCTCGCACTCAGACCCAGATAAAATAACCGAGGTGTTCAGAGTATTCTATGAGGACCTTTACGCAAAGAATGAAGCAGTGGAGGAATCCGGGATTAAGGAGTACTTAGATGAGTGCGATCTCCCACAGCTTTCTGTGGAGGACCAGGTCGGTCTTAATGGCCCAATTAATGCACTAGAAATAGAGACTGCAATTAAACATCTGAAAGTAGGGAAAGCTCCAGGCCCTGATGGATTTACGGCGAAATTTTATAAAACTTTTCCCTCCCTTTTAGTCGAACCCCTACTACACTTATTTCAAGATATTAATAAATCTGGTGAGGTCAGGGGTACATTGGCAGAAGCTATAATTGCTGTGCTTCCTAAGGATGGGAAAGACCCCTCGCTACCGAAAAATTATAGGCCAATTTCGCTGATCAACATAGACTGCAAACTTCTGGCTATGATTCTCTCGGCTCGCCTCCAGAGGGTTCTTCCCAAGTTGATTCACCCTTCTCAGGCAGGCTTCCTTAAAAATCGGTTGTCTAGTGACAATACAAGGATTTTGGCGCATGTATTAGAGAAAGCGAAGCTCCTGGGCACGCCAACTGCAGCAATAACACTAGATGCTGAGAAAGCATTTGATAAGGTTGATTGGACCTTCCTCCAAGCAGTCTTGTGTAAATTCAACCTGGGGGAATCATTTACGAGACTGGTAATGTCCCTATATTGCTGTCCTTCGGCAAAGGTGAGAGCGGGTGGAGCTTTCTCCTCCCCCTTTTGTTTAAAGCAGGGTACGCGGCAGGGATGCCCCCTGTCACCCTCATTGTTCTTGTTAGCAATAGAACCGTTCTTATATCATATAAGGAATGATCCCAAGATAGCTGGTATTCCGTTTGGAGATTGCACTGTTAAATTAACGGCATATGCAGATGACGTGCTTGTCATGTCAGAAAGAGCGGATGAGGCCATACCTGCACTCATGTCTGTTATTGAAGACTTCTCCAGAGTATCTGGGTATAAACTCAATAAAGACAAGACGGAGGTTAAGCTACTGAAAAATGTTGGGGATAAAGGGATCATTGGGGATTCCGGTCTTACATGGCAGCCTCGGTGCTTTAAATATTTGGGGCTAGACTTCGATAAAGATTTGATCTCTACGCTGAAAGTGAATGAAGAACTGACCCTCAAAAAGATATCTACATTACTGGAGGGTTGGTCTCCAAAGTTTCTCTCCTGGTGGGGTAGAGCGGAGACGCTCAAAATGATGTCAACTCCGCTGGTTAACTATCTGGCCAGCATGCTCCCTATGACGTTCTCGGATAATTTTATTAATAAGGTGGACCAGCTGTTTGGTAGTTTTTTGTGGCAGGGCAAGAAAGCCAGAGTCTCACTGAAGAAGCTGCAATTAGCAAAAGATAAAGGTGGCCTGGGTCTCCCCTCGTTTAGGAACTATCAGACAGCGTATCTTTGCAAACAGGGTGCCCAGTGGTTAATAAAATCCCCAGCTTATACGCCACTATGGGTTAATATTGAGGAGTCGCTGGTAGACCATGCGCCTCTGGAAGCTCTTCTTACGATGGACCTGTCACACCTACCACACTCCAAATATATCCTGCTGAATACTAGAAGGGCATTGCTTAGACTCGACCAAACGCATAAAACAAAGCTGACATTCGCTAGATCGTCGTTTATGTCCTTGTGGAGAAATGCCCATCTCAAATATAATGGTAATAGTCTAGTCTGGGACTCTTGGTCCAAGAGGGGCATTAATTTGGTGAGGGACTTATATGATGATAGAGCTCCACTGCCGTTCTCGACCTTGCAACAGAGGTATGATCTTACCCCAATGGATTTTTATGACTTTCTACGAATCAAAGCGATACTGACCGCGCGTAATTTCTCTCCTTATACCCCATGGCTAATACTTCATATCCCTCGTCTTGTGCATGCTGGCCACTTCGTGTCCAAGGTGTATAAATTGTTATTGCCTTTGCCCACAGCAAAACATAAAAGGGTGGAATCGATATGGGAGGCTGAGCCAAATTCAACAGGCATAGCTTTTGACTGGGATATGATCCATAAGTTGGCCCTGACACACAAAGTCTCACCCATCCTGTTTCAAACGAAATACATGCTGCTTAACAGGGCATATTGGACGCCTGAAAAGCTCTTTAAATGTAAATTAAAGGAGTCTCCTGAATGTTGGAATTGTCAATCAGGCTCTGGTGATCTTGCACACATGCTGTTTACCTGTCCTTCACTAGGGGATTACTGGGGGAAAATATTTGACTGCATTTATCATGTATTCAAGATACGGCCTGTACAAGACTTTGTGTACGTTCTTTTGGGGGCGCTAGACCCACAAATACCAACAGTCCAAGATCGCCAGCTTTTGGACTTAATGTTAACGATGGCATGTAAAGTGGTTCTTTGCAAATGGAAAAATGCGAAGGAGGTGAGCTTCAAAATCTGGCAGGAATGGTTATCCTTCCTAAGAGGCTCTAATAATCCGGCCCTGCAAGCTTCTACTTGGAGCCCTTCCAACAGAAGGCTTTGGAAATCATTGGACGCCTCCTCCTTTCATTACGAGCCACCTTGAGATTTTGCTGGGGCTTGGTCCCTCTGTTTGGGGTTGGGAGTTGGGTCGTGATTAACTTGTTGAGACCAGGGTCGCCGCACCCACACATTAGGCATTGTATATACACAGTTGTACCTGTATACTGATGATGCAAGCTGGACTGATTTGTTTTATTATTATTTGCATAGCTATTTGTTTCTATTGATTTCTGTTTTTGTATTGTAGTATCGGACATGGACTGATTTGACCTTTTTGTACGGAAGAGTTACTGTACTGTCTTTGCTATTTCAATAAAAATGATTTGAAATAAAAAAAAATAAAAAAAATAAGGATTCTTTATATAGAGTTACCACAAGACCATTAAACGACAAAAATACACAATACTGTTACTTTAGATGGTAGAAGTTTGCTTAGTTCTCTTAAGTTCTTAAATGAGACACTTTAAGTCAATGTACCTTAGATGCGACACGCAGGGCAACGAAAGTGTTGCAACGATGCTGATGCAATGAAGTTTTTGGTGCAAAGAAATAAAGACGTGATGATCTTCCAGATGCGTTACGCTTCTCCGATGTTGCGAGAAGACTCGACTCGATGCGTCAGCTACAGCGGCGTCACCCCTTTAAGCGATGCGACGACAGCGGCCTTGGCAGCGGCACTCTTCTCCGACGTTTTCGAGACGCTTCCGCTCGATGCGATGCTGCAGCGGCGTCACCCCTTTACGCGATGCGAGGACAGCAGCTCCGACGACGGCACGCTTCTCCGTGGATGCGAGGCGCTTTTCTTAATGCGATGCAATGCGACAACTACGATGGCTGCGATGGCGACACGCTTCTTCCTCGATGCGAGATTCTTCTCTTGATGCGGTGCAATGCGTCAGCTACGATGGCTGCGATGGCGACACGCTTCTTCGGCGTTGCGAGACACTTCCGGAATGATGCGAGACGCTTCCGCTCGATGCAATGCTGCAGCGGCGACACCCTTTGCGAGATGCGACGACAACAGCTCCGACGGCAGCACGCTTCTCCTTCTTGAGTCGCGCTTCCAGCTCCTTGCTACACGCAGTCCCTCAGAAGGCCCAACAACAGCAGCAGGCACTTCCAAAATACTCTGGGGAGCTGGGGTGAAGTCCACTGGTCCTGGGACTTCGTTCAGGGGGCAAGCTCAGAACAGGCCCTTGGAGATCTTTTAAGTACAAGTTGAATTAAAAGTCTTTGTAGTCTTTTCTCCTCTCCTTTCAGCAGCAAGGCAACCACTGCAGGCCAATCCCCCAGGTTAGGGACAGTACTCCTCCTTACAGCTTTCCCAGTTCCTTCTCCTCAGGCAGAGGTTCTTCTTGTCAAGCAGGATCTAATTTCTTGGGAGCAGGGTCCCAATACTTATACCCCTAATTACTTTGTTCCTCTGGGGTAGAGGGGCCTTTGCCCAGTCCACACCAGTTCTTGAGCACTTTGTTGACATGACTCTGCCTTTCTATTCAGGGTGCAGGGCAGAGACATCAGCCACTCCACAGGAGGTGGAGCCAGCATTGTGGTGGCAGAGCACAGCCCTATTCAGAGTCCAGGTGCACTCTTCCCACCCATCTGGATGTCAATCTCTCTATTCACCACCAGGCTACCTAGCCCAGCCCCTCTGGGTTTCCCCAGCCCTGTCACTCACACAAACCAGACAGGCAGATACACATCATATCAGAGGCAGGCTGAAATGGTTAGGCAAGCAAATACCAGCTTTCTAAAAGTGGTATTTGCAAACACAGAATATTAAAATAAACTTTACTAAAAGATGTATTTTATTATTCTGAGTTCAGGCATACTAAACTCGATTTTCTACCATGTTCCCTGGGTCTGTTAGGATCATAGGATGTAACAATTCTAACAGCCCATTCTGGCCTATGGAGAACAGGTAGCCTTACAATAGTGAAAAACGAAAATGGCTGTAATTCACTATTAGGACATGCCAAACACATCAGGGCTTGTCCTACCTTAGGCTTACAATGGAACCTGCCCTTGGGCCTACCATAGGGGTGACTAATATGAAGTTAAGGGAAGGTTTAGGGACTGGGAAGTGGGTGCACTTGCCCAGTCAGCATGGCAGTACCAGACTGCACGCAGGTTCTGCAATGGCAGACCTTAGACATATTTTACTAGGCCGCTTCTGTGGGTGGCACAACCAGTGCTGCAAGCCCACCAGCAGCATTTGTATTTACAAGCCCTGGGCACTCCTGGTGCACTTTACTTGGGTCTGACAGTAAACCAAATAAGTCAATCATGGAATCCAACCAACATTTTATATTTTAATTAGGGTGCACTTGCACTGTGGCACTGGTTAGCAGTGGCACAGTGCTCTGAGCAGCTAACACCAGCAAAACACATGAGGCACAGTGACAAAAAGTGGAAGGGAGACTCACTCCAAAGTTCCAGGTCTAACACGTGTCCCCTCCAGCTGAAAAGTGGGGAGAACTACCCTAACCCAGGGATTTCCTCATCACTAAGGTGGAAAAATCTGGACAAACCGTCAGCATTGGTGTGATCTGTACCAGGGCGATGTTCCACTGTGAAATCCATACCCTGTAGGGAAATGGACCACCTCAACAGCTTTGGATTCTCACCCCTCATATGCATCAACCATCTGAGGGGCCTGTGGTCTGTCTGAACCCGGAAGTGAGACCCAAACAGGTAGGGTCTTAGCTTCTTCAGCGCCCAGACCACAGCAAATGCCTCACGCTCAATAGCACTCCATCTCTATTCCCGTGGTAGTAACCTCCTGCTAATAAAGGCTACAGGTTGATCTAGGCCCTCTTCATTAATCTGTGAAAGAACGGCCCCCACACCATGCTCTGAAGCATCTGTCTGAACGATAAACTCTTTGGAGAAATTGGGAGCCAAAAGCACGGATGCCGTGCACATAGCAGCTTTCAGGGCCTCAAAAGATTTCTGACAGGTGTCAGTCCAAATCACATTCCTGGGCTGCTTCCTTGAAGTCAGCGCTGTCAAGAGGGCAACAATGTTGCCATACCCCTTGACAAACCTCCTGTAGTACCCGGTGAGACCTAGGAAGGCTCTCCCCTCTGTCTGGGTTTTGAGTGACTCCCAATTCAGGATGGTTTCTATCTTAGGTTGAAGGGGTGCCACCTGGCCACTCCCAACTTGGTGCCCCAAGTACACCACTGAACCCTGCCCGATCTGACACTTACTCCCCTTGATCGTGAGGCCTGCCCTCCGCAGCGCCATCAACACTTCCCAGAGGTGGCGCAGGTGTTCCTCCCACGTGGAGCTGAACACTGCGATGTCATCCAGGTAGGCTGCACTGAACGAATCCAGTCCAACCAACACCTGGTTGACCAACCTCTGGAAGGTGGCAGGGGCATACTTCATCCCAAAGGGCATAACCTGGAACTGGTAGTGCCCATCAGGGGTGGAAAATGCTGAACTCTCTTTAGCCCCATCGGTCAAGGTGATCTGCCAATACCCAGACGTCAAATCAAACGTGCTGCGGTAGTTGGCAGCCCCTAGCCGATCTATGAGCTCATCAGCTCTGGGGATGGGGTGTGCGTCAGTCCTGGTGACCGAATTGAGTCCTCTGTAGTCCACACAGAACCGGAGTTCGGGTGTGGCTCCCGGCGCTGCAGCCTTTGGGACCAAGACCACTGGGCTGGCCCAAGGACTGCTTGAGGACTCAATTACCCCAAGGGCAAACATCTTGGAGACCTCCTCCTTGATGCAGGCCCTTACCCTGTCAGTCACCCTGTAGGCCTTGTGCCGCACAGGTGTACTATCTCCAGTGTCCACATCATGGACACACCAATCAGTGACACCGGGAATCAGGGAAAACAGGTCAGAGAATTGTCCCAGTAACTGGCGACAATCGTTCTGACCCATCTTGCTCCTTGGCTGACAGGAGGTCAGGAAGAGGCTCGGTCTCCTCCTCCATCCCAGAATCTGTCGCTAAGAGCATTCCCACTTGGGACCTCTCCAAGTGGGGCTTGAGGCGGTTGACATGAAGGACCCGCAAGGGGTTCCTTGGAGACCGCAAGTTCACCAAATAGGTGACAGGGCTCTTGCGCTCCACAACCTCAAAGGGACCGGTCCACTTATCCTGAAGCGCACAAGGCTCCTCTGGGGCCAAGACCCATACCTTCTGTCCAGGCTGAAGCTCTACCAGAGTGGCATTCTGGTCGTACCACCGCTTCATCTCCTCCTGGCTGGCTTCCAGGTTTGCCTCAGCAAGTTCCCTGAAACACCTAGTCTGGTTTCTGAAGGCCAGCATGTTGCTATATACATTCTGGGGAGGTTTCCTGGGAGATTGCTCCCAGCCTTGACCAGACTTAGAGGTCCTCTCACTGGGTGTCCGTACAGAAGCTCAAAGGGGCTGAACCCTAGAGACTTCTGTGGCACCTCTCTGTAAGCAAAGAGAAGGCATGGTAAGAGGACGTCCCACTTACGCCTCATGGGTTCCTCAAGACCCATTATCATGCCCTTTAGGGTTCGGTTGAATCTCTCAACCAACCCGTTTCCTGGGGGGTGGTAAGGTGTGGTGAACTTATAGGTTACACCACACTCTTGCCAAAGGGATTTCATATATTTAGATATGAAATTGGTACCTCGGTCAGACACCACCTCTAGAGGGAATCCGACTTGGGAGAAAATTCCAATCAGCGCACGTCCCACCACGGGGGCCGTCACTGTCCTCAGAGGGATGGCTTCCGGGTACCGGGTGGCATGGTCCACCAGGACCAGGATGAACCTATTGCCCATCGCTGTCCTGGGGTCCAGTGGCCCTACAATGTCAATCCCCACTCGCTGGGATGGGGTACCGACCACAGGGAATGGCTGGAGTGGAGCCTTCTGCTTCCTTCCACTCTTCCCACTTGCCTGGCAAGTCTGGCAGGTCCTGCAGCGAGTGTCTGAACTACTGTGCATTTGGGGCCAAAAGAAGTGGGTGACAAGCCTTTCAAAGGTCTTGCCCTGCCCCAAATGTCCTGCTAATGGCACATCGTGAGCCAGCCCCAGTAGGAAGGCTCTGAAGCGCTGGGGTACCACCAGCACAAGAGCTGACCCAGGCTCAGCAACCTTAGGCTCAGAATACAGGAGGTTGTTCTCCCAGTAAATGAAATGTGTTCCAGACTGATCACCGGTGGCCTGGTCTGCAGCCTGCTGCCGCATACCCACGAAAGAAGGGCACTCTTTCTGCTCCCTGCAGAATTCCTCCCTGGAGGGTCCTCCTTCCTGCTGCCAATGGGTCAGCTCAGGCAGGTCCCCCAGTTCAGCTATCTGTTCCCCTGTAGGTTCCAGGGCATCCCCCTCAAGATCTGCTTCCTACTGGACCGTGGGAACTTCAGGGGCCGGTTTCCCGCGCCCCCTGCCTCTTCTCCCTAAGGCCGGTTCCTGGGCCTCCCTCTCAGGCTCCAGGTCCTCTTGAACTCCTCTACTCACTGTCATGGACCGTGTGGTGACACACGCCCAATCTGGCATACCCAACATCTCCAGGTGAGCACTCCGCTCCACCTTAGCCCAAGGTGAGCTCTCCAGATCATTCCCTAACAGACAGTCTACAGGCATGGTGGGCCTCACAGCTACCTGAAGAGTACCAGAGACCCCCCCCACTCAAAGGGAACCTGAGCCACCGGGCAGTGACTCTCGGTGTTGTCGGCGGCAACAACCAGATAGAATACTCCTGGGACAACCTGCTCCTGAGACACCAGGTGGCGCTTGACAGCTGTCACACTGGCTCCTGTGTCTCTGAGAGCTTCAACCCTATGGCCATTTATGGTCACCCACTGCCTGTATTTTTCAGTGTTCTCAGGCTGCTGGGTTTTGGGGACCACTTCACGGTCTCCTAATGAGACCAGGGACATTTCTACTGAACCCCACCCACCTTGGACACCCATCTCTCCACCCAGGGCTGCACTAGCCGTCTGCCGGGGGGTTGCACCAGGGGGTGCTGGTTTACCAAACTGGCGACACTTGGGATCATTGGCAAAATGACCCAGCTCACCACATCTGTAACAGGTTGGGGGCCCTCTTTGAACAGGGGTACCTGTCGGGGCCACAGTCGGTTTCTAGGGTGGGGGAGGCTGAGAACCTTTCCCTTGGTTCCCTTGGGGATTACTTTGGGCCCTCCTCTGGAACTCCCTCTGTTTACTTTGTCCCCCCCGCTCTTCTGCTGGGGACCCTGCCCACCTTTGGCGGAGTCTCCCACGGGACACTTGTGGACCCTGGTACTGACCCAGCGGTCCGCCTCCTCAGCAAGCTTCCTATGGTTAGTCAGCCTACTATCAATCAGGTGCTGGCGTAGCTCAGGAAAACAAGTGCTCCCATACCATTAAATCAAGAAGCCCTTGAAAATGATCAACCTTGCTACCCTTCACCGAACCATCCAGTGCTCTGCAAAAAAAAGTCACATACTCCATATACGTACTATTGGGAATCTTAGTGCAACCCCTGAACCTCTGTCTATACATTTCAGGGGTTAACCCATACCTAGCCATTAAAGCTTCCTTCATATGAGGGTAAGAGTTATACACTTCTGAGGGCAAATCTAGCAGTGTGTCCCGCCCTTCACTCAAGAACCGTCACCACAACCCCGCTCCTCAATCCTTCTCAGGGACCCGGTGGGAGGACATGGCTACTTCATAGGCTTTGAACCACTGCCCTATGTCATCATTTAAAAAAAATTCTTTCACTACATCTTTGGGTATGTACACTCAGGACTCTACCTGCACTGGGGGTGTGCTGCCACCAGAGGGAGTGCTTCCCAAGCCCTGGGCTTTCAACTCCAGCTCCCTCATTATCACCTCATGGTCCATTTCCAGCCTTTTTTGTTCCATTACCAATTGTCCATTTAGTTTCGCCATCTCTATTTCATGAGCTCTGGTTTCCTTCCTGTCTGCCAACTCCTCTGGAGATAAACTTTTACTAGAAACACTGCTACTTGCAGGGGAAGGGGTTCTCCTTCCTCTTGGACCCACTGGCCCATCAGCTGCTCATCAGCATTATCATCATCAGTGGCATTCCTTGCTTCTACCCAGGCCCTCAGTGCCTTGTAGAACTCTGCCTTGTTTTTACATCCAGTTGAAGAAACATTAAACTTCTTGCAAAATAAGTTCAGCTGTGATAACTTGTAGCTATCCAATTTCTCATCTTCCCATTCAAATTCAGTATTCACAGAGACTATGGATGCTGCTTTCTCCACCATGGTTAAGCTTGGCAGTGCTAAAAAATAGACAGTCCCACAAAGAAATCTACCAACAGGTATTGGTTGTGTTTAAGGTCTGCACTCACTAAGTAGTGTTCACCAATCACTGTACATGAGTCACAAATGCAAGTCCAGAATCCTCACCGCTGACCACCAATGTTAGAATCCGGGTTCTCTGGTTGGCACAGGTAGGTACTTGTGACAAGCAGGGAACCTTTCCTCTAGTCAGGGTAAGGGGTTACACTCCTAAAATAACCCCTGCTCACCCTCTAGGTAGCTTGGCGCGAGCAGACAAGGCTTATCTCAGAGCGTTATAGGTTAAGCATTTGTGAACACATACAGTAACCAAGTGACAACACTACAAATGGACACCACACAGGTTTTTATATTAAAAATAAGGATTCTTTATATAGAGTTACCACAAGACCATTAAACGTCAAAAATACACAATACTGTTACTTTAGATGGTAGAAGTTTGCTTAGTTCTCTTAAGTTCTTAAATGCAACACTTTAAGTCAATGTACCTTAGATGCGACACGCAGGGCAACGAAAGTGTTGCAACGATGCTGATGCGATGAAGTTTTTGGTGCAAAGAAATAAAGACGTGAAGATCTTCCAGATGCGTTACGCATCTCCGATGTTGCAAGAAGACTCGACTCGATGCGTCAGCTACATCGGCGTCACCCCTTTACGAGATGCGACGACAGCGGCCTTGGCAGCGGCACTCTTCTCCGACGTTTGCGAGACGCTTCAGCTCGATGCGATGCTGCAGCGGCGTCACCCCTTTACGCGATGCGATGACAGCAGCTCCGAAGTCGGCACGCTTCTCCGTGGATGCGAGGCGCTTTTCTTGATGCGGTGCAATGCGACAACTACGATGGCTGCGATGGCGACACGCTTCTTCCTCGATGTGAGATTCTTCTCTTGATGCGGTGCAATGCGTCAGCTACGATGGCTGCGATGGCGACACGCTTCTTCGGCGTTGCGAGACACTTCCGGAATGATGCGAGACGCTTCCGCTCGATGCGATGCTGCAGCGGCGACACCCTTTGCGAGATGCGACGACAACAGCTCCGACGGCGGCACGCTTCTTCTCGAGTCGTGCTTTCAGCTCCTTGCGACACACAGTCCCTCAGAAGGCCCAACAACAGCAGCAGGCCCTTCCAAAAGACTCTGGGGAGCTGGGGTGAAGTCTACTGGTCCTAGGACTTCGTTCAGGGGGCAAGCTCAGCACAGGCCCTTGGAGATCTTTTAAGCACAAGTTGAATTAAAAGTCTTTGTAGTCTTTTCTCCTCTCCTATCAGCAGCAAGGCAACCACTGCAGGCCAATCCCCCAGGTCAGGGACAGTACTCCTCCTTACAGCTTTCCCAGTTCCTTCTCCTCAGGCAGAGGTTCTTCTTGTCAAGCAGGATCTAATTTCTTGGGAGCAGGGTCCCAATACTTATACCCCTAATTCCTATTTTCGTCTGGGGTAGAGGGGCCTTTGCCCTGTCCAAACCAGTTCTTAAGCACTTTGTTGACATGACTCTGCCTTTCTATTCAGGGTGCAGGGCAGAGACATCAGCCCGTCCATGGGAGGTAGAGCCAGCATTGTGGTGGCAGAGCACAGCCCTATTCAGAGTTCAGGTGCACTCCTCCCACCCATCTGGATGTCAATCTCTCTATTCACCACCAGGCTACCTAGCCCTGCCCCTCTGGTTTTCCCCAGCCCTGTAACTCACACAAACCAGACAGGCAGATACACATCATAGCAGAGGCGGGCTGAAATGGTTAGGCAAGCAAATACCAGCTTTCTAAAAGTGGTATTTGCAAACACAGAATATTAAAATAAAGTTTACTAAAAGATGTATTTTATTATTCTGAGTTCAGGCATACTAAACTCGATTTTCTACCATGTTCCCTGGGTCTGTTAGGATCATAGGATGTAACAATTCTAACAGCCCATTCTGGCCTATGGAGAACAGGTAGCCTTACAATAGTGAAAAACAAAAATGGCTGTAATTCACTATTAGGACATGCCACACACATCAGGGCTTGTCCTACCTTAGGCTTATAATGCCCCTGCCCTTGGGCCTACCGTAGGGGTGACTAATATGAAGTTAAGGGAAGGTTTAGGGACTGGGAAGTGGGTGCACTTGCCCAGTCAGCATGACAGTACCAGACTGCACGCAGGTTCTGCAATGGCAGACCTTAGACATATTTTACTAGGCCGCTTCTGTGGGTGGCACAACCAGTGCTGCAAGCCCACCAACAGCATATGTATTTACAAGCCCTGGGCACTCCTGGTGCACTTTACTGGGGTCTGACAGTAAACCAAATAAGTCAATCATGGAATCCAACCAACATTTTAAGTAGGGAGCACTTGCACTGTGGCACTGGTTTGCAGTTGCACAGTGCTCTGAGCAGCTAACACCAGCAAAACACATGAGGCACAGCGACAAAAAGTGGAAGGGAGACTCACGCCAAGGTGCCAGGTCTAACACAGTGTAATTTCCAAATAGTAACAAGTGACCATCAAATGTTTGGTGTCTTTGGACTTGTAATGAACAATCCTAACTTATGGTGAGTCGGAGTTTTAATTAGTTTTGAAAATGCCACCTTCCCTATTCTCAATTTATACGGGCTAAATGCATCACATTGGATGCCTCACAACTTCCTGCGATGCTTCAAGAATGCAAAGACATTTTTTCGAAGCGAGGTTACTCGATTGCAATACTAGATGAAGCCGAGTGACACTACCAAGATTTGCAAAGAGTCAACTTATTGCAGAAACAATTTAAAGAGTAGAACAAAAGAGAAGTTTTTGTGTCTATCTTTTCAACCTCATCTCCACCCATTAAAAACGTGATTCTGAAACGTTGGAATTTACTCCAACTTGAACCTGACTTTCAAGGCATATTTACAAAACCCCCAAATTTTGCCTATCAGAGGTTGCAGACTCTAAAAGAGCTCCTTTCTAAACCAGTTTCAGATGGAGGTGTGGACACAAAGGCATGCGTCCATGCCATAACTGTTCACATTTCAATAACACGTTGGATGATTATAGTATTACTCAGCCATGGTTTGGCAAACTTATTAAATTACATTTTACTGCTGATTGTAACAGTAAACATGTTATCTATGCGATCCGCTATCTGTGTGGCTTATACTATGTGGACAAGACGGAAAGAGCTTTGCGCACCCGCATCACTGAACATAAAAGTTGGCATGAACATCATCATTCCCTCGCCCAATTGAGATTTACCATTCTTGAAGTGGTGAAATCTCAAGTGGATAAGGACATGTCAAGATTACTGTCACAACGCGAAATGTATTGGATACGTCTGCTTGACACAATGACACAGAGAGGTCTTAACGACAGACTTGAATTTTCATGCTTCTTGTAATACACTGATATCTTTTCTTGATTCCTTTACTGATTCCACGTTAGGCTTCTGCAATTTTTTCTGCATACATTTTTTCTTCTGATTCCAACGTTCTTTTATCATTTTATCTTGTGGTTCAGGTTTTTCTCTATATGTGTTCTTTATATTTTTCTCTTTATCAGCATCTGCTAATATGACAGCTCTCTGAGCTTGTTGTTCAATAGGTTATTTCATGAGGCTTAGTCTAATTTGACCACACAATGTATTTTGTCTTGAAGCCCCACATCAGTTTGTTCCTTGTTATTGATTGTACTTGTGCACTTGTCACTTTATGGTTTGCATTTCTCCTCCTGTATTAGTCATGTTTTTCACCATTTCCACCTTAATTGACGAATGACTATGCATCTGTTTATTTGACCATTTCTATCTCTGATACTTACAGCTCACTAGTAATCGATGTGAGTTGCCATCTTTTCAAGATATATAGTATGCATTGTGACATTAATTTTCCTGTTTATAGATTCCCCTGATGAAGGGCTACTGTTTAAAGCCCGAAATGCATCGGGACTAACACCTAAGGAATGTCTGTTATCATTAATATTTTCTTCTGCTCAATAAATATGTTAATGAGCTAATATCAATGCCTTGTTTAATACATTGATGATGAAGTTTTGTACAACGGAAACTTGCTACAACATCATATGATGTATATTGCATTTGAATGTTTGATTACTATTTGATTGTATTTTGTTTACACTCTTTTCGAGTGATTTCCCCACAGTGCATCCGATGTCTAGGACACTGTCCTAGGTTTCTCTCCACTTTTAGAAAGTGGGCATTTTCTTGCCATAGCCATTTTAGTGCCTGATCCTGGGTCACACAACTAGTTGTAGCTGGCAGTACGTCTTTGCGTATTGCTCTAAGACAGTGAGACAAAGGGAAGATATGAGTTGGCATGATGGTCACTCTGAGTTTTCAAGGGGGGGCTATCATCTACCACACTAGCACATCACAAAGGCTCTGCCTGAGCATTCTTACAATGAGCTCATCACTAGTCTATTGTAACCCCAGACAGGCTGGGGCCAGGGCAGGGAGGAAGAGGATGCCTGGGGACTTCAAAGAAAAACCTCTAGAAACTTCTCCTGCACTTTAAAGGCCCAACTGGGTATAAAACCTGGCCCTCAGAAACTAACTCTTCATTACACTTCTGGTACTGTGGACATCTGCAAGGAAGAAGGACTGCTGTGGTGCTGAAGTGCTGTCAGTCTGCTAGACTAAACTGCTGGACTACTGCCTTGCTGTGCTTCTGCTTTGCTTGACTGACGTTGTCTGCTGCCCTCCTGCCGGAGTGAGAAAGACTGGACCTGCTTTTCTTGATCCCAGAAACCCAGAGTGACTCTAAGGGCTAGATGGATGGCCTCCTGACTTGAGCCTCAGAGACAGAAGCTCCAGCAACCTTGCACCTGCACCTGGACCCTGCCATCTGTGTTTCTACCCTGGCAAGTGATGCCACCTTAGTCTTGGATCATTGGAAGTGGGCCTAAGGTGCTCTGCCAGCTTCTGTGTACCCGGCAGAACCCTTGCATATCCTCTGCTGTGCAATCCTGAGCATTACAGATGCATCGCCCCTGCTGCGTGGATAGGGACCACCGTAAAGACCATCACCGCATCGGAACTGCCGCTGTGCAATGAGTCCCTAGCACAGGCCCTCACATCCATTGACTATGACAGGCTCAATGACAATGAGGGATTCCTCGTAGCAGCCTTGAAGCTTCTCGGATCCAAAGCATCAGCCTGACTCCGTGTCACATTCCTGACTCCAGACTTCACATTGCAAGCCCTTGTCCACGGGAATGTTGATGGTGACGTAACAGGACCTCGCACCGTAGCCTTGCCACATCTCTGAATCAATGAATCACTTTGTCTGCTCGATGTGTCTTCGCCGCAGATCCTCGCAATGCTGCAAAATTCAGAATTGAAGGTACTTTGTTGATTGGGCCTAACTTGGTCCCGGTAGCTGGCCCACACTCTATTGCGGTCGGCCTGAACTTGTGACTTTGCCCCGATCCAGGGCAACCATATATCCATAGTGGTTGCTTTACGCCTTTTAGTGCTATTTTTACAAAAGCTTTCAAAATTGAATATATCCGTTTCTACTGATTGGAAATTTGTCATTTTGGTCTTGTTTTATTTATTAAAATTACTTTAAATTTCTAACTCTGTTGTGGGCTCTTTTTGTGGTTTGTTTTCCCTGTGCTGCTATTTGAAGTATGCACACATTGCCTCTGAGTTAAGCCTGACTGCTCTATGACAACCTATCCGAGGGTTAAGCACAGGTTAATTTAGGGTTTGTTTGTGACTTCACTCTGGGGAGAGTTGTGGTTGCGGCATATGAAGGGTTTCATCCCCCTCAACCAGGAATCCAATTTCTTACACTGGTGTTCAGAGGAGAGGATTTGAACTTTTGTTCGTGCAGTGCCTTACAATAAGTTTGTGTTACACTACCATCCCACATAAATAATCGAAAACCAATTCGATTTTAAAGTATCCCTGATTAACCTTTTTGATTTTACTAATTGTTCTCTCTGACTGTTGTATCTAAATCTACCTCAAGGAGTTCTGCAAGGAGAAGGGACTTCCAGCCAAGGACAACACCAGGAAAGTGGAGCTGTAAAAGGTGCTGAGGGTTTGGGCTGAAATCCACCAGTCATTGACTACAGGAGCTAAAGTAAATGATGAGATGGATAGGCAATGAAAGGGTTTGGAATTCAGCCCTGAGAGGCATGAGCATGCTGAGGGGGGTGACATGACCCTTGAGTTAGAGCTCAGTGCCAGAGCAGGGACAGGGGATCTTTCCATAGTCTGTCCGCAGAGGAGCTGGCAGAAAGGAGAGACGAGAGAGAGTTAAGGCTGGAGTTGGCCAAGGTTAAGATTGAGAACAAGCTGGCCATGGAAGAAAAACAAGCTTTGGAGCATTTGGCTCATTAAAGGTGCCTTAAGGAGTTGGAGCTGAAAGCAAAGCAGGCAGATTCCAGCAGCATTGGTAGCAGCATACCTGTAGTGCCAGAAGGAGGCATAAATGTCCACATCCTAAAGGGTCTGGTGCCCATTTAAGTGGTGGGAGAGGATACTGACAAATGTTTTCCTGCCTATGAGATATCCCTGAGGGTTCACAATGTCCCAGAAGAGCACTGGGGGAAACACATGCCTACAGTGTGGGGGGGGGGCACATGTCTTACTTTACAGATTGGGGACCAAATCAGGTACACCCCCATGAAAGCCATCTTGATCGTTAAGTTTGGACTGACCTCCGAAAAGCTCCACCAGATGTCCAGGGACAGCCAGAAGCTCCCCAACCAGTCCTGGGTTGATTTTGTGCACTACTCTACCAAGGCACTGAATAGTTGGGTTCGGACAGCCAAGTTAATGACTACAGTGGGTTGTACAATCTAATTTTGAGAGAGAACATGCTCAGTATTTGTTTTACAGAGCTGCACCAGCACCTGTTTGACAGAAAGCTGACCAGCCCCAGGAAGCTTGCTGAGGAGTCAGACCTCAGGGCCACTAACAGAGTGTCCAAGAAGGTACCTGGGAGTGACCCCAAGAAGTGTGGTAGTTATTCCCCAGAAGCCCATACATTGCATTTGGGGGAATGAGTTGCCCCTAATATCAGCAGAACTGAGAGGGGCAGCCACTCAGGGCACCCTGACAGTTCAGTTTTCTGCGGATACCACTTCCAAACAGAGGGTTTGGAAGCCCAGATGAAAGATCAGGGTGGAGGAGGACTCACCCTTGTCCCCTGTTCAGCCTCAGGGTATAGACCCTGACCTGAAGAGCCAGTCTCAGGATACCACCCCTGAACTGGTGGGAGGTAGAGTGGAAATCAGGTGCGTAACACCCAGGGCTGTTGCCCCTCACTCTGAGACACCTCAGAGATCAGAGAAACCTCAGGAGCCCATTGGAAACTCCTGGCCATCCCCAAGGGAGGGATCAAACTGAATTCAGAGGGGCGCAGAACTAACAAGTGCCCCTGTAATAGAGGGCCATTGACCACGTTCTACCACCTAAGCAGTGAAGTCCATCAACGTATTGGTTCATCTCCCCTGGCTTTAGACTGGAGGAGGGTCATGTTAGATCTGTCCCTCTCTGTAGGGCAACCCCAGAACTGTATGCTGTTACCCTCCACTTAATGCTGAATTAGTTTTGGCTGGCCATAGGACTCTGGGCACTTTGCCACTGCTAACCATGCTCTCTCCTTACAACATGGTAGAACTGGCTTAAAAGCAATTAGCATTTTTTTATTACTTATAAGTCTGTAGCAAAGTGGAACTACATGTGCCCAGGGCCTGTAAAATAAATGCTACTAGTGGGCCTGCAGCCCTGATTGTGCCACCCAAATAAGTAGCCCTTTAAACATGTCTCATGCCTATCATTGAGCCTGTCTGTGCAGATTTAACTGCCATGTTGACCTGGCAAAATAAACCTTTTGCCAGGTCTAAACCTTCCCTTTTATACATGTAAGTCCCCCCTAGGGTAGGGCCTGGACAGCCAAGAGGGCAGGGTGCAGTACATTTAATAGGTAGGACATGTACTTTTAGGATTTGCATGTTCTGATAGTGGAAAAACTCTTACATTTGTTTTTCACTACTGCAAGGCCTACCTCTCCATAGACTAACATTGGGGTTCAATTATTACATTTAATAAGCTGTAATTTCCAAATGGGAACAGGTAACCAGTTCATGTTTGGTGTCTATGCAATTTTAAGGAAAAATTCTAACTTATGGTGAAGTCGGATTGAAAAATACAATTTTGAAAATGTCACTTTTAGAAAGTTGGCATTTACCTGCCTTAGCCATTTTAGTGCCTGTAGCCTGATCCTGGGTCACATGACTAGTAGTCTTTGGTTGGTATTTGTGTATTGCCCCTAGACAGTGAGACAAAGGGAAGATAGGTGTTGGCAGGATGGGCCAGATTGAGTTAAGAAGGAGGAGGAGCTATCCCTGTGGCTAGGACAAGGGAGAAGGAGGATGCCTAGGGACTTCAAAGGAAAACCTCTAGAAGCTTCTCCCTCACTTCAAAGACACAACTGGCTGTAAAAATGTAACCTCTGATACCAACTTTTCACTAAACTTCTGAAACTGTAGATACTCTTTAAGGACTGCAGTGGTGCTGAAGGACTGCCACTCCACTAGACTGCACTGTGCTGGACTACCCTGTGATGTGCTTCTGCTTTGCTGGACTGACCTGTTGCCTGCTGCCCTCCTGCCTGGATGAGAAGGACTGGACCTGTATCTCTTGATCCTAGAACCCCAGAGTGAATCTAAGGTGTAGTTGGCTGCCCTCATGACTTAAGCCTCGTGGAAAGAAGGCTCCAACAGCATTGCATCTGCACTTAGACCATGCTATCTAAGAGTGTTTCCTACCAAATGGTGCCACCAGAGTCGTGGATCCTTGGAAGTGGTCCTAAGGTGCTCTGCCAGCTTCAATGGACCCAGTCAAACTGAAGCATCTCCTCTGATGCACGGAGCATGTGTGTTGGACTTGGCCCTTCTGGCAAGTTCACCCCTGAAACTTTTTGCTTTTTATTGGTGACTTGGTGTGGTGATTTTTGGTTTCTGCGCACTTTCCCTGTGTCCCAGGGTAAAGTGCGTGCGCGCTCTGAGTGTATGTGGTGAGATAGGCCTGCCCTCCCATAGGAATGCATGGGGAATGTATGTGTCCCTAGTAGTTCCTGATGCGTGGGGTGTGCAGGCCCGAGTTTGGTATGTGCGGACTCGTGGGATTGAATGCTGCGCGATGATGTGTGCGGCGTGCATGTACCTAGTGTGGAAGTGCCACTTCTAGAAGTGGGCACTTCTGTGTGCAGTGTGTCTGGCGTGTGATTGGCTGGAGCTGGCTGGTGAGCCTGGCTCCAGGAGTCTGGTTGGGTCTGCCCCAGTGGTGAGTGTGAGATTAGCATGCTGATGGCTGGGGAGGAGTGCCCCTTGGACCTGAATAGGGCAGGGTTTTCCCCACACAATGCTGGCTCCGCCCCCTGTGGTGCGACTGACGACCCTAGCCCTGCCAGTGAATAGAGTGAGGGGCTGAGCACATCAAGGGTGCTACCCAACCAGCTGCGACTGGTTTTCCCCCTCACCCTGAACCCAGAACAAAGGGATTTGGTGTATAAAAAGGGGCTGTGTCCCCTTACAAAATGTTCTTGTTCTGACTTGAATCTGCCAGGGGCGCGCTGCTGCTGGGGCCCAGGAGGGACCGCCATGGGGGCTACCTTCCTGCTGGAGGGCCCTGTGTGCTGGCCCCTGGGCCCTGCTTTGCCCCCTGGATGCCTTCAGGACCTTTTTGGACCTTTTGCTGGTCCTTTTACACTGCCCAGGCTTGATACAGCCTTCTAGCGCCTGGGAGCGCTGAAATCGGGCTCCTGACGGAGCACTGGAGCTCTGCAGCATGCTGCTGCCTATTGCCTGAGGGAATCCCCACTGGAGGGATTCCCCCGTCATGGCTGCCGAGCGGGAGCCACCACGCTTCATCCTTGTCCTAGATTGCGGGTGCCCACCCCGCTTCATCGTTAATTGTAGATTGCGGGTGCCACCCCACGTTATGCCTCCTTTAAGGGGAGCGGGTGCCCACCCCGCGATTCACCGTGTGTGGCGGGTGCCCACCCCGCGGTTTTGTGTGTCCGGCGGGTGCCCACCCCGCCTTATGTCGTGAATTTAGAGGGAGCCTACCCCTCTTACGAAGAAATCACCGCCGCGACCCGCGTCGCGCTTCAAATCCCTTCCGGGCCGCTGCCCAGCGCGACCCGGAAGGCAGGCAAAGCTGTTCCTTTGTGGGCGGGGTTTCCGGGACGGAAGGGAAGCCCCACGAGAGCGGAGTTCGGCGCCAGGAGTTCGGCGGGGCTCCCTAGAGCGAGGGAGAGCCCCGCGTTGCCGGCAGAAGGGAGGTGAAGAGAGGCGGGAGCCCACCCCGCTCTCGCGACCAGAGGAGAGACCCCCGCCGCCACCGCAGACGTCCGTGCAGCGCCTGGAGTGTCCCGGTGAGTGAGGGGAGGGGTCGCTCCAACGCTAGGTCCTGAGTTCTTGCTGAGTCCCCCGAGCGGGACTCCAACGTTTAACGGGGCCCAATTGTTCCCAGAGCCCTGTGAGGCTCCAATGCTTGGCTGCTTTGTGTAGAGCCCGAGGGAGGCTCTAACGCGCTGTGAATTGCTCGAGCCCCCCCAGAGAGGCTCCAACGAAGGGGCCAGCCTGTTTGGCTTAGAGCGCTCCAACCTGGGGGCAAAGTAATTTACCGTTCTTCCTTTTTGCCGCCATACTCCCAGCTGCCCCGCTACTCAGGGGGCAGCTGCAACGATGGGGCCATAATTGTTTTTAGAGTCCAGAGAGGCTCCAACGAGGCGGGCATGATTATTCTAGAGCCCAGAGAGGCTCCAACTTGGGGACATGGTGTGTGTAGAGCCAAGGTGGCTCCAACGTTGTGACAGTGTATCAAGGACCATTGGAGGGCCCATGCCTCATTTTACTTCCACAGCTGCGCAGCACTTAGTGCCAGCTGCAGCGTTTAGGCCCTGTGCGTGTCCCCAGCTGCCCAGCAAGTAGTGGGCAGCTGCTACGTTTAGGTTCTGGCGCAACCTGGACT
Source organism: Triturus cristatus (assembly GCF_964204655.1). Lineage (NCBI taxonomy): Eukaryota > Metazoa > Chordata > Amphibia > Caudata > Salamandridae > Triturus > Triturus cristatus. Next base: position 271,946,704 of record NC_140582.1, read on the forward strand.
ATAATGCGATTTTGGTGCTAGGAAATGTACGGTGTAGTATGTTTTGCGCACCCTGTGTTCACGCTTTTGGTGCTAGGAAATGTACTGTATATAGCATGTTTTGCGCACCCGGTGTTGTGTACCTCTAAATGTGGTCTTTTCTGCCTAGGAGGTTGTTTTACCTGCGTAGGTTGATGGTAGGGAGAATGTACTTCCCTGTGTTATGTACGCCCCTAGTATAGGTATACTTAGGTGGCTAGGTCTAATGCGGTAGACTTGCGAGAAATTGCATAATGTGGTTTATGCCCCTGTGATGGATGCAGGATAGGTTTTATACCTGATGCTAGTGTGATGACGCTGAGGTCATTATTGCGCCAGTAGATACTGGTTATGTTCTACATGTACACTTGGTAATTTGTGTTATGTTCTAAGAGTGCTAATTCCTGACAGTGGTCCATGTGGCCCTGTCCCCTGTATATATAATCCCTTGTAAATTCTGCCCGTGCCTGTTGGCACATTGTAGAGTGTGTGTTTTTATCTAATGTGTTGTGTATAATACAAAGGCTATTTTGATAGAATACCTTGTGTGGAGTTTCCTTAGTGGTGGGCCTTGGGTGTTGTTGCTGGATGCGCGCGCAAACGCTTTACACATCGCCTCAGGGATATGCCTGTCTGCTCGTGCCAAGCTACCAAGGGGGTGAGCAGGGGTTATCTTTGGCGTGTAACTTCCTTGCCCTGACTAGAGTGGTGGTTTCTGCCTGACTTTGGCGCAAGCCTTAGCCAACCAGAAATCCCATTTCTAACATTGGTGATCAGCGGTGGGATTTGGACTTGCGTTTGCGCTGTACCGCAGCAGCAACTGGCTGCACTACAAAACTCTGCATTTAGATAAATCACATGGTATAGGGATTATTGTTCTAAGTTTGTTTTTAATTGTCATTTCTTTGGAAATGTGTTCTTGTGCACTGTGAGTTAGGTGTCCCTAGCTCGGGAGGGTAGATCATCCCCCTTAGTGCATTGTGTTTTCTGGATTCACCAGAGGGTGGGATCCAGTGGTGGCAGCAGATGTGTGTCCAGTGCATGTATTCCTATTCCCAGTTCCAGGGGTAGTGGTACCTGTGTCACGTGGTGGTCAGGTTGAGAAATCAGGGGCGGTAGAAACTGTCTTACCAGTCTTGGGAGGGGTTTGGGGATGAATGTGTAATGCGCTGGATGAATGTGAATGTCCCATTCCCAGTTCCCAGAGTAATAGTACCTGTGTCACGTGGTGGTCAGGTTGAGAAATCAGGGGCGGTAGAAACTGTCTTACTAGTCTGGGGGGTGTGAGTGTGGATGAATGGTGTGAGTTCTCTGAAATAAGGAGCTTGCTGGTTGATTGGGTGTGAGTTCTCTGGGATAGGGAACTTGCATTGGGGAGTGATTCCAAAAGTAGTGGCTGAGGTGTCTTCCAGCCCAGCGTGGTGGAAGAGGTTCAGAGTAGCCCAGCTAGGTCTCGGTGTAGGGGCTCACGTCCTGTCTCTGCGGAGAAGGAGTGGGTGGGACTGCGTGTCTCCAGGTGCCCGAAACCCAGTGTCAGGGCCTGGATGGTTTCTTTAGGGAACATCAGGTCGGGGGCCTAGGCTGTACCAATAGGTCATTTGAGGAGGATCTCCCAGTGTCTAGAGGGCGTGGAGCGTCTGTAATCAGAGCTCCAGTAGTCCTGGTGTCTGGCGGTACCGCTCCAGTTGGGAGGGTGCGGAAGTCCAGAGGGAGGGGTGAGAGGGGGAGGGATTCCCCAGTGGGAACCAGTAGGTCAGGGACCAGCTGGGAGGGCTGAGTCGCCACTGAGTGACCGTGGTGTTGCCACTTCTGTCCTGGGGGTCTGCACGCACTGTCAGATGGACAGGAGGTAGTGAGATCAGCGCCAGGCAGACTGTCACACGACCCATTAGTTATGTGTCACCCTCGTTAAGTCCTGGTTCGCCAGGCATCTGACCAAAGGGTACGTCTCTCGGTTGGGGAGCCAGTAGTCGGTGTTTCCGGATCTGGACGTAAGGGCAGCTGTAGTCCTGAGGGCAAGTGGGGCTCATCTTAAGTGAAGAGACCCTGCTCTACAGTGGAAGGGGGTGCAGAGGGAGGGAGTCCTCGCCTCTGACCCCTTGGATCCCAGGTGGTAGACCAGTTGGTGGAGAGAGGTCCTGAACTGGTGGGAGAGTTGTGTTCTGGTGGGTGCTTCCATGGGAGGGTGCGGAACCCCAGAAGTAGAGGTAGGGTGGGGCATTCTTGCCCGTGACCTCTGGTCAGCCTGAGGGTGCGGACCCTAGGTTGAAGGATCAGTGGTAGTTGGGAACTACACTGAGAGGGAGAGTGGAGAATGGCTTGTACGCCAGGGGTTACTACCCCCCACTCTGGGTTTGGCAAGGACCAGTGGTATCTGGGTGGCCTAGGGCCTGGTCCTGGCCGTGGACAACTAGGTAGTACCAGTGGGGTAGCCTAGTTGGGCCTGAGTTCTTTTCGGTTGTTTTTTTTTCAGATGGAACCATGTTGATTGAGAATGGCGTAGAACCGGAGAGTGTCCCTGCAGTGCGGGCCTGCGTCCGTGTTCTATCGCCCCAAGCAGGGAAGTCCATCACGGTGGTGATTGGTCTGCCCTGCGTTTTGGCTGGAAGGGGGTTGTGTTGGACTTGGCCCTTCTGGCAAGTTCACCCCTGAAACTTTTTGCTTTTTATTGGTGACTTGGTGTGGTGATTTTTGGTTTCTGCGCACTTTCCCTGTGTCCCAGGGTAAAGTGCGTGCGCGCTCTGAGTGTATGTGGTGAGATAGGCCTGCCCTCCCATAGGAATGCATGGGGAATGTATGTGTCCCTAGTAGTTCCTGATGCGTGGGGTGTGCAGGCCCGAGTTTGGTATGTGCGGACTCGTGGGATTGAATGCTGCGCGATGATGTGTGCGGCGTGCATGTACCTAGTGTGGAAGTGCCACTTCTAGAAGTGGGCACTTCTGTGTGCAGTGTGTCTGGCGTGTGATTGGCTGGAGCTGGCTGGTGAGCCTGGCTCCAGGAGTCTGGTTGGGTCTGCCCCAGTGGTGAGTGTGAGATTAGCATGCTGATGGCTGGGGAGGAGTGCCCCTTGGACCTGAATAGGGCAGGGTTTTCCCCACACAATGCTGGCTCCACCCCCTGTGGTGCGACTGACGACCCTAGCCCTGCCAGTGAATAGAGTGAGGGGCTGAGCACATCAAGGGTGCTCCCCAACCAGCTGCGACTGGTTTTCCCCCTCACCCTGAACCCAGAACAAAGGGATTTGGTGTATAAAAAGGGGCTGTGTCCCCTTACAAAATGTTCTTGTTCTGACTTGAATCTGCCAGGGGCGCGCTGCTGCTGGGGCCCAGGAGGGACCGCCATGGGGGCTACCTTCCTGCTGGAGGGCCCTGTGTGCTGGCCCCTGGGCCCTGCTTTGCCCCCTGGACGCCTTCAGGACCTTTTTGGACCTTTTGCTGGTCCTTTTACACTGCCCAGGCTTGATACAGCCTTCTAGCGCCTGGGAGCGCTGAAATCGGACTCCTGACGGAGCACTGGAGCTCTGCAGCATGCTGCTGCCTATTGCCTGAGGGAATCCCCACTGGAGGGATTCCCCCGTCATGGCTGCCGAGCGGGAGCCACCCCGCTTCATCCTTGTCCTAGATTGCGGGTGCCCACCCCGCTTCATCGGTAATTGTAGATTGCGGGTGCCACCCCACGTTATGCCTCCTTTAAGGGGAGCGGGTGCCCACCCCGCGATTCACCGTGTGTGGCGGGTGCCCACCCCGCGGTTTGGTGTGTCCGGCGGGTGCCCACCCCGCCTTATGTCGTGAATTTAGAGGGAGCCTACCCCTCTTACGAAGAAATCACCGCCGCGACCCGCGTCGCGCTTCAAATCCCTTCCGGGCCGCTGCCCAGCGCGACCCGGAAGGCAGGCAAAGCTGTTCCTTTGTGGGCGGGGCTTCCGGGACGGAAGGGAAGCCCCACGAGAGCGGAGTTCGGCGCCAGGAGTTCGGCGGGGCTCCCTAGAGCGAGGGAGAGCCCCGCGTTGCCGGCAGAAGGGAGGTGAAGAGAGGCGGGAGCCCACCCCGCTCTCGCGACCAGAGGAGAGACCCCAGCCGCCACCGCAGACGTCCGTGCAGCGCCTGGAGTGTCCCGGTGAGTGAGGGGAGGGGTCGCTCCAACGCTAGGTCCTGAGTTCTTGCTGAGTCCCCCGAGCGGGACTCCAACGTTTAACGGGGCCCAATTGTTCCCAGAGCCCTGTGAGGCTCCAATGCTTGGCTGCTTTGTGTAGAGCCCGAGGGAGGCTCTAACGCGCTGTAATTGCTCGAGCCCCCCCAGAGAGGCTCCAACGAAGGGGCCAGCCTGTTTGGCTTAGAGCGCTCCAACCTGGGGGCAAAGTAATTTACCGTTCTTCCTTTTTGCCGCCACACTCCCAGCTGCCCCGCTACTCAGGGGGCAGCTGCAACGATGGGGCCATAATTGTTTTTAGAGCCCAGAGAGGCTCCAACGAGGCGGGCATGATTATTCTAGAGCCCAGAGAGGCTCCAACTTGGGGACATGGTGTGTGTAGAGCCTAGGTGGCTCCAACGTTGTGACAGTGTATCAAGGACCATTGGAGGGCCCATGCCTCATTTTACTTCCACAGCTGCGCAGCACTTAGTGCCAGCGGCAGCGTTTAGGCCCTGTGCGTGTCCCCAGCTGCCCAGCAAGTAGTGGGCAGCTGCTACGTTTAGGTTCTGGCGCAACCTGGACTATAATGCGATTTTGGTGCTAGGAAATGTACGGTGTAGTATTTTTTGCGCACCCTGTGTTCACGCTTTTGGTGCTAGGAAATGTACTGTATATAGCATGTTTTGCACACCCGGTGTTGTGTACCTCTAAATGTGGTCTTTTCTGCCTAGGAGGTTTTTTTACCTGCGTAGGTTGATGGTAGGGAGAATGAACTTCCCTGTGTTATGTACGCCCCTAGTATAGGTATACTTAGGTGGCTAGGTCTAATGCGGTAGACTTGCGAGAAATTGCATAATGTGGTTTATGCCCCTGTGATGGATGCAGGATAGGTTTTATACCTGATGCTAGTGTGAGGACGCTGAGGTCATTATTGCGCCAGTAGATACTGGTTATGTTCTACATGTACACTTGGTAATTTGTGTTATGTTCTAAGAGTGCTAATTCCTGACAGTGGTCCATGTGGCCCTGTCCCCTGTATATATAATCCCTTGTAAATTCTGCCCGTGCCTGTTGGCACATTGTAGAGTGTGTGTTTTTATCTAATGTGTTGTGTATAATACAAAGGCTATTTTGATAGAATACCTTGTGTGGAGTTTCCTTTGTGGTGGGCCTTGGGTGTTGTTGCTGGGTGCGCGCGCAAACGCTTTACACATCGCCTCAGGGATAAGCCTGTCTGCTCGTGCCAAGCTACCAAGGGGGTGAGCAGGGGTTATCTTTGGCGTGTAACTTCCTTGCCCTGACTAGAGTGGTGGTTTCTGCCTGACTTTGGCGCAAGCCTTAGCCAACCAGAAATCCCATTTCTAACAATGTGCATGTACATTACAGACATCACCGCTGCTGTATGGATCAGAGCCGCCGCTAAACACCCACATCGCATCGCAGCCCTTCAGCGCATCGGAACTGCAGATGTGCGATGCATACTCAGCACAGGCCCTCGCAACCAGCCCTAACGGCAGTCTCAACAACGTTGATGGACTCCGTGCAGCAGCCTTGCAGCTTCTCAGAACCAAAGCATCACCCCAACTGTGCAATATATCCCTGACTCTGGACTTCGCACCGCAGCCTCGTCACTTCTTGGAAACCATGCATCACTTCGACTGTGCAATACATCTTTGACATGGAACCTCGCAATGCTCCGCAAACCAGGATTGAAAGGTACTTTGTTCAGTGGGCCTCACTGGGTCCTTGCAGCTGGCCCCCGCTCAATCGCGCTCGGCCTGAACTTCTGATTTTGCCCCAATTCGGTGTGACCAAATATCAATAGTTGGCACCTTACGCCTTTTGGTGCTTTCAAAAGTACATATATCAGTTTCTACTAATTGGACATTTGTCGATTTGGTCTTGTTTTATTTATTAATATTACTCTATTTTTCTAACTATGTTATGGGCTCCTTTTGTGGTGTGTTTTTACTGTGTTGCTGTTTGAAGCATTGCACAGATACTTTACACACTACCTCTAAGTTAAGCCTGACTGCTCTATATCAAGCTACCTGAGAACGAAGCACAGGTGAATTTAGGGTTTGCTTGTGACTTTACCCTGAGGAGAATTGTGATTGCTGCTTGAGAAGGGTTTCAACTCACTCAATCGATAAACCAATTCATTACAATATATTAATAATAATAATTAATACATATATTTGTATACATATATAATACTGGATGGGTTATTGAAATATATAGAATATAGAAATAAGCAAATTTTCATTGCATTCTTTGTTTTAAATAACTATAATAAAATGTGTTAATGAGGAAGCTCTGCAAAGTCCTGTGATGTCTCTCAAAGGTTGCAAATGAAAAGTGGCGGATAGCTTATAGACAATCTCTCTTAGTGTAATCCCCACCAACCTTAGCACCCCTGCAATTTGAACTGCATGATACTCCTACAGGCTCTTGCTGCCTGTTGAATACAAGCCTATTCCTTTATCTAATACTGAGTGATAATGCTGAACTAGGAAAGATTGTTTACCTAGCAGTACAGCCCCAATATGTCTGTTTCCTTAATGAAGACTGTGAATTAGAGTGTTGAGTGTACCTTCTCAGAGGTTGTCTATCAATAGCTCATAGACGGTCTTTCATCAAAGATTGATTAAGGTGCTCATAAATTTATTGGGAAGCGGCTGAGTGACCAGTGCAGACAGTTTGTGCCTTTTATGTGTCTAAAATGGTTGGGTTTGCCAACAAAACCTTCGTCGTGGGCAGATAATAATGTAATTCATTCATTTATTTGTTCATTCTTTCATTCAGTGGAGTACATTGAGATAACTTGAAGTCCACAGACTAATATGAATGTATTACTTTCTGTACTATTTCTGTGCACCCAGATTCAACATTTGTGGGACATTAAAATAAGGCATATGCACCAAGTGCATGCAGTGTGACAGGAGCTTCAGGGCGATCATCTCTGAATATTTCCTCGCACTGTGTGCTACTTGCAGACAAACAGGAATGGGATCTGACATATCTTGAAAAAACAGTGTTATTTTGACCCTATCCCATTTGCACTGTATGTCTATTGGGAAGGGAGTAGGCCAAGGGTCGTCAAACCTCACACAATCATATCTGGCAACACAATTGTAGGAAAGTGGGTTTCTGTTGCAGTACCTTCCCCACTTTATGCCTGGTTTGTGATGCAACTTTGACTGAGTGTGCACGGGGCTCCTGCTAACCAGTTTCCCAGTGGCTGTGTTCTTTCCGAAAACGGTTACATTGTTTCCAAAATTAGCACATCTCTGGCTCACATTTAAGTCCTTCGTAAAAGGCACCAGTGGTACACAAGGGCCTTGAGACCAGAGAGGGTCTCCAGGGGCTTCAGCATGTATTATGCCAAACTAAGAGACCACATGCAAACTGTTTCTGCAGCCTGTGTGTTTTGGTGCATATAAAAGTGAAATCGACCTAGCACACCTCCCTGTGTGCCAGGCCTACCAGCACTTCAAGAGGCATAGGAAAGTCACCCCTACAGCAGGCCTTATATCCCTAAGTCAGGGTGCACAATATCTCTTGTGAGTTCATAACTGCATGAACAGATATGCCCTCAAAGTGTCTAAGTCCATTCTTAGACATTATAGGTGCAGAGTGATGTCTTAATGAGTACATGAGCTGGGAGCTTGTCACCACGAGTTCCACAGCTCCATGATGGCTTAACTGAATTCTAAAATGTTTGGTATTAAACATCTCAGATTAATAAACCCACACTGATGCCAGTGTCAGATTTATTAAGAAATTCTCCTGAGATGTGCCCCCTGAAAAAACGATCAAACCATTAGTGTGTGCCTGATAAGTCTGCACCAGCCTGTCACCTCTAGACATGTTTCAGACCCCCTGAGGTGAGAGCCTTTTCATCTCATGGGTCAGAAACAAAGCCTGCTCTGGGTGGAGGTGCTTCACAACTACCCCCAATCGGGAACAGCATTGAATGGTGGTGAGCCTCAAAGGCTTCCTTCCCTTTTGTTGTGCAAGCCAGGGCCTCCTCAGCTAGTGGAGATGCCTGTCCCCCTGACCAAGCCCCACTTTTGGCGGCAAGGTTGGCAGGAAAATTAGTAATCAGGAGAGGTGTTTCCCCTCTCAGCCAGAACCAATCCTAAGGTGTCCTGAACTAAAGTGACCCCCTCAATTGAAAATCCTCCATATTGCTTTGGAGAAATCTAGCCTCGCCAGAGGAAGTGGACATACAAAGGGTGTAGTCATCCTAAAGGTAAGTAGCCCATTGGCTAACACCTTCCAGCCCTGTTACGCCTATAAATTGAGTATTTAGGAGCACCCCTGAACTTTAATTCTCAGATTTGTGGTGACCTAAAGAAGAAGAAGGACCGAACAGCCATACCAGCAGTGAGGATTTCAGATGAAAATTGACTTGGCCCCAGCCCTACCGGCCTGTCTGCAGCCCTTAAAGAAATCTGCTCCAAAAAGTGACTCGTCCTGTCGACCCAGTGAACTCTAAAACCCTGGGAGGACTTCCTGCTTTCCCCAAAGACCAAGATTTCCAGAGGACAGCTGCCCACAAAGAAACCAACAACAAGATCTCCTGTGCCCTGCTGACCCGCACAACCAGACCTCAGGACCTACATCTGCACCCGAGGCCTCTGGCCTGAATCAAAGGGACCCACCGGTCCCAAGAAGGTTCCCCAGCAGTCCTGAGCTTGAGTCCACTCCAGAGTGACCTCTCCTCAACTTCACCTCAACGCCTGCAGACTCAGCACGAGGAGTCTCCCAATTCCGACCTGCTCCAGTAAGACTTTCCCGACCTCCAAAGACACCCCTGCACCAGCAGCTCCCTGGTTTTGGGGATCTCCACCAACAGTGTGCTTGAGTACTTCATCATCCCAGCGTACCTCCAGAGCCACCAGATCCCTTTGTCCAGCTCATGGTCTGAGTCTGCAGCTTTAGTTCAAAATCTTCATTTTCCATTGATTTGCATTGGGCGCCCAGTGCTGTGTCGGCACTCTGCATTTAGCCTCCTCTGTGCCGCTGAGGGTTTGTTTGGTGCTGCCTCGTGGACCCCCCCGTTCTGGTCTAAATCCCCGGAGATTGACCACCAACTCCAATTTTACTTACCTTCAACCTGCACTTCTTTGAGTGCCCCCAGTATCTATTGATTAACATTGGGCCCAAGCGGCCCAATTTGACCTCTTTACCCGGCCGCCTCAGTGCTGCTCGTGGTGCAATCTCTACACTTACCTGACGCTTGCCCAGTGTTGATCCTAAAACCCAAAAACTGGAATTGTAAGTCATGAACTTACCTGTGAAATTACATGATTGTTTTCCTTCTATAGGTTAACATTGAACTGTTTGAAAAATACACTTTTTATTCTGCAAAACGGTGATATTACAAAACGACTTTTACTGCAACAAATTATCTTTGGTTCTATATAATAAAAATACAAAAAGCAATATTTTTATAAACCATTGGGCTCAGATTTAGCCATTGAGTGTGTGTAAGCATGTCTTTCCTGAGTGTGTACAACATATGCACAACACAGCCCTTTGATGAGACTAAATGCTCGCCCACACTACCACAAAAGAGAGCATTAGTATCATCCACTTGAGCCTCTGTAAAACCTCTGCTGATCCATTGGACTCTGTGCACACTAAATCTTACTTTGGTATAGTATATACAGAGTGAGCTTCCTATAACAATACATTAAAGGAATGAGTGACTGAAATCCTAAGCCAAGGTTGCCTTGCATAGGGTCAGGTGGGTTACATTTAGATTAATTGTATTTATATGCACTTTATGTGTTAACTTGAAAATCTGGCATCTATGTGACCCTCCTTTCCCTGAATGGAATACCCCTGATCTAGAAGCATGTAACATAGGAAATAGTACTGGAAATTTCAAATCTTCTGTTGTGACATTCCACATGGCTTACATGTATCTCTGTCAGAGCTGATTAGGAGACACAAGAAGCACACTGAAAAACAAGACATAGTTATTGCAAAAACAACTAATTGTGCTATATATTTTTGTACATTGCACTACGTGCATCACAAACTAAATCACTGATTGGAGAAAAAAAGCATTAAAGTAAATTATTCCACTGTAGGAAGGAAATAAATTCAAGGAATACATTAGAAGGAATCCAGAGGCCTAGGAAGCTTTTCTATCTTTCTCTTCAGCAGGCACTGCCTTACTCTCTTTTGTATGTTCCTACCATTTGGAGATGAATCTGGAAAGACACGCTTGTAGAGACATGTGCCTTGAAGAATAAATTACAGTTTGGAAACCTGATGTGGTACAGGCTTTGTCTGAACACCCTGTTTTACCCGCCTGCATTCATTGTAATAGTGCCGGTTTCGTCAGGAAGGCCATGCACTCAGGCGTTTAGCAAGTAATACAATGTTCGTCCTGCTCTAACTGTTTTTAGAGGTTCAGCAGTCGAAATGCCTAGAGTCGTTTTCTGAACCATTCACTATGCCACTTATACACCCTTTGGTGTTATCAATCGTTGCCTTCATCACTAGGGAGGACAAAGTCATTAGTCAAGATTTTATTGCAAACAAACTTTGACTAACACCTGCCGTTTGTAACTTGTGGTACCCAACGCACAATATGCTTTAGTATCTTGATGTGTAAATATTTTTAGCCATATTTTAGAGATATTAGATATATTTAGAGTACTTTTAACTAGGCCAAGGTGAAATTTAAGATACGTTGGCCTAATCATTTTGTAATTTTTGTGTTACACTTGTTATGCGAATTTCCCAAATTAGGCCACTGAGGAGTATATTTACTAAGGTTTTGCCCCATGTTTGTGTCACAAAAGTGACGCAAATTGACACAACATCTTTTTCTCACAATTTACTTTCAGCTCAAAACGTGTTTTGCGCTGGAAATTCACTTGAAAGTAACACAAGCGCTGCTTTACATTACTTAATACCATGGGATCATTCCATGGATGGTTCACAGACATTCTCATGCAACCACCCATTTTGATGTAAAACCCTGTCTACTAAAAAAGGTTGACGGGTTTTACGTCAAAAATAATGTGCATTTTAAACAGATACAATTAAGGAGAAATGCTCGTCTCACCTTTCTTTTCTGACTTTGCATGTGTGCTGCACTGTACAGCACACATACAAAGTGGAAAAAGTTTTAAAGTTAATCTAAGCATAGCATTTTGTACTGATTCCAGTACAAACCCTGTGTCAGACTCACACAGGCAGGCACTCTTGTACTATGGTACAGAGGTGTGTGGGTGGCGCACGGTTCCCAGATTGTACACCAGTGCTAGAGAGAGGCAAGTAGAGTGCCATATCGCTGTAGATGTAGTGTTCTCCTGCTCTCCATACGCAGCGCAGTACAGCAGAGTTCAGCATTTTTGGCCACTGTGCTCCATGGGAATTTAGGAAACAGACCCCTAAGCCACGTGGGGTATGCTGTGTCCCTGTTTTACCATAAACGACAAGGACACGTAATGATATGGGTATCTCCTTTAATCTCTGGCACGACCTCCTTCCTCCGCATACAATCCCTGTCTGACTCTCCCTTTCCGTTTCCCTGCTTCCCTTCTCCTTCCCAGGTTCCCTTGTCCCGGGTCCTCATGCCCGTGTCCTTCACATACCACGACACTACACCTCCCTCTCCTTACACAACTTGAACTGATATAAACAAACAATATAGCGAGGCAATTAAAGAAAGAAAGGAACATAGTTACAGTTCTTCAATTAGACGCGTAGGTCTACAATGAATTCGCTGTGGCCGACAGGTACCATCTTGAGCCAGTCTTTCACTTGCAGCCAGGCGAAAAGGAGACACATGCTCACTTCCTGTCCCCTGATTGTCCTCTTTTACTGCACTTTCTGAAACTTCTAATGACTCTCTATTGACTGGTGTGCATCTCTGAAAATGTGAAACTTTTCTCATTCTCCTCTTGTCCTCTGAGGCAGCCGTGATCATGGTCCCTTTTTGTTTCGTTACCAGTAAGGGATGAGCGTGATATCAACTGTCAGATTTTCTTTGCTGTTCTTGTCGGACAAGTACCAAGTCTCCTTCTTTGATGGATGACGGTTTGGCTCTCCTATGACTGTCCGCATATTCTTTCATCTTGGCTTTTCTAGCACCATCTATGGCTGCTAAATCATTATGTTCTGGATTTTGACCCAAACACCCAGTGTTACGGCATTCTCATGCGCACTGTGTGACCCAGCATCAAAAGTCGCAGGACATCTTCCTGTAGTGCTGTGAGGTGTGGTTCGATATGCTCTTAGCACCTCGTTCAGTGCTGATTCAATATCTCGTTTGGAGAGTTCAGCCTGCTGTATAGCTCTCTTCAGAGTGCCCATAAATCTTTCAACCATACCATTGGCCTGTGGCCACAGGGGAGTGATCTTCCGATGTTGAAATCTGAGATGATTTGCAAATGCGGCAAATTCCTGTCCATTAAATGGAGGGCTGCTGTCTGTCTTGACTACTTTGGGAATTCCCCAAGCTGCAAAGGCTTCATCTAGCACTGGTATGGTGGTGGCTGCTCTGGTGGATGATATGAGGTGAGCAATGGGGAAGCGGGAGTATTCATCCTTTATGACGATGATGTATTTGCCAGATTGTATGGGACCAAAGAAATCTACAGGGACGTGTTGTTACACACCCTCTGATAGTTCTGACATGTGTAAAAGAGCAGGAAGTTCCTCCCTACTGACCAGCTGACACTGAGGGCAGTCCTTCAAGGTGAGTTCGACCATCTGATCGAGAGAAAGGAACCAGACCCACTCCCGCAGTGCCTCTGTGTCCTTCGTGTGCTAGATTGACACAGTTGCTTGGGAATGACAATTCTTTTGTCGTGTAACAGGAGGCCAATGATTGGCAAAGGACAGTTTGTCTTTTATATGTTGGAAAGAAGCTAGATCATGGCTATCCACTGGATGTTTGCATCCGGGCTCTTCTAGGTGTCTCCAACTGTTTGTCTGAATGCGCTGTCTCACATCCTGCAATGTGGCATCACCTGCTGTGGCTTCAATGATGGCTTCCAGTGGAACTGCCAGGGGCGTTGCTTGGGCCATGACAAAGTGTATGTATTCCTCCGCCAGCGACAGATTCGAGTATGAGAACTTCTTGGGATGGCACAACATGTAATCTGGTGGATTGGCCGCTTTTCCAGGCTTGTGGATAATGGTGTAGGTATATTCTTGAAGATGAAGTCCCCATCGTTCTATTGTTGGTGGCATTTTGGCTAGAGGATTTCCAAATATGGTTATGAGAGCTTCGTGGTCCATGATGAGTGTGAAGTGTCTCCTATAGATGAAGATGGGAAAATGCTCACAGGCCCAGACAACTGCAAGACTTTCTTTCTCCGGCTGGGAGCAAGGTCGTTCAGTTCTGTCAGGCTGCGGCTGGCAAAGAAATTTTCTTTTGAGCGCTTCACGCACATCTGGGTGAGAAGATGCAACAGCAGCCGGAAGCTCCTTGATTAACTGACCAACTTCCTTCCCAATAAGATTTCTCAAGGTTGTTGACCAGGATCTGATACTTGTGAGCCTTTCATAAAGTCCTCAAAGTCTTCCAGCCACTCCTGCCAGCGAAGACCCATACCTCCGCCAGATACGAGAGGCAACGGTTCCGGTTAACACAGAAGAGGAACTCCTAACATAGCAAGGGGATGTCCTACCACTTGGGACGAAGAGGTGGGAGACTGGGAAGTGGCTCCCCTGTCCCGTGAATCAGCAGGTCGGCCAGTAGTCAGGGAGAGAGACATTGTTGAGGCCAACCAGGCAACGATGGGCATGAGGTAAAGACATCCTCGGAAAAGGAAGGAAAACTGCCCCAGCGTGAAGACTGTACTGTTAAAACCCCAGGGTGCATGAAGAAAGCAGGGAGAGGGTGACTCAGCAGAGCAGCATAGAAGGTGGCAGTGCAAACCTTGGCAGTGGTCTTACCTGAACGTATACTTGACATGCAGTCCCAGAAATTATAGACACCACAACTGTCTGACTGCAAACTAGACGCTAACAGTGCCTGGCAGCTGATTGGATGGACCTGCCTGACTTGAAGATGGCCGCTGGGCAGGGCTAGCTGGAGGTCAGGGTCACAGCAGGACGAGCAGCCGATGATGCACAACAGTAGGCAGTAGAAGCAGCACCCTGGACCAGGAGCATTAAACAGGTGCAAGCCGGCTACTCAACACGAGCTCAGGGTGTGCTTCTGATGGTGCGGTGTAGTGATCCAGTAATCATGCGCTCAGGGTGGGCTCCTGATGGTGCGGTGCAGTGATCCATTAATCACACGCTCAGGGTGGGCTCCTGATAGCGTGGTATGGTGCAAACACGTGCACTGTAGAGAGCAACAGTGGGTGACCGGGGTAGGCTCCTGACGTCACAGCACGGAAAGAGGCGTGCTAGCAGCAGGAGGATGCGCCCGGGGTAGACTCCCCGGGCTGCATTGTAAAGGCAAGTGGAGTATCCAATTACACGGGGGAATACCCGACTGCACTCCGCCGAGAAGCAGTGGCGCGAGCAGCATGCAGGGTCCACCCTTGTCACCAGATGTTGTGTACCTGTTTTACCATAAATGACAAGGACACATAATGATATGGGTATCTCCTTTAATCTCTGGCACAACCTCCTTCCTTCCCATACAATCCCTGTCTGACTCCTCCCTTTCCGTTTCCCTACTTCCCTTCTCCTTCCCAGGTTCCATTGTCCCGGGTCCTAGTGCCCATGTTCTTCACATTCCACGACACTACAGGGTAATTATGCTTACATGCAAAAATGCTTTGATACAAATGCTACACTTCAAAGTTCTATTGCACATTGCAGTACTATGTGTCTTAAATGGGCTTGGTGCTGTCTGTGATGCCATTGCAATCTTATACATTGATTTTTGGCAACTGAATATGCTGCGAATATTGTACTTCCATTTTAACTATGTCTTAAAATAATTTCTTTCTGTCCCTGAAACTGGTCTGGTATTGTCTATGCTGCTATTTGCTTTTTGCACATTGTCTATTAGCAATTAACACACTGCAAATCTTTTTTTTTTTTTAACAATGGTTCAGCTTAATCTTTTTGTGCCAAACTCAGACCTGCTTGTTCTTATGGGACAATTTAACTTGGCAGCCTGAATGCTTTCAATCTGTATCTCTGTTTGCTAAGGTTTTCATGAACAGTACAATGAACTACTATTACTGCCATTATAGGACAGGTATGCAAAAACAACATGAACAAATAGAATGTGGGCAGCTTTTGTACTAATGCAAAAGTAAATTAAGCTGTTTTTGAACGCCACTTCTTTTAACCACATATTACAATACATCTTAACACCAGCAGTATGCCATTTGCCCTCCTGAAAAGACAACACAATGCAATACAGTTGACATCTGCTTTAGGTCACGAATTTCAAATCTGTCAAGTTCACGTCATCCTCCTACTCTGCTAAAATCTGTAAACCGAGTTATGGCCCATTATGGTGGCGGATAAATTGTCTCTGTCCAGTCAGCAGAAGACCACCCACACCCAATATTCAGTTGACTGCCACAGTGGCAGTCTATTTCTGATTAAGATGTTCTTGCTAAAACTGTGGGACCACTTTCAACAGAAATGAATTAGTAGTGGGTGTCATGCGTTTTCAACCCACTCAGCATTTTTTCTTTCTTTTTTTTTTTTTACAAAGAAACTTCTAAAGCAAGAGTTGATTTGTGAAAATTGAGCAAGTAATGACCATTAGCCAGAGGGTGGTTTGTTCTGGTGTATGGGAGCTATTAATAGTTGTCCCAGTCCAAGACCAGTAAGCCTTGTATGATAGATGCGGGTCGGGAGAATATCCATGGAAAGAACTTGTTGGACTTGGCCCTTTTTCCAGAAATTTTTCGCTTTTCTGGGAAAATAAATGTGTAAATGGAAAGACTGAATGTGTGCAGACTGAGTTTCCCCATTTTAAAAATGTAATTTAAGATGGATGCCAAAGCTGTGTGGTTGCGCCGTTTGACTGAGCTAGGTTGACAGTCTAGGCGTTATTTCCCAGCAGCCCCAGCTTTTGAAGGGAAGCCTGGCACCCAGGGTGCTCTACCCCTCCCCCTAGGCCAGTTAGAGCCAGTTTCCCCAGACGCTTCTAGAAGCTTCTGGCACTGTCTGGAAGGTGGGGGTGAGGGGCGTAGAAAGGGCAGAGCTGGGCTGCCATGCAGTCAGTCAGAGGGTGGACCTGGGAGAGAGGGGACCTGCTGCCAGGGGTTACCGCCACATAGGCCTGTGTGCTGGGCCCTGAGCCTACCTACCCCCCCCTACTGTCCACAGGGCGAGGGAAAGATATAGTTGGGGCAACGGAAACCTGGAGAAGCCCTCGCAGGAGTTTTAGGCGGTAGGATCAGTCAGGGACCTATGCCTCTGAAGGTGACAGGGTTTAGGCACTGCCCTTTAAGTGAGTGAGGGATCCTGAACTACCCACTGATCTGGCCCGGCGAGAGGAGAATCCAGGGACGACAGGCAGAGACTGAGTAGTCCGCCTGCAGCCACCAACGCAACTTCCCCCCCCCTCAAGAAACCCTCAATCAAGGGGCAGGGACCAGAGAGCGCTGAATTCAAGCTGTCCATGGAAGGAGAGCGCTATTTACAAGCTGCCTGGAAGGAGAGCGCTAGATGTGGTGAGCGCTATCTTTGAATGGACTGCACACTGCCCCTAAAGCTGGTGGGACCGCCTAGCGCCTGCAAAGCGCTACACCTCGTGGCCCAAAGGAGGTGAGGAACGTGTTGCCAGGGAGAGCTGGGCGCTGAAAGATATGTCGGGAGCCTACCCCGTGTGCCAGCCTACTTAGGAGCCCAGCGGGAGCCCACCCTGCGTGTGTGCCATCTTTAAAGATTGAATCCCCTAGCGGGAGCCTACCCCGCGCGTGTCCCGCCGTGGAAGATGTACACTTATAGCGGGTGCCCACCCCGCGCTGTGCGACCTCATCGCGGGAGCCTACCCCGTACTGCCCCCGCAAGGAGGTGAAACTGACGAACATCACTGCCGCGGCCCGAGGTGCCATTGAGGGCCGCCCCACTGCCTGCGGTGACCCGGAAGGTCTACAGATTGCCAGGCGTGGGCGGAGCCAAGGCAGGAAGAGATCGTGTGGTCGAGCGGGGCTCCCGAGAGTCTGGGAGAGCCCCGCGGTGGTGAGGGGAGGAGTGCGGAGGTCGCCGGCTCTATCCGAAATCCTGGGTCCCAGGAGGGGGCCCGGGTGAAGATCGGAGGAGCGCTGCAGGGGACGGGGCTCTCATGTCCTGAGGAGAGCCCCGCGTGTGTCGACGGAGAGCCGAGGCCCCGTGTGAAGCCTCGCGGTGGCTTCGAAGTCCCGAAGTCAGAAGAGTGCCGGTGAGTGGGGCCTTGGTCCGCGCGTGTTGGGGGAGGCATCGGGGCATAGGATCGCTGCTCGCCTTCCCCCCCCGGGACCGCCTGTATCCGCGAGTGCTCCACCGCCCGAGTTCGGGTGTTCCTCAGCTGCCCCACTTGACAGCGGGCAGCTGCATCGGGCCCCCAGAATCGATTTAAAGCACCTGGAGGGCAGGCTCCCCCACGAAGGGGCCTTTTTGAGGAGCGGGGGATGGTGAGGGTGACGGGGCACATTGTCGGTGCCCGCCCCCCCCCCTGCATCAGTGTGGCTCCAGAAAGGCTCCGAGCAAGTGCCAGGGGTAGGGGCTAGCAATGTTTAATGCCTCCACCGCTTGCTACGTTTAGGGCTCCAAGAGCTTGCTACTGTTTGGGACCTTGGGGGGCCGCATTTGAAGCGAGTCCCGGAGTGGGACCCCAGGGTCCCTTACTCATCACGACCGTGGATGCCCTGACCTACTGTAATGCTGAGGAACATGATTAAATGCCAGGGTTGGCACCATATTTACAGGCCATGTTTAAGCGCTATGTTACAGGACATGTTTTAACGCGCTAGTGCATCGGCCTGTGCAGCGCTATGTTGAAGGGTATGATATAAAGTGCTATTCAGATGCCAGGGTTTAATGTATTGATGCCTGTTTTCACGCGCTATGTTTATTTGCCATGCCCTGCGCGCTAAGGCTTGTTTTAACGCGCTATCGCCGTGAAAGGTGCGGCGCTATATTCAAATGTTATGTTCTCAAGCGCTATGTTAATGGCTATGTCTAGATGCCAGGTTAAGGTGGTGATGCTCTGCCTACCCTAATTTCCTGCCTAAGGGGATGCCCAGGCCGGTCAGGTATTGTGATGCTGTGAGGTTTCCTTTACAGGTGTGCCGGCCTAAGGTTCAACCTAATGCCCTGACATATTTTATTGCAGGTTGCAGCTAATGGACTTACGTTTAGTATCTGCTAAATCGCAATGATTCCGGCAGAGGCCCGATTGGCCCTGCCCTGTATATAATTCCCCCCTGTAAATTTGACCCAGCGCCAGTTGGCGCAGTGTAGAGATTACCTGACACCTTGTGGTTTTGGACAATACAATAGTTCTTTTACCTAAACTGGTGTGGTGTCTCTTTTTGTAGTGTGCCTTGTGTGTCGCCTGTGTGTACTGCGTGGATGCTTTGCACATTTCCTCCGGAGTTTGGCCCGCCCGCTCTGCACCACGCTACCCGTTTCCAACAGAACTTCCTTAAATAAAGTGGACCCATCGATGAATGAAAGGATGTGACCCTGTGTCATGAAGGTCATTGCCTTTCATGACCACTGGTGGAGCCATCAGAGGCTTCCCAGGCAGGTAATCAGAAGTTTCCCTTTCGGTAATTGAGATTGGGAATCATGAACAAAGGAGAGAACCACTGTGTAATGGTCATTCGCCAATTCTGCCAATCTCTAATTAAAACTAAATCTTTCCTGTTTATTTATTACCAGATTATTCTTTCTCCCACAAACCACTGTGGCTATAGTGATTAAAGTTTAGGCTCATCAGATATGACAAAGACAGTTTTTAGTAAATAAAAAATATATATATTATTTATGTCATAATTTTTTCTTAAGGGATTCTTGTAATCTTACAGTAAGTATTCATTATGCTATTTTCATATGTTATGCCATACGCAGCATTCATTCTATGGCCTAATCTAACACTCTGTCTTCTTATTTCTTCTTGCCTACAGGTGGAGATAGCACACAAGTCATTCCATCATCATTAACTTCCTTACTCTGGACGTGAGCTGAACTAAAGAAAATAGGACCAAAATATCGATTCCTTCAAAAAAGTGAACATTAGCAGAATAAAGCAGATTAATCTGAAAAGGCCACCAGCACTGCACAACCTGGCATCAAAGTATTTTTCGTCTTTGTGTTAAGTGTGCCTTTTAGGCAGCATGGTAAAGGAATCAGTCCAGAATCCATTGTAAATTAAGAACCGCAAACAATTCCTTGTTCCTTATGAACGAAAAGCCTCTCTTCTCCAGCGCTTCAGTACAGACAGCTAAGGCTGATACACTATTCTCCCAGAGGTTGGACCAGGAGGAAGAGATTGCACAACTGAATTATCTGTAATACCAGATATTGGAGTTCATCAACAACACTATCTTCTTCTTTCTCACCTTCTTCTCTAAGAAAATAAGTGTAAAGTTCCTTATCAAGCTCCCCTTTAGAAAAAGGTAACACTGAAAAGAAGAGCCTGGTCATCAAGGCAGCCAAGGGAAAAGTGAGTTTACACAGAAAGAGCAGTTGGCAGTGATCATGGTGCTGAAGATGGACCTGTGGTTGTTTATGTTGAGAGTGGCACTGGGGAAGTGAATGGTGCTGTAATTCAGACTACAGAGATACATCCTGTCCCTATTCAATCCATAGTCTTCAAATTAAAAACAAAAACAGCACCAACCACCAACTTAGTCCCAGCTCCCTATCCCAGACAACAGGTTATCGATTTTGCTCCATATGAAGATCAAACCATTTGTATTGGCATCCTTTTATAATTTGGAAAATTGAGGAATACACTGACACGTATACTGCATGTCTGGCTGTAGTGTGCCATGGAAAATGGGGTGGATGCCTTGGCACTAAGGCACATTCAACCATTTGAGAAGCAAACACACACTCAAATTGACATGAATTCAAAAAAGAGTTGGCTGCAGGTTTAGTTCCATTATCCAAAGT
This sequence comes from Triturus cristatus, assembly GCF_964204655.1. Taxonomy (NCBI): domain Eukaryota; kingdom Metazoa; phylum Chordata; class Amphibia; order Caudata; family Salamandridae; genus Triturus; species Triturus cristatus. The sequence goes on from NC_140582.1 coordinate 271,966,915, forward strand.
GGTCATAGAAGATCCGGATAATGATGGTGCTTTAAGTTCACTGGTTCCACATTCAGATGTAATTACACAACCCCTCCTGAAAATGGCCTGAAGCTCCCTGAAATGTTGTTGCTTGACCTCCTCTTGTTTCCTTTTGTTAAGGAGAGGATTCCTTGAATTGTGGCAATCATTTGTCTAAAATAAAATGTTCGAAACAAAACCTATTTTCCATTTGTTGGGATAACACAGCTTCACAGGGAAAGGATGGCATTGCTTTTTGAAGCTCTGCAAGGGACCCTGGGGTATATTGTCCATCTCACAAGAACAGAAACATGGAGCACTGGTCAAGACATTAGACTGCATGCACAGAAATGCATCAACATGCAATGATAGCAGTGTTCTGCATGAAGAAAGCATGTACAGGTGATAACATCCTTACAGAATTGAATGGAAAAATTGTTGAGTGGCTTTAATCTAGAGGTCTCGGGATAACGTTTGTTATTACAGACAATGGCAGAAACATTGTCTGAGCCATGTCAAATGGCGTATACTTTTAAATACTGGCTTTGGTCCTTCACCAGACGCTAATGAGCATGATTTAGCCAAAAAGGAAAAGCAACTGATGATATATTGATCACATGTTGAAGGAGCAATGCCATTTAAACATTTTTTTAAGACCCAAACACAGTTGGGGATTCTTCAGCAATCTAATGAACTCTCCTTGCTTCTCATCCTGGTGACTCAAACTCATTAGAACTCCACCTTCTTTATGTTAAGTGTTAGATGTGTCTGAGCTAAAAATGTATGGAATGATTACTCAACAAAAGGCAGTGGCTAGGGTCATGGAGAACCATCTATCAGGCTGGCTGAAGAACCTTTTTTGTGGAATATGAGCTTCTGGAAAAGAGAGAACCATTTTGGTGGCTATATTAGATCAGATTTGTTTGCAGCACGATGTAGGACCGTGATGGGGGATACTGATATTTGACTTGTCTGTGGGATTATGAAAAGTCAAACATGACAGTTGGGTGGACAATCTCAGATCTGCTGCCATAAAGGCCAGGGTCTTTTCAAATCTTTCTCCTTCTTAACAAAAAATGCATCAATCAATATTATATCTGTCTATTTCAAAATATGTGTAACATTGTCTGTGTTGATCTTAGTTCATCTCATGCCCTTCATTGCCAGGAGTTTATGCAAAACATGTAACTCTGCTTTCAGATACTGACACTAGTAAATATAATAAACCACTTACATGCCTGTATTGCATTTTTCCTTTTGATGTTACAGACATTAACAGTAAAGTGATTTTGGTGCACTGTATGTTTGACACTCTCCTCTCTCCTTTGTCCTGGGGCATTGTTTTCGTATGGATGTAGGCACATAGGGGACACATTTACTAACTTTTCCCACAAAGCATTGCAGCAAGCAAAGTTTATGTGCTGCGTTGTGTGAAAGTGAGAGAGCAGAAATATTTCATATTTACAAAGATATTTCTGCTCTCTTCTTACTCTGGTGCCCTATGTGCAGCCACGCGCAGAAGCAGGAACATTGCACCATAGTGTAAGGGTGCATGCATTGCAGGCAGGATTGTTTTTGTGTGTGAAACGTACACCTTCCTGCACAAAAACAATCCTTAGAGGCATTTTCCTCTTTAAATGTGTGATGTAGAATGAAGCACACATGGAAGGAGCAAGTAAGGAGGAGAAATAAAGATATTTCTCCTCATTACGCCTCATTTGGGAAGGCGTAGCTCTTTGGTGCATTCCCTGGTTAAAATCTAGGAATTTGTCAAAATCCATAGGTGGATGAATGGGAATGTGTATGCTCCACTCATGGAACGTTTCCCAAGTTGAAATGTAACTTAAACAGCACAAGCAGCTGTCTTGCACTACATTTCTTTACAAAGCCACATAAGGCCATGCAAATCAGGCCTTCTGAGGTTTGCAAACATCAATGAAGCCTTTGTGTTGTCCTTGCATCACCCTGCGTGACACAAGAACAACGCAAAGGCTTCATAAATATGGTTGATAATGTTTATTTTTATTGCATATTGTTGTCGTTTTATTTCTGTTTTCCTTGGACATTATTATTGTAGCATCTCACTGCCCATATTTGGTGATGTCTTTTCGGCGGCAGGTGACATTTCTGTTCTTTTATACCCCCCCAGCAGCCAATTTGAGCAAATTTCGCAAATGAAAAAATTGCACACTTGCAAAATAATATGAACAAGTGAAGATTTGGAAGAACTCTTCATTAATCATACCCATGTGCCTTGTGTGTGTTATGAAAAGCGATAAGAAATAAACAAAAATAATAAATTTTACGTCCGTTTGCTTGTATGGGTCATTTTAACGGGGCCAAGGAATTAAGGCTTAGTAGCCCTTAACAAGAAATCATGGCCTTTTCAAGGTACTACTGGATAAAGGTATCTGTTTTGCAAAACAAAAACAGAATCTTAGAAAAAGGAAGGATGTTTCAGCATTGGGATCAATAGTAAGAAGATTAACCATCCACAACCAATTTGTTCACTAGTCTGATGATATTAAAGAAAATGTTTTTTTCCGGAACAACTCCAGTGGTTATCCGCATTTGGAAAACGCTTGTTCAAAGCAATAGAAAGCAAATGATAGACTTAGTGCTGGACATTTTGTCATCTCCGCACTGCAGCAAACATCTTTGATAATTATCAGGAGATACAAGGGCAAAACCAGGAAATTATGTAGGCATGCCAATCATGTCCATGTAAATATCAAAGCAGAAGGTAATGGCTGGCGGAAACCGTGTTTTTGCAGGTAACTGTGATTTTTAGTAGCAGCTATTTACTCTGCTGGCGGGTAAATAGCAATTGTCTGCTGCTATTGACACCTCTGCTGGCTAAAAAGCAGACAGTATACACTATTTGAACAGCAGCTGCGTAAATAGGTAGCAAATGGCCCGGCGACTATATAGCAGAGATTATGTGCTATTTAGTCAGCAGCCATGCAACCAGCAGAGAAGGTTCACTATTTACCCAGCTACCAACTAGATAGCAGAGATTATGTACTAGTTGGTCAGCGGTTGTGCAAATAGCAAAGACAATTTGCTATTTAGCTGACTAGATTGCAGAGATCATGTACTACTTGGCCGGCAGCCATCAAACAGCAAAGAAGCTTCACTATCTACGTAGCTGAGGACTAAGTAGCAGAGATCATGTACTATTTTGGCTGCTGGCTAGATTGCAGCGATCATGTACTATTTGGCCAGTGAGCGTGCAAACAAAAAGAGAATTCATTATTTATACAGCTGCAGACTAAAATAGGAGAGGTCATGGATTGTTTAACCAGCAACCACACAATTGGCTAAGAAACTTCACAATTTTCCTGACCTCTCAATAAATAACAGAGATCATGTACAATTTAGCAATTGGCTGTACAATTAGCAAAGAAAATTCACTACTTATCCAGCCGCCGAGTAAACAGCAAAGATCGCGAACTGTTTGGCGGGTGGCTGTGAAAACAGCAAAGAAGCCTCACTTTCCATCTGAGCACCAACAAGATAGCAGAGATCAAGCACAATTTTTCCAGAAGCAGTGAAAACAGCAAAGAAAATTCACTCTTTACCAGCCATGACTAGATAGCAGAGATAATGTACTATTTTGCGGGCAGCTACGCAAACAGCTAAGAAGCTTCACTATTTACCCAGCCACCAACTGGGTGGCAGGAATCATGTACTAATTGGCCGGTGGCCATGGAAAAAGCAAGGAAGTTTCACTATTTTCCTGGACACTCACAAAATGCCAGAGATAAGTACCATTTGGTGGAGAAACCATACAATTTATGCTGTCACCGATGAGATAGCAGAAATTCTGAATTTAGTGACCTTGTTGCCAGATAATGACTAAAGCTTTACTTTTGATTCAGTGCTCTTGATGACTGCAGAAGTAGTAAGTGGGGGAAGGAAGGATGCTATGGAAGTGCTAGAGGAGTGCCACGGGGATGGTTCTTAACAAGCTGTCAGGCTTGGGCTCTTCTTTCCTTTTCAAATCAAATAAAAACTTTATTGATTAGTTACTGAAAACCATTACAAGCATCTGATCTTTGTGCATTTGAGAGCATACTATACAATACACATTGACCTTCATATTTCCTATTGCTACACCATATACTTTTGGTCAACAAATAAAAGCTGGTCAACCAAAATTCAATAAAATTTGGAGTAACAAGACACGAACTTGATAAAATATGACATGACATAATTACATTAAGAGGAGAAAAAATGCATTGATATGAAGTGAGGCATTCATTTAGGCATTAAAGTCCAATTGTTTTCACAACAGACACTGTACTACAATTAGACATGGCATAATGTTATTATTAATTGTTATTGTGAATTAGTAAAAAGTCTATCTTGGTTCTTAACATTGTGGTGGCTTCATTTTCACGACACACACTAGCAGATATATGTCCAAGTCTAGTGTTGAATGAATTAATGTAGTGAGAGGCAAGACTATCAACTACAAATAGGTACAGACTGGAATATATGAAAAAGGTGCTTAAATGTAACAGCAGAATAAAACATTTCTTCCAGAGCAAGTTGATCATTATCCACAAAGTGTTCAGATTACAATGCTGAAAACACAGAGATTTGAATGAACATGCCACAGGCCTGCTTGTCTACTGTAGAAGGCTGCAGTATGGTAACTGCCATCTCCAAGAAGTTTATGAACCTGGCCAATAGCTGAAGATCATTGCTCTGCAAGCAGGCTGAGATGCTGCCTCTAGAGTCCTTATTCCAAACTGGATGAAACAGAAGCATAGCAGCTGTCTTCTTTTTCTTATAACAGATTTTATTGAGTTTTTACATGCAACAGCTACAACATCATGCATACGTATTGGGTCATATTGCATTCCGTCCCTTAGTTACAGCTTAAGATGCAGTATTTTACAACTTGCAATGTTTAAGATCGTTGCATCGTCAAAAACAATAATTTGGTGTCACATTTCTAAACATTAGATCTGCTAAAGAGTTGACATCTACCATAGCATTAATGCATGAATCAAGTATTGTGCAAATCTGTTATCTTACAGTAAACCCCCCTCCAGTAAATAGAGTGTGCAGTCCCAATAGTGACCAGTTACAAAAGGGATCGAAGAGAGGCTCCTGCCCGTTCCCCAGCATGCAGGTAGAGTAATTGGTCAGGAATAAAATCTATGACGCGCATGGTTTGAAAGATGAGCAGATGTGTACTGACATTCCTGGTTTCTTATATTCCCTGTGCTATAACAGGTTCAGCGCATGATTTTATGTACGTCTCAGGACAATACTAATTCTCAAGTATGGCTCCATGTGTGTCATCTGCTTGTATGTGGAGTAGATCGATGGCCAGGGCTTTAAAAGACTCCATCAGCAGATCATAGGACATAGCTATGGGTACTTTTCAAAGCCCACCTTGCTCTTCTCTACGCAGTGCTCCGCTTTCAGCAAGCCCCCAATGTGCTACTTACTCCCTCCAGGCTAGCAGTGTCAATGGTTTTGCTGATTTCCAGCGCCTTGTGATAAGGCGCTTTGCCAAAATAAGCACTAGGTCTACAAATTTAGCCTGCACTTTGTACCCTTTAGGGCATGAATAAAGGTCTTATAAGCAACCCTCCGCTGTAGTCCATGTGTGTCCTCCAGCCGCATCTTGTAATGTGTGTGCTACCTGTGTCCAGTAGGAGGAAAGGGTGGAGGATTACCACAACATGCGGAGGAAGTCAGCGTCTTGTTTGATTCATCTTAGGCAGTTTGGTGCTACTGCCTGGAACATTGCATGTAATCGATGTGGTGTGAGGTATGCTCTTTGAGTGTTCATGCACAGAATACATTTAAATCACGAATTGAGGGAGACTTTCTTTGGGTAGGAGAGGAGGGATGCCCAATCTTTGTCTGTTAGAACGTTGCCTATGTCTGCATCCCATCTTGCCTGTAACGCGATTAGGGATGGGGATGTGTGTCCTCATACCTTGGTACAACCACTTTGTCTGATGCCTGCCAGTGCCTATTAGGTGCATTAAGTGTAGCAATTCATGTGTTGGTGGCTCAGTCCTTTTGGGAGCCCATTCTTGTTTAATATGTCGTAGTATACTGGCATGTAATAGAAACAGCGTACTAGTGAAGCCTTGTTCGTGTACAAAGTCAGTGTGGTCCAGCAGGGTACCAACCCCAAATAGGGCTCCAATAGTTGACACTTCATCCGGCTCCCATCTGGAGAATCAACAGCGTGTCAGCATCCCAGTGGGAGTTGGGGGCCCCACTAGTGGAATGTTGGGTGCATATTGTATGGTGGGTGCTGTGTTTTTCAAGGCTTGTTTCCAATAAGCCAACGCTACTTTCAATTACGATGGAAGTTTAGTCAGGGCAGTTCTCCCAGGACATAATAGAGTATGTAGTGCACCTCGTGCAATCATGTCAGGAGTATATGTCACCTCCTTTAGATTTCAGCCTGCTAGCAGGTAAGAAAGCCACTGTAATTGGCTCGCCATACAGTAGGAACTGAAGTCTGGGGCTCCGATGCCTCCCGCGTCTGCTGCCATAGATGTTTCTCCAGACTGACTCAGCACCTCCCTGTACCCCATAATAGTTCTATCAGCATTTTATTCAATAATTTAAAGATTGTGAAGGGGATCACTATTGGTAGAATATTTAAAAAATAGCACATGTGGCAGCATGACCATTTTTGCAACATCCGGACACTGATAATGGGAGCAACATCCAGAAAGTGGTATTGGATCGCAGAGAGGTGATCATTCTCTGCAGATTACCTGTTAAGATGTCCCACTGGGATCTGTATATTCCCACTCCCAAGTATTTAAAGGTGTCAGGGGCAACCTTCAACTACTCCTCTCCGAAGGGGACTACTCGAGGTCCAAAAGTCTCCCTTAAGGGGTATGCAAGCAAAATTAACTGCCAGTCAAGAGATTGCGTTAAACTGAGCGAGTAGTGGGGCGACAATCTGGAACCCGCACTGGAGATCTCTAGTGTATAGTATAAGTCATCAGCATAAAGGGATAGGGCATGGGTTGTCAGTGCGAGCAGGATACTCCAAGTGACCGCAGAGCAGTTTCTGTGCTAGGGGTTCCAGTGCTAGTACGAATAGAATAGGAGATAGTGGGCATCCCAGCCATGTTCTCCTTTGAATCTTATAAGAGCTTGATATATGTGTCCCTGTTAGGGCCCATGCTGTTGGAGGGGTATATAGTAGTTTTATCCATCTGAGGAACCGATCAGAAATGCCGAATCTCGTAAGGGCTGCTAGCATGTACTCCCAGCTAAGGGTGTCGAAAGCCTGACATATGTCTAAAGAGAGACATCCTGCATTGGGAAGGTGGTCTGGAAGTGCCCACATCACTTGATATAATCTATAATTATTTAGCAATGTGCTCCTCCCGGGCTCAAACCCACATTGATCCACGTGTATGAGCTTTGTGAGGAAGGGGAGAAAGCGGCTTGCCATCATTTTACTCAGTATTTTTTATTCTGTATTTAAAAGTGACAAGGGACTGATATCCATTCGGTCCCTACCTGGTTTTGACAGTGCAACACGAGGGCTTATATTGTGGTTCGGGGAGGGCTCCGCTCTCTAGCACCACGTACTATAGGTTTTCGAGTCGGGCACCAATTGTGTAGTGTAAGCTGCATAGAACTCTATACGATGACCATCTAATCCTGGGGCTTTGTTGCATGGTATGCCTTTGATCGCCTCTCGGATCTAAGCTGCCGAATTCGGTGCTCCAAGCGGCTCTTGGTCCGCTTCGGTTCACTTAGGTAGCCGTAGCTCTTGAAGGATATCATGTATTGCATGGGGGTTCATCATCTGAGGACTGTGTATAAATGCTCATAGTATTCTTGGAACGCATTGTTCATCTTGAGTTGAGTATACATGCATGCATGCACGTAGTGGGGTACAGATATCAAGTATAGAAACTACCGAGTAGGGATCTCTGATTAATTGGGCACACAAGGTTGCCGCTCTATCCACCCCTGTGTGTATTTTATGTGCATTACAGTCCACCACCCGCAGACGCTCCATCAAGTTTGCATATTCGATACCTGCCTCTTGTAGTCTATATAATCCTGTCAGGGATGACACAGCGTTCCTCTCCAGATCGCCTAAACGTGTTTCTGCCCTAGTTAGCTCCCAGAGAATAGTTTGTCATGCCCCCACTACCGAGCTAATCACAGTTCCCCTCATCACCACTTTGAATGCCTCCCAATCTCTCAAGGGTGTTGAGGCTGTATTAGCATTAGCCTAGAAATAATGTTTCAATAGCGGTGGTTATGTGTGTCCAGAAGGCGCTTTCTTCGAGTAGTAGGGGATGTATGACGTTACAACGCATACATTTACATCGCGGTACATTACATCGCGGTTTTTACAACGCAAGTCGTTACAACGACTTGCGCTAGGTGGCGCTCTAGGACAAGGATTAGGACTTAGGAGTAGTATAATTTACTATTCCAACTCCAGTCTACGTACAGTAGGGAAGGTGTTGGATAGTAAATTATACTATTCCTTGTCCTAGAGCGCCATCTAGCGCAAGTCGTTGTAACGACTTGCGTTGTAAAGACCGCGATGTAATGGCATCGTGATGTAATGCCCGCGTTGTAAATGATGTTTCCCGTAGTAGGTGATTAAATTTCCACATCGGGACTGGTGTAGGTGATCATCCCCAGGATAGTGTAGGTTCCAATGAGTTATGATCTGACAGCGTTTTGGCTAAGTAGGTAGTATGGGCTACTTGTGGCAGCAGTGCGGGGGAGAATAGAATGCAATTTATATGAGTATGCAGTGTGTGTGTCATACATCTACCAATGACCATCCTTGTACCCACGCTGTTAAGGCCCTAGCTTGTTGAACCGGCGTAGCCCCAGAAATTGGTGGATGTAAGCAGTCCAATTGCATGTCTAGCACTGCGTTATAATCTCCTCTCAGTATTCAAGGGCAGTTTGACCAATCCGCAAATAGTGTACAGACTCGTGTCAAAAGGGCATCTTGTTCAGTATTTGGGGCATAAATGCTTCCTAGTGCCACATGCAGTCCATCGAGCTTGCATCGGATCAATGCATATCTGCCTTCTGTATCTATTGGCTGGTCTAGCATCTCAAAGAGGACTCCTGCTCTTATCCACACTGCTGCCCCCACAAAAACTTAGAGTATGTAGTATGGTATAATTGTACTCTCCTTTTTTTATGTAGTTTACAGGCTTCTGCTGCATCTAGGTGTGTTTCAAGAATGCTGTCTGAGATTTACACCTGCCTAACTCCGCATGCATGTGGTGCCGCCTACAAATTGAGCCCATCCCCCTTACATTCCATGTTGTAAGATATATAATGGTTTGTTGATGCCATGTGCGTCATAGTTCATGTGGGCAGTGTTCATTCCTGGTGGTTGCCCATTGGGCTGCGTCAGTGTGGAGTGGGAACTTGCACCCATGAGAACCCATAAGAACATGAATAACAAACATCCCAATACTAGGTCCCACCTAAAAACTGGGTTCGGCCAAACATAAGCCTTCAGTGGCAACCATTGTGAAACAATTCATGCATTCACTTGGGGGGGTTACGTGACCTGCCACGGCCATGTGTGTCTACCGGCAGACCGTGCGGCCGTGTTGTATACTGGGAGGCCCCCGGGCCCGGGACCAGTCCCCCCGAACCCACAAAAGGGTAAGGCATTTTGAAGAGTAAAATCAGTCCATTCATATAAGATTTATGTATTCCTCAGTGTAAATGATCTTTGCCTTGCACATTCACCAGTGTTCATGCATGGTATTTGTGTATGATGAGTTCTGATCATCGAGTATTTTGTGTGGGGAGGCCAGGGTGTTCAGATCATAGTGAGATGGTCATGTCATCCTATCATCTCTTGCGCTGTTTGTGGGGTTATTGTTGGGAAGTGTGCAAGGCTGCTATCAGTCTGTATGTGTTACTCTGTATGATGACAAGTCTACCCTATATGAGGATTCAGAGCTTCTCAACGTAGCCGCTGTATGGAGCACCGCCTGTCTACTCTCCAGTTTCTGTTCTGGTGTGGGAAGAGACTCCTCATCTGGTTGTAGGCGCTTTGTGCCGCATTGTTTGCCTCATTTGTGGTGTGGGTTACATGTCTGTGGCCGTCTATTTTTCTCTAGGATTACAAGATCCAGGTAAGTGGTCTCGATCCAGGACCATGTGCCTCAGGGTCATCAAAGAAGTGGCTTTCATGTTTATGAATAATTTTGAGGCAGACCAGAAAGAGGAGGGCATATTTCTAGGTGAGATGCTGTAGATGCTCTCTGACCCCCAGGCTGTCTGACATTGTACTTGTATGGTATAGTCTGGAAACAACAAAATTCTTGCATTCACATATAGTATAGGTGCGATTTCTCGTGCTTTCGGGAGCGAAGTGTCTCTGTAGTTTAGGATCCTGGCCACAATTGGTCTTGGCGGTGCCCCTAGTGTTCAGGCCTCTGTGAGGACCCTGAGTGCCCTTTCGATGCTAAACATTCCAGTCAATCCCTCTAGGGCTATCACGGTGCGCAACCATTGTTAAATAAAGTGGGTAAGGTTATTTTCGGGCACGCCAATCATTCTAATATTATTTCTTCTTGGATGCCCTTCCATGTCTTCTCCTCGATTTTTTAGTTCCTTTACTTGTTGTTGAAGTTAAGGGACCGCCTCTGTTTGTTCCTTGCGCCAGGGCGCCATGTCAGATAGCACCACTGAGTGCAACCGGACTTTTTCGGATAGCTTCTTATGACCGGCCCTCAGAAGGAAGATATCTGTAGTGAGGGTGCCCAACTGTTGTTTGAATATCATCTGGGACTCCCTGATATCTGTTACAATAATTTCCAGCTTATCGGGGGGATCCAGTGTAGGGGGTACAATTTCATACTCAGTTATGGAGGAGAACCAGCTGTTGAGTTGATATGCACACCCCCATGGCCTATTTTGTGCTGGGAGTTCTGATTGAGCAGGCCTTCCAGCAGGTATCAGGGAACATCCTCAGTAGTTGGGCAGGGTATGAGGGATTCCTCCCGCCGTCCTCCAGTTTTGGTGCGGTCTCTTCCGTGGCCCCATGCTGCTTAGGATTTTGATGCCCAGTACCTGTGGTATTCTTAAGCCCTCCAACACAGTGTTACAATCTGTATGGGCACCCCTGTGGGCAGTCCACTGTGCTACCTGATTCCAAGCGTGCAGGCAATCTTGTCACATGTAGGTCTGTTCCAGATCACGGAAGTGGATTTGCAATGTTACGCCCACATGGGGAGCTGTTTACATAGGCCTCCTCTAGCCATGCAGCAATGACTTGTGTGGAGTCGTAACCTCTGTCCTTTCCTCTGCCATGCACCTGTGCTCTGGTTTGTTACTCAGCACTGTATCTCTCCGGGGGGGGCACCACACCCTGACTCTCCCACGAGGCAAGTGGGCCTGCTAAGCAGTCGCCAGCCTATGCTATCCCAGGCCTACCAGTGCTCCTCAGGAGCATGCGGCATGGGCTCCCTCACCAGGACTAGGGACCCAGAGGCTCCACAGGTATGGGGTAGGTAGAAGATCTATATCCCTTTGCTCTTTTGTTTGTGTTCTTTATTCTTCATTTCCTACATGCAAAGGTGAGTCTTTGGGGGCTCTCCCCATCAGCATGGCTTGACTGTAGTCAGACTCCAGAGTTCCCAATGTGTTTATCCTGGACCTCCCACCACAGCCGCGGCTCAGCTTGGGTGTTACGATCTTGTCAAAGCAGTCTGTCCTCTACTGAAAGCGGCAGAAGTCGTCCACTGCAGCGGGTGCAGGGGTCAGTGCTGGGATGTGATGCCGCCCGTGTTCTCTTTGCCCAGGATAGCTGACTTTCCTCTGCACGTCCTGTCAGTGCGGCAGCTGCCAACAGGGAGGGGCACACCTCTGTACTACTCATCTGATGCGCAAGCCCTGGTACGCCAGCCGAACCCATCACCTTGTCAGCTCCCCTCCCACAAGCCAGTGTTCCAGTCCGCCTGTGGCAGTACACCACAAGGCTAACAGCATCCGGCTGAGCCTCGGCATCAGAAAGTATCAGCGAGACATGTAGGCCCCACACGCAGTAGGTTCCGTCGGGCCCAGCAGCCGAGCCCCACCTCTGATCAATCCATCAGGGGGCCTCGCCATCATCCCCAATCCATTTCTGTTGTTTGCAGGTGGTGATAAATCTTTTCGGGAGTCCACAGCCCATCCAGTAATCAGTTTGAAGGCAGTTGGACCCCACACCCCGTTCAGGCCTCTCCATGCTCTGTGCCATCAGTCGTCTGCAGTGTTCCCTTCGCAGTAGGCCTCACTCCGCTCAGGTTCGTTCTGGGCCAATGACTCCACTCAGGTGCCTGCAGGGCCTATCGCAGGGACACTGCTAATTTAACAATAAGGTAAGAGGTCAGGGGTGTGCTGGGTGGCTTATAGAAGTAGGGGATTCAGCGGCGTTGGCGGCCCAGGCCAGGGCACAGTACATCTACACCTCAATCTTCTGCCGCTGGTCCCGCCCTCCATAGCAGCTGTCTTCTTAGGGTTACTGCATACGGACATATACAAATAATATGAGTGAGAGACTCATGAATCTCAGCAATGTAGTTGTTTTAAGGGGTGTAAGTAAAAACCTGAATCCAACATATTTTCCTTGCAATGATTGTTTTATGCACAGACCGAAGTAAGGTTGAGGACTGGGTCCCTGTAATGACGTTAGTTCAGCTCTAGGCAATCTTTTAAACAACTCAATGTTTTTGATGTAAGACTACACTCTGGATGCTTGCTTTACTTGTACTATGAACTGTCCATAACCTGACTTTCAGCCCCAGAACTTATTTAACTGCAAACAAATGTTGTAAATTTACCATTCCATTATCGCTGTGAGTTCTGTCTTATGCGTTTTTGAAATGCATGCTTTTAAGGTTTCCACAAGTGCATTTTTCAAACAATAACAATACTCAACAAATTGTGCATTAGCGGATGTAGAGAGGTTGACCATTCCAAGTTCTAACTGTAATTGTCTAAGAGGCATGCTCATGGGTAGACCAAATACCTTACTAATTGTTTCCTCTGATTGTATTTGTACCAGGTCAGAGTACAAATGTTTGGAGCCCTCCTAAATGATAGCTAGTTCGAACTTGCCTGCAGCAGGTTTGTTCTGGTGGGGCTATACAGCCTGTTACTTATTGATCTTTTTATGTTTCATAAGCTTTATTAAGTAAGTAACAATTACATAAGAATAGGCTATGAAAAAACAAAATATATTTTATTTTATTTTGTTTTAAATATATATATATATATATATGTTTATTCTTGTTTCCAACTTATGACATGTAAAGCGCTCTGATACCCGCAAGGGTCTCGTTCGTGCTATATAAAACCTTCAAAACAAAATAAAATCTATAGCATAATAGAAATATAGAAACAGACTATAAAGCAAAGTAGAGAGCAGTTTTTATTTTAGCAATAAAAAAGGATAAAAGCAGGGGAGAAGGGAAGACAGAAAAAGAGGGGTATATTATACAATTCTATAATTGAAGATCATGAGATGAAATTATAGACTTATTAAACCTATTCAGCTTATTAAACTTATTACACGTATTAAACTTATTAAACGTATCCAAGAGGCAGGCAAACACTCAAAACATAAGAAATGTAATATAAGAAAAGGGAAAAAGTAGTGTAGGGGAGAAAACAGTGAGCAAACGATCTATGGAGGCTGGAAATTCTCAGAACAATTACGTAATACATAAATTGAAGTCTTAGTTAAATATTTGGGGCCCGATTCACAGAACTAACTTAAGACAAAATCCTAAACTTACTACCATTTTGGTATTCACAGAAGGCACTTACTCATTTTGGTATTCACAGAAGGCACTTACTCATTTTGGTATTCACAGAAGGCACTTACTCATTTCGGTATTCACAGAAGATAGGAGTCCTAACTTTAGGACTCCTAAATGCCTTCTGTGAATACCGAAAGTCTTAAAATTAGGATTTTTCTCAGTTTAGTAGTAGTATAGTTAGGACTCCTAACTTTAGGACTCCTAAATGCCTTCTGTGAATACCGAAAGTCTTAAAATTAGGATTTTTCTCAATTTAGTAGTCCTAAGTTTAGGACTCCTAACTTTAGGACTCCTAAATGCCTTCTGTGAATACCGAAAGCCTTAAAATTAGGATTTTTCTCAGTTTAGTAGTAGTATAGTTAGGACTCCTAACTTTAGGACTCCTAAATGCCTTCTGTGAATCCCGAAAGTCTTAAAATTAGGATTTTTCTCAATTTAGTAGTCCTAAATTTAGACTTAGGACTACTAAATTGAGAAAAATCCTAATTTTAAGACTTTCGGTATTCACAGAAGGCATTTAGGAGTCCTAAAGTTAGGAGTCCTAACTATACTACTACTAAACTGAGACAAATCCTAATTTTAAGGCTTTCGGTATTCACAGAAGGCATTTAGGAGTCCTAAAGTTAGGACTCCTAACTTCTGTGAATACCGAAATGAGTAAGTGCCTTCTGTGAATACCAAAATGAGTAAGTGCCTTCTGTGAATACCAAAATGGTAGTAAGTTTAGGATTTTGTCTTAAGTTAGTTCTGTGAATCGGGCCCTTGGTTAATGATAACCAGAATAAATCTCTATTTACATGTGGTTTAACAGGAGAAGCAAATGCAATTTGCCTTCTATGGTAATGACAAACATTCTTCCACCAGGATCTCACTTAAAGTTTAGTTGAACATTTCCAATTAAGTGAGATCTGCCGGAAAACTAAAGCCAACATCAAATCAAATAAACCCTTCTCATGTAAAGAAAATCCCAATTAATCTAATAAACTACCTATAAAGAGATGAGTGTTTGATTAAGGAGTCTGTAGGTTAAAAATAAGTGAGAGGTGCTTCCAAACATCCTTCCAGAAGGAAGCGACAGATGGGCAAGAAAAAAGAGGGTGCATCAGGTCAGTGTGTAAACTTAGCTATAGATGAGGGTGTATAGAATAATCTTTGATAAAGAAAAAACATGGATTTAGTAGTGGAGACAGATTTAAAGATCTTCAAAGACCTATACATAGGTTGTTCCAAAAATCCATGCTCCAATCACTGCCCAAATCCACTTCCCACGCAGTCTCTATTTTAGATTTAGAGCAAAAAAGATCGGGAGAAAGAAGAAGGTTATAGATCAAGGAAGCTTTGGGAAATGTAGTTAATTCTTTGAGTATTGAAGTGGATCTGCTATGGGAATGGGTTCAGGATTATGGCCATAAGAGTAGAAAATTTGTGCCAGAACGTGTGAGGGCATTTAAAGGTGTCTTGAAATTGAGGGAAGGAGCATGGAGATAAGCCATCACACAAATCCTGGACCCATATAATCCCGTTAAGTCTCCAGGATTTCCAAAGTAGAGGTCTGTTATTGAAGGTAATAAGACGATTGTACTAAAGGGGAGTGTGAAGGAAAGTATTCCTAGAGATAATTTCCAATCGATAATGAGGCTTTAATAATGAACAAGTGTGTTTAAATAGCGAAAGAGAGATAATATTGACCTTTGTTCAAAAAGCAAGGACTTCCTTAAAAGAAAAGGGTGCAAGTAAGGATCATTAAATTGTGGCCCATAAAGGTGTAAAGGGGGAGACTTCGGAAAGGAGCCATTTAGAAGCTAATCGAAGACAAAAGGCCTTATGATACAGTCGAAAATCAAAAAAATTCACTCCTCCTATAGATTTGAGTTTACGAAGATGTGTCAAGGAAAGTCTACATTTTCTATTGTTTCATACAAATTTAGAGATGAGGGAGTCAAGTTTTAAAAAATTGATATTTGGGGTGTGAATGGGAATCCTAGAAAAAATATATATTAAAATAGGAATAATCATCATTTTAATAGAATCAAGCCGTCCCCACCAAGAAAGAAAGAGAGGGTTCCAGGAAGAGAGAAGTTTAGAAATACGATCTAGTACATCCTTCAAGTTAATTTTAACTGAATCTAATATGGAGTTGTTAAACCAAATGCCTAGGTATGTGATTTTAGACCTGTTCCAACAGAAACCAGGAACATCAAAGTGCTGTTTAAAACAAAATTTGGTGATGAGGAGAATTTCTGTGTTGTCAGAGTTAATTTTATAGCCTGAAACAAGGGAGAAATCTGACATTTCTTGCAGAAGAGGATGGATAGAAGTTTTGGGATGAGATATGAAGAGTAAGATATCATCCACATAGGCAGATAATATCAAATGTTGATCACCATATATAAAACCAGAAATGGACGAATTCTGGCGGTTATGCGATAAAAAGGAATCAAGTGATAAAATAAAAAGGAAGAGCGAAAGAGGGCAACCTTGACGTACACCGCGGTGTAAGTTAAAAGATTGAGAAACAAGACCATTAACTGCTGCGAAAGCTTTAGGAGCTGAATATAACAAAGATATCAAAGAAATGAATTTAGGACCAAAACCATGCCTATGGGGGGGCTTTAAATAAAAAGGACCAATTAATACTGTCAAAAGTCTTCTCTGCATGGATAGAGACTGCAGCAAGAGGGTATGAAAGAGAAGCAGACTTTTTTTAAACATTAAAAATAAACAAGCGTTGTGAGAGGTTAATCTACCATGAGACCACATTGCTCTAAACCAATTAGTTTCGGTAAAAGAGGCTCCAGACGTACCACAAGCAATTTGGCAAAGATTTTATAATCTACGTTAACAACGGAAATAGGACGATAATTTTTACACTGCTTGGGATCGTGGCCATCTTTATGGATTAAACAGATTGTAGCATCTAAGAAAGTACCATGTGCCTTACCATTAGTGTGGAAAAAAGTTGTAGAAGTTTTTGAAAAAGAAGATGTGAGAAATGTAGAAAACATTCTACCGTAAAGCCATCAGGACCTGGTGTTTTATTTTTCTTAAGAAGATTTAAGGATTGAGATATTTCTTAGATAGAAAGATCAGATTCTAGAGAACTAAAGTCAAGGCCCATATGAGATGAAGGTGGAACATGATTAAGATATGAGTCAATAGAAGAGGGAAGTGAAGAGGATTCTGGGGTATTTAAAGTTTTGTAAAATTCTATGAATTCATTTAAGATGTCTTGCTCTTTGAAAAGGGTTTTCGCTCTGAGATTTAAGATAATTCACCAGGAGTTTGCCAACTTTATCATGACCACCGTAATACCGAGTGCTGGTTCCGAGTAGAAAAGATGAGGCGTTATCAGTAATTGTTTTATTAAAGTTGAGTTTAGCATGAAGAAGCTCCTGTAAGGAAGAATCAGATAAGGATGTATAGAAATGATGCTCTAGACGTTTAATATTAGCTAGCAAAGGTTTTTGCTGATTCAGAAAATGTTTCTTTTTCTTGGATACGTAATCTATAATAAAGCCACAAGCTGTAGCTTTAAAGGTATCCCAAAGCTGTGAAGGAGACGTATCAGGAGATGAATTTAGAGAAAAATATTCTTCTATAAAGGAAATGAAAGGGGAAGAGAAAAGTGGATCCTGCAGAAGGGAATTATTAAACCTCCATCTAGAAGATTTGGGATTCGAGTGGAGCAAATCGAAATCAGCAACAAGTGGGGCATGATCAGAAATATCAATTGGTTCAATTGAGGAGGAAATAAGGGTCTGTGTTAAGGCAGAAGAAAGAAAAACATAGTCTAATCTTGTCAGATGGCCATTTGGTGGAGATAAAAAAAGAGAATTTTGAGTTATCAGGGTTACAGAGTCTCCAGGCGTTGACAAGATGAGTCTAAGATATTGTGTTTTGAAACTGTTTGTGGGTCTTGTGGGGATGGAATGAACTTGGGATTGTCGATCAATTAAATGGTCCATAACTTGGTTATAATCACCACCCAAAATAAAAAATGTATCTTTATATTGAAAGCATTTTTTGGGGATATTGGGCCAAAAGGAAGAATCCGCTTGAGTTGGACCATAAATTTAAAAACTGTAAGAGAAATCTTGTTAAATAGCAACTTAACTAATAACCATCTACCTTCTGAATCAGTTACCTTAGAAATAACAGAACATTTCAAATGTTTATCAACTAGAATATTTACCCAATTTTTCTACATGGTCGTAGGAGATACTAATACTAAATCTACCCACTGCCTTTTAAGGTTCGAAAATAAATATGTATAACATATTGTTTTAAAAAAAATATCGTTATAGTATTATTTTATATAAAAATATTTTTATTTTTATGTAATATTATTTGTTGAATTTTGTAAAAAATATTTTTTGTAATAGAAATTTAAGGACCGGGATGTTGGGTTTTTAGGGGATAAGGGTGGGGAGTGTTTTAAAATAATGAAAAAAGATTTTTTTAAATATTAAATATTTGATAATTTAAATTATGAAATGTTGTTTTAGGAGCGGGATGTTGATTTTTTAGGAGATAAGGGTGGGGAGTGTTTTAAAAAATGTAAGAAATAAAATTTGGGAATTTTAAAAAATTGTTTTAGCATTGGGATGTTGGGTTTTTAGGGGA
This sequence comes from Triturus cristatus, assembly GCF_964204655.1. Taxonomy (NCBI): domain Eukaryota; kingdom Metazoa; phylum Chordata; class Amphibia; order Caudata; family Salamandridae; genus Triturus; species Triturus cristatus. The sequence continues at coordinate 271,985,352 of NC_140582.1, forward strand.
TAAGGGTGGGGAGAGTTTAAAATATATTTTTATGAATAAATTTAAAATTTAAATTTAAAATTTTAAAAATAGAGTTATTAGGAATGAGATGGGTTTATAGGGGATGAGTTTGGGAAGAATTTCAAATTTGAGAAATAAAATTTTAAAATGTAATTGAGATTTCAAAATGTAATTTAAAATATTTAATTTATGAGTGCAAATGTGTGTTTATAGGGAAGAGGGCAGGGGCGTGTCTTAAAATCTAAAGTAATGTTTTATTAAATTTATATTTTTATAAAAAAATATACATTTTTTTAAAATTAATTCAAAATGTAATATAGAGGGGCCGATTCCGATCCGGGTCGGAAGGGCACCAAACGCGATCCGGCCGGAAAAAACTGCGAGCCGTACGCGTGTTTTCTGCCCGACTCGGAGTGTCCTGCTTGCAAAACGTCTGGGAAGTTGCCTTTGGGGGTCCGTGTCGGACCCCCTGTCACCTGCAGCCCTACGACTCAGACACAGGGGGAGACCCAAGGGTCCCCCCAACACAGGCATGTACGATGCGGATGGCACACACACGTACCCATTGTAGGGGGCGCCCTTGTGTGAGACGTACCCATTCAGTCAATGGGAGCCAATGTACGCGTCATATGACCGGACCCCATTGACTTCTATGGGTGTCCGACCGAACCGAGACCTGCAGCATACAGCCGCATCGTACTCGCTTGGTCGGCCTGCAGGACTCCGGCTCGGTCGGAAAACACTCCGGATCTGGCTTGGTCGGAGAGCTTCCCGACCCGGATCGGAAACGGCCCCTTAATGTGTGTACATTTTATGAATTTATGGAATTTTGTATATACACATTTTAAATAATGTTTACTTTTTAAGTAATAAAAATGGTAAAAATATTGGTGAAAATGATTTAAATGTGTATTTATTAACTATATTTAGTCAATGTATTTGAGTTTATTAACAGATTCAAATATTTAATTTTATGTCATTTATATAATGAGAAAACAAAAAATAAAGGGGTCTATTTGGATGGCGGTCGCAAAATCACCCCGACTGCCATGGTAGCGGAAATCAACCATCCGCCTGTCCAGCGGCAAAACCGGCGGTCCGATTAGGATCAACCTCTCAAATAATTTGACCGAGGCGGAACGAGGCCACCAAACACCGCCCGTAGCTAGTGGAGTAGGTGGGAATCTGTCCGCAGCGGTGGAAACACACTAAACTGCTGCCAGGCCAGTGGAGAGACCGCATGAAAAATTAGGATTCCCCAAATGTGAAAACGGGACGTTCCGCTGTTTCCGACCACCGCGGTCAAAAACAGTGATGAATGGGAGAGCCGGCGGAAGTGCTGTAGCATAGCCATCGCTGAGGACGCTCCGTGACAAATATGGCGGTCGACCAATAAAACTCACAACAAGGCCACCAAGTGCACACAGCAAACTAGCCCTGCCCCCCAAAACACCTAACACATCCCAATGACACACCCCCATGGCAACTACAAGAATACAAATCCCAGGACAACCCACACAACACACCTGACAGCAATACTCCATTTTGACACACCCACATAGCTGAGTATAAAACCAGCCCCTTCCCTGACCAGAATCCTATGCACTACTCCAGCACTGAAGGAACCAAACCCTGCAGCACATTGGATACGCAAAACACCACACATCTCACCTACACAACAACACACACACACTGCATACACCACCCCCACCACCCTCACAAGTGCACCTCAAAACATTAGCACATCACACACTATGGCACCACAGAAAATGCCCAAATGCACAGAGAGTGAGTTGTCTGTCATGGTAGATGAGATAATCAGAGTACAACCACAAGTGTTTGGTACCCTGGTCCAACAGACACCATTAGCCACAAGAGCACAGATGTGGACAAGGATAGTTGACAAGGTCAATGCAGTAGGGAACACCTCGTGCTCCAGAAATGAAATCATGAAGCGGTGGCATGACCTGAAGAGGGTTGTGAAAGAAAAGAACAAGAACCGTGAGCTGGCTCAGAGGACTGGCAATGGCCCTCCCATCCCACCAAAAACATTCACTGCATGGGAGGAAAAGGTGCTTGCCATACTGCATCCAGAGAGTCTCACAGGAATAGCTGGGGGAGTGCAGGCTGGTAAGGACAAACAAATGAAAACCATTACACTGCCATGTACTGTCTTGCACAACTACAAAGCTACAACTCCTAGGCCCAAGTCCATTCATATGCACCACAATACCCAACAGAGGTCTCACAGATGTAACATCCACCCCATCTACAACTCCCACCAGGCGGCCCTGTCCCACCCCCGAGCAGGATGCAGCACTCTCACCCAGAAGCATGTGTCAGCCATTGCATTGTTCACCCTCACCTAACAGGTAGGTAGCCATCTTAACAAGTAGGGGTGTTTGGTGGTAGGAGGCCTGCACTACAACTCCCACCAGGTAACCCTGTCCCACCCCTGAGCAGGATGTGGCACTCCCCCACTCAGGATGTGGCAGCCATTGTAGTACGCACAAGACACACAATTGATGGACGGAATGCAGAACAAATCAAAACATTCACCCCCAGTCAAGAGATCAGGGTTAAATCCATCATTCTTTTGCTCACCATGCCACCCCAGTTTAGACCTGGCCATATGAAAATCAGTTTTGACCCTGTGCCTCATGGAAACAGTCCAGCCCGAACTGCCAAGCCAGGTCCTCCCTGGACCGTAAACAAGCATCCTAGGACCGGTTTGTAGTACACCAACCAAACTTACAGGAAGGTAGCCATATTCACAAGGAGGGCTGTTTGGGGGTGGGAGGCCTGCACTACTACTCCCACTCACAGTGTGCAGACAGCTAAGCGTATGTAACTGTCACAGAAGCAGAAGTGTGACTCACCAAATACCATCTCAACTCAAATCAGGGCACAAACATGCACAGTTACATGGGGGCTGAGCTTGAAGGACCATATGAAAACCAACCAAGCATGGTCTGTCAAACTAATAAATTTAAGCCCAGGACATGACAATGGTATGCATGAGATGACAATGCCTAGTGCATGCGCAGATGTAATGCCTGACAGGCAGAGTAATCAGCAAAGATGCCTCACATCAAGTTATAATGCTGCCAGTTGTCAGATGACAACATGTCCTCGTAATCACAGAATCTTCACGTGGGGCATGGTATTTATCGACATGTCACACCATAGAAATTTCATTTATGTACCTCCAAATCATGTCATGATGCACATGAAATAGTTAACTGTGTGTTGCATAACCAGTATATAAAAAACATTGACCACAAAGCTTGAGGGGTGTACGTCAAATGACCATTTCCCCTCTGTCCCACAGGTGACCAACAACTAACTGTAGAGGACGGCATCAACCTGCAGAGCCAGTCTCCACCCCCGGAACATGGACTCTCGGATGAGGACTCCCTGGATTTGGAGGACGCGGAGCTTGAAGCCGACCCAACTGTTGTGCCAGGGCGCAACAGGTCCCAGGACCCCACTGTCCCCCCACAACCTCAGCAGCAACAACAACAACCATGCTTACCCCTGCTGGAACGACTTGTGAGGCCTCCACCACCACCACCATCAGTGCTGCCTGCAACACTCTCCCTGCCCCAGAGGATGGCCACCCCACCACACAAACTGAGAAGGGCAGGGAGAGGAGACAGTTCCACATCCTCCACTGCGGGCACGGAGAGGGGGACTCCTCAGACCCCACTGGCCCTGCAGCAGAGGCCCCCAGTGCCAAACAACCAAGAGGCCATCAGAAGAAATCCAAGGGAGGATCCCGTGGCAAAGCACCTGCCAAATGCCAGTCAAGGAGCCAGCCATGATGGCAACTTATTGCATTGACTTTGTTGACTGTCCTTCCCCATACTGCCTTATTAATGGAATCCCTCTGTTGGACTGGGTCACCACATCAATGTGGTGACTACTCGATTGTCTCATCTACCATCACTGACAACTCATTGCTTCACTATTCACCTTTTTGTAAATAATCACTCCCCTGTCACCTGTACCCATTGTAAATAAACACTCCTTACACACAGATGTCGTTGTGTCTGCTCCGTGGTTTGTACAGGATGTGCAGTCTTCACCATGATTACAGTGTACCTGGAGTACGGATTGTTTGTAGGCAAGGAGAGGCTGAAGGGACCTAGGAAAACACAACAGAACAATATTCACTAGTCAGGTGGTGGCATCACAGCCATCACACACCACTTGTCATCAGGGTACTCCAATCTGCACACATTACAATGAGCAACAGTACCGACATAAACATCCTGTATCTGTGCCAAACTACCCTGTCCCAGAAACATTGGCACCCAGCACTGAGTCAACAACAGGCTGCAGTCACAAAGCTCACATACACCTTTCCACCAATAACAACATCAGCAGACAATGGCTCCGTTGTACATTGTCACTCACCTTCAAGTGAAGTAGCGGGTGATGAGCTGTTGACACAGGTCAACACCTTCCTCCTCTCCACTATCTTCGTCACTGGACATGGGTTGGTTTGCAGGCAGGGGTCTTGGCTGCTCATCAGCATCCACGATCAGGGGGATCTCCTTGCACAAGGCCAGGTTGTGGAGCATGCAGCATGCAACTACAATTTGACACACGTTTTTGGGCGAATACATCATTGAACCTCCGGTCTTGTCCAGGCAGCGGAAACGTGGCTTCAGGAGACCGAAAGCACGCTCCACCACACGACGTGTCCTACCATCGGCATCATTGTAGCGGACTCAAGCCGAGGTCCTGGACTTCCTCAGTGGGCTCAGCAACCAAGGACAGTTGGAATATGCAGAATCACCTAGGTGTGAGATACACAGAGCAACTTTGTAATGTAACTGTGGCAGAGGACAGCATGTCACACACAGCACGCTACCTGACTCTTCGTACTCACCCACAATTCATGCATGCCCCGGAAGCAGATTATCCATCAGCTGTGGAACAATGCTATTACGCATAATGTATGAGTCATGGGCCGAGCCAGGGAATTTGGCACAGACATGTGAGATGATCATATCCGCTTGGCACACCACTTTGTACATTGATGGAATGGAAATGCTTCCTGTTCCTGTAGATGTGCTCACGTGCCTGTGGTGGAACCAGGCCAACATGTGTGCAGTCAATGGCACCAACAACATTGGTGATGTGCTCAAGTGCATAAAATCTCCCTTTACAGCCACCAATTCATGCCTCCTGGGGAAATGGATACATCTGTCCTTGTGGATCATCATAGCGGACAAGACATCAGGTTGAACCATGCTGAACATAGGTTGCGACATCCCACCAGCGCTGGACACAGTGTACTGGAGTTATTCAGAAGCAAAAAAATGCAGGGACGCCATCACCTTAGCCGCTGGTGTGAAAGCAGATGGATAGATCCTGCGAGGCTGCAGGTGGGGTTCCAACATAGGTCTTGTAGCGTGGGTCGATATAGACAGAATTTCTGTATGACCTCCTCATCCTCCATTTCTGCCAGAACTGTGAAGGGACTAGGCACTTTTGGTCTCCTCCAAGGTGAGATGAAAGCGAACACATGTCAATGCAATCCACCAGGAGATGTGTCCAACATCTTACATTTTGACTGACACAACGCCAACTATGACTAGCATCACAGTTCAGCTTACAGCACAACTTACATGTAGAGACACCTTCAGCTACACCATCCGTACACTTGTCAACTTTTCACACAGCTAGCACCTCCCAAACAATATCCGACTATTTGAATGCCCAAAGGGATATGGCCACATTTTGCATGAGCAGCCCTGAGAGTAGTTCATACAGCAGATGTGTGAAACAGCAACACTACTGTCTCCAACCTAGCTGCTGTACCTGCCACACCTTCTTGCGTGAGTCAAACAGGGCACACATCAACCACACAATGAGCCCAGTCTGTGCGTAAAAAACAAGTATGTGCATGAGCCAAGAAAGTTGACAGTCAAATATGCACATTGTGTGGTAAGACATTCATCACTGTCAGTTGCTCAGCCCTCTCACACAGTGACATGTGTACCCATTGGAGAGTCCATCACAACACTGTTCTGTGTAGATTCCAGTAATATCACAAGTGACATCTGAGGGAGTGCATGCCAATGTTTTCAATCATATACACCAACATGGCATGTGTAGTCAGCAGTGGGGTAAATGTTACATTGGCATTGAATGCACAATCATGTGCCATGAATTATGTGTCCACTGTGCACTGTTGTGAACTGGCCAATGGCCATTCACACAGCATGAAGTGTCCATAGGTGCTGTCAAAGTGATCTGCAACACAAATCACAGTCACTGGCATCAATGTATAGCGGTCATATCATGGTAGTGACCGCCTGGCACAGCGGTGTGTCACCGCCAATGCCCAAGCCACACTTGCGCTAGTGATAGATATATGTGTACAGCCAAATTGCGGTTGGCATGCTCCGCCATCCAAATCACAGTCACTGGCACCAATGTATGGCAGCCATATCGCGGTAGCCACCACCTGGCCCCAGCGGTGTGTCTCCGCCAATGCACAAGCCACACTCACGGTAGTGATAGATATATGTGTATTGCCAAATGGTGGTTGGCATGCTCCACCACCCAAATCACGATCACTGGCAGCAATGTATGGCAGCCATATCACAGTGGCGACCGCCTGGCCCCAGCGGTGTGTCACTGCCAATGCCCAAGCCACACTTGCGCTAGTGATAGATATATGTGTACAGCCAAATTGCGGTTGGCCTGTTCCGCCATCCAAATCACGGTCACTGGAACCAATGTATGACAGCCATATTGCGGTAGCGACTGCCTGGCCCCAGCGGTGTGTCACCGCCAATGCCCAAGCCACACTCGCGCTAGTGATAGATATATGTGTACAGCCAAATTGCAGTTGGCATGCTCCGCCATCCAAATCACGGTCAGTGGCACCAATGTATGGCAGCCATATCGCGGTAGCCACCGCCTGGCCCCAGCGGTGTGTCACCGCCAATGCCCAAGCCACACTTGCGGTAGTGATAAATATATGTGTATTGCCAAATGGTGGTTGGCATGCTCCACCACCCAAATCACGATCACTGGCAGCAATGTATGGCAGCCATATCACAGTGGCGACCGCCTGGCCCCTGCAGTGTGTCAACACCAATGTTCAAGCCCTTACAGCCAATGGGAACTGCAATCACGGTAGCCTAATGCAATTTTGAAAATCGCGGTAGGCATAGTCCGCCATCCCGGGACCAGTCATTGGATGCAATTGAAAGATGCACGACCGCAGTGAGGTCCGTCTGAACCCTGCGGTGTGTCACCACCAATGCCCAAGCCCTTACATCCAATGGAACCACAATCACGGTAGCTTAATGCAAAGTCGCGGTAGGCATGCTCTGCCACCGCGGGCCGGTCATTGGATGCATTTGAAAAAAGCTGACCTGGAACACCAATTGCAGCAGCCCAGAACCACTGAAACTACCCCAGGGGGCCATATATGTGTGAGAGAGAGCCTCACATTTCCACTGCTTCCAGAGCCTGCTGCCTGACACCCCTCACCACCAACTGCTGCTGCTCCTGTCTCCAGAGCGTGCTGCCTGACACCCCTCACCACCAACTGCTGCTGCTCCTGTCTCCAGAGCCTGCTGCCTGACACCCCTCACCACTAACTGCTGCTGATGTCTCCAGAGCCTGCTGCCTGACACCCCTCACCACCAACTGCTGCTGCTCCTGTCTCCTGGACCCTGTGATGGCGAGGGCTGAGAAGATCCGGGCCCGTCCCTTCACCACCGAGGAGCTGGAAGTCCTGGTGGATGATGTGCTCACACAGTATGCGAATATATATGGTGCTCCAGATGTCATGGTAAGTGTTTCAGAGTGGAAGTGAGAGTGCAGAGAGTGCACACATGAAGTTGATCTGCTGCAGTATGTGCCTGAGAGTGTGGCTTGGTGTCATACACTGCCTAGCATGCTGTCCCCAGAGGAAACGGGTGTTAAGCCGATTTTACACGTTCCCCTGCTTGAATATCAAAATTGGAGGGACATGTATTGTTTTGTCAGCCATACAGTGACACAGCAAGTCGGTTATGCAGGAGTCAGGACAGAAATTGCCTCTGTGAATGGATGTGTGGGTCCCTCAGGTTCTTCACAGGCTCATCTGTGGCCATACAAGGGTTTATGTCCAGAGGGTACTGATGGAAGTGTGTCTGATCCAAAATTGACATCATGTATAGGTCAGCATAATGCTCAGGACTTAAATGCCAGAGGGTGACACTCTTGGTGGTAATTCACCTATGACACAGCAGATTGTTGTACTTTTGTACAGAGCCCCTTCCATTTCCACCAGCATGTGTACTGACTCACATGTGTAGGCACTGTTTAAGCTCTCAATTTGTCCCTTCATGTGACATTTCTGATGCCTCACGTTGGACCTCAGTGTGAGCCCACCTGGCCTTCACAGTCACTGTCCAATCTGACAAAGACACATCTCTGAATGTGCAGAGTGAAACATATGGGTTGTCTGCTAGACTATCCATCAAAGAGCCATCTCAGCTCTGTAGATTGCACACAACAGGCCTTGTGAGAAGGGTTTGAGATTGTAAGATCATGTCCCTAAATGTGACCTCCATGACACAGTGAGCCTTTCACAGGGCAAGGACATTGATGGCAGTGCAGTGTTGGACACAGTGAATCTGCCCCAAAATATAATTTCCTATGTACTTTATGCCTTGCTCACCCACAAACTGGATAGTATATGTGGGCAGCCTACACATAGCTTTCTGTGCTGGCATCCTGCATGCGTATGAAATAGGCAGGTACTGTGTCCAGCCTCATAACTTCATGCATTTTCGTATGATTCTCCCATGCTAATGTACTATGTGAGATGCTGTATTGTCTCTGCTAGACATATCTGTGAGGTTGTGCTAAGTTAGTATCATGCTCCTGTACTTAGAGATGGTACAGAACACTGTGTCACTGATTTTTCTCCCTCTTGTATCCCATGCCTGCAGCTCAATGTTCACCAGCGTAAGGCCGTGTGGAGGGCCATTGTACACAATGTGCTGGCTCTGGGTGTCTCCAACCAACGGCGCGCACACTGTCACAAGAGGTGGGATAACATCTGTCTACTGAGCAAAAACGTGGCAGAGATGACGCCGGGGCTCCTTCCTTGGACTGGCAGATTGGCGCGCAGGAGCATGACACCACTAATGGCCTGCATCTTAGCTGTGACACAGCCTGAGCTGGAGGCCCGTTTGAAGGAGCATCCGCAGCAAGCTGGGGGTGAGTATTCTGGGAAGGGTGACTTTGGTTGTGAGTGGCAGCATGTGTTCCAAGCCTGGGCCAGTACTGGGCTCTGTGATGTTGCTAGTGTGATGCAATGGCTTGTAAGTGACCTCTGTGTTGGGTGCAGCTGTCATGCATTTTCCCTACCTGTACTCATGAAATTGGAGTAATGGCCCTTGACATTGCATTCTGAGTTGTGGCCTTGTGGCATCGTCTAAATTAGGGTGGTCAGGGACATCCCATGGAAGGGAACGACAGTGTGCATCATCTGAGTGTGCTTTCATCAATGTGTGCATCGCCTGACGTCAGAATTGTGAGGACTACGCATCTGACACCAACGTTCAACTGTAGTGTTTCCTCCCTCAGGGCCCTAGGTGTGTTCAGAGGGATCTGTGTGTCTGGTTACACAGAGCCACCGGCAGGCTATTAGGCTGTGTGGTCATCACATGGGTCACTTATGCCAAGTTTTCATGATCACACGCAAATTTGAGTTTGGAATTGAGGTCGCACAATGTTACTGCACAGGGTGGTGTGTAACATGGGGATGTCATCATTTTGTTTAGTGCTTAGCTTGTATATAATGTTTGCGTTAATGCCACTGAACTGACCCTACGTCTCTGTCTCTTTCAGCATCTACCATGGGATCAGAAGGACAGGTGACTGACACCAGTGGTGAGGAATCAAGCATGACTGCTACACACAAGCACAGTGACACTGACGTGACCAGCGCCTCGGAGGGGGACAGGAGTCTGCTTGAGGAATCACAGCCAGAGACACCAACCTCAACGTCATCTGATGCCAGGGGTGATACATCTATGTTGGCGGGCACAGGGAGCAGGAACTCTGCCTCCCCTTCCACCACACAGCATCCAGTGCCCACCCTCCCAGCTACTTCCACTAGTGCTGCCCGTGTTCACACCAGTAAGAAGGGAAGATTCTCCTTCACCCCAGGCACCACTGACCCTGCCCCTGTCTCCTCTGCTGCCATCAGTGTTGAGTCTCAGGACCTATTGCACCAGCTGTGTGTGGGCCAGACAACTCTCATCAACGCCTTCCTTGACCACGACAAAAAGTTGGCACAGGTAGTTGCTTTCATGGAGGGCATTCATTCAGACGGTCCAGTCTTTGTCCTCCGCTGTGACAGCAGCCATTCAGCTGGCACTGTCTCATAGACCAGCTCCAGTCCCTTTGGCCACCCCCCGCCAGTGGCTACATCTGACGATAGTGACCACACACCACGGACCTCAAGCTCAAGATACGGAACACGCAGCACACAACAGCAGCAGCCCCAGTGGGGCACAGCGCAGACACCTTCCCCTCAAAAAACAAAAGCCACCCCAGAGCGCAAAGGCAAAAGCCCTTCAGGTGACACTCAGGGGCATAAAGCCAAGGACTCTCCTGTCCCAAAAGCATCCCGCAAAGAAAAGCAGTCAGTTCCCGTTCCTGCTGTGAAGCTGGTGCCAGCTAAGGGTCCACAGAAAAAGCCCGCTAAGGCAGATTCACCCACAACCTCAACACTCATCCCAAGCCCTGTGAAGCAGGGGAAGGTGATCAGTGTAGGGGGTTCACCTGTTCAACAGGTGATTGGGAGAAATTGCAGTTGGTGGGTGACCTGGATGCGGAGGGGTGATTTGGTGGCAGGTAGGATATGGGTGGGTACACTTGTGGATGTGTTCCTGTCCCCACCAGGGTGTCTGGTGTGGAGAGGAACCCTATATCAGTCCATGAGTTGTGTGTTGTGGTTATGTGCGGAGTTGTGTGATTGCATACCTGCGGCGGCGCCCGCGACGGTGCATAACTTGCTGGTAGCGTATCAGGTACAGCACCTGGAAGACGTGTAGTGCTGGATCCATTGCGGTCGGGACCGGGTGGAGGGGACCGGATATCTGGTTTCGCACTCCGCAGTTGTGCTTCCTCTGTCTCTGGTTGGGCGGTTTCTCCGCTGCGGTGTGACTGGCTGTTTGGGGCATCCTGATTTGTACAGAGGTCGGGACGTCATTCCACACAGCGGTGGGTCTCCATTGGCTCCCACCACCGCGGTGGCGAGCCCATTTTTATGGCGTTTTGCGTCTCACCTCGGCGGATGGGAAATGGGCTATGTTTGACCATACTAATATGGCGGGCGTGAGGACCGCTGCTGGCGTGCGGAAAATTGCATTTTGCGCCAGTACCACGGGGGTGCCTCCGCCCGCCATCCTAATAGGGCCCTAACTTGTTTTGTTTCATAATATTTACTGATTATATATTATTAGTAATATTTAATTTTAAGAAATATATCAAAAATTTAAAGAAATAAAAATTGAGAGTAGGGGTTTTATCAATTATTTATTATGTATAATATGTTATAATTAAATGTATTAATGTGTAGTGTCCAGCATGTTCCATTATTTTAGAGTAACTGGAGGGGTTATAGTAAATTATATAGTTTTATTAAACACAATATTTCTTTGTTTAATATTAACTGCACTGGGCATAGTTAATTATACATGTTTAGTATCCAGCATCTTTCCTGAATTAATACTAACTGGAGTGGGAATAGTAAATTATATTTCTTCAGTGTCAAGCACCTTCTTTGACGTAATACTAACTGGAGTGGGAATAGTAAATTATATATGTTTAGTGTCCAGCACCTTCCCTGGCTTAATACTAACTGGAGTGGGAATAGTAAGTTATATATCTTTAATGTGTAGCACCTTACCTGACTATATAATAATTAGAGTTGGAATAGTAAATAATATATGTGTAGTGTAGAGCATATTGCTTGAGTTTATACTAATTGGTGCAGAAATATTATATTATATATGTTTATAGGTGTGTGACTTTAAAATATTTCTATAATATGTAGTAGTAATGTGTATGTATAATATTTATTTTATATTTACAATTACAACATTTAAAACAATATATTTTGATAATACATATTAGCTAAAAGAATATGCATTGCATTAAACTATACATTTTAGGAAAATATTTAATAAATATAAATTAATAGAAAAATAATCAGACTTGTACATTTTTAAATGATCTTTATTTTCTAATAATAACATAGAGTAAAAAGAAATATTTTATTAGGGGAATAGTATACACATGATGAAACATACAAAATAAATACACATTTTTAATTTTGTAACATAAAGGTGCCGATTCCGATCTGGTAAAACCCGGTTACAAATGGTCGTACGGAGCGTTTTTTCCGTCCGACTCGTACCCGGGAAAAACAGCTTACAAACTCGCAAGTACGATTCGCACAGAACTACCATTTCCGTACGAGTCGTAAAAAACACCGACTGGCAAAAAAATACATACAAATCTGAATCTGGACGGCGCATACGCAACGTCCGGACGGAGTCAGGCAGCGTTCTACGGACCAGCAAGTACGATTCGTGCCGAGGTCACTGCGCAAGCAGCATTTTTTACGGGAGCCACAAACTGCCGGGAAATTGAGGACGACGCGAACAAGGAGCCCCGGTACACGACGGACAGCGATGGACCCCAACCTACGCGTCATCCCGGCCCTCATAGCCTACCACCTCATGTACAGAAACCGACGCAGACGCCGCAGAAGGTCAGAAAAACCCCCAGGGGCAAAGGGGGGGCGTGTGTGTGCAAGGGGCAGGAAACATAACCCACACCCCACAAATTACTAAGACAACCTGCACATTAATTACCTCCATGGTCTGGTCACTTCGGGGGGCGTGTCCACCAATCCCACGTCCCGCCACAATGGAAGTGGATGTGGACGTGTACCCGTCACCACCACAATGGTGGTACGGGACGTACCCACGCCCCCCAGAGCGTGGGTACGGCCCGTACCACCATTGTAGTGGTGATGTAGGGGTACGCGTGTACGGACCGTACCCACGCTCCCCATAGCGTGGGTACGGGCCGTACCACGCGTACCCCTACGTCACCGCCACAATGGTGGTACGGCCCGTACCCACGCCCCAGAGCGTGGGTACGGGCAGTACCACGCGTACCCCTACGTCACCGCCACAATGGTGGTACGGCCCGTACCCACGCTCTCAAGAGCATGGATATGGGCCGTACCACGCGTACCCCTACGTCACCGCCACAATGGTGGTATGGCCCGTACCCACGCCCCCAGAGCGTGGGTAAGGGCCGTACCATGCGTACCCCTACGTCACCGCCACAATGGTGGTACGGCCCGTACCCACGCTCTCCAGAGCGTGGGTACGGGCCGTACCACGCGTACCCCTATGTCACCACCACAATGGTGGTACGGGCCGTACCACCATTGCAGTGGTGATGTGGGGGTATGCGTGTACGGACCGTACCCACGCCCCCAGAGCGTGGGTACGGGCCGTACATGCGTGCCCCTACAGCCCCAATACATGATGGATACAAGGCGTACACAAGCCACGGATGTAGGTGTACGGCTTGGTGCAGCACATCAGCTGTAAATTGGGGGTGGTGTATGGCCAGGACAGCAGTGTACCACAGCAAGGGTGCAGGTGGGTGGGTGGGTGCAGAGGACCCCCAGCAGTGCCCAGACATATGAGGGGTGGGTGCAGAGGACTCCCAGCAGTGCCCAGACATATGAGGGGTGGGTGCCCATCACTCCCAGCAGTGCCCAGACATATGAGGGATGGGTGCACATCACTCCCAGCAGTGCCCAGACATATGAGGGGTGGGTGCCCATCACTCCCAGCAGTGCCCAGACATATGAGGGGTGGGTGAACATCACTCCCAGCAGTGCCCAGACATATGAGGGGTGGGTGCCCATCACTCCCAGCAGTGCTCAGACATATGAGGCGTGGGTGCCTATCACTCCCAACAGTGCCCAGACAAATGAGGGGTGGGTGCAGAGGACCCCCAGCAGTGCCCAGACATATGAGGGGTGGGTGCAGAGGACTCCCAGCAGTGCCCAGACATATGAGGGGTGGGTGCCCATCACCCCCAGCAGTGCCCAGACATATGAGGGGTGGGTGCAGAGGACTCCCAGCAGTGCCCAGACATATGAAGGGTGGGTGCCCATCACCCCCAGCAGTGCCCAGACATATGAGGGGTGGGTGCCTATCACTCCCAGCAGTGCCCAGACATATGAGGGGTGGGTGCCTATCACTCCCAGCAGTGCCCAGACAAATGAGGGGTGGGTGCAGAGGACCCCCAGCAGTGCCCAGACATATGAGGGGTGGGTGCAGAGGACTCCCAGCAGTGCCCAGACATATGAGGGGTGGGTGCAGAGGACTCCCAGCCGTGCCCAGAAATATATGGGGTGGGTGCCCATCACACCAAGAAGTGCCCAGACAAATGAGGGGTGGGTGCAGAGGACTCCCAGCAGTGCCCAGACATATGAGGGGTGGGTGCCCATCACCCCCAGCAGTGCCCAGATATATGAGGGGTGGGTGCAGAGGACTCCCAGCAGTGGACAGAGACATGGGGGGGGTGTACATCCTTATCAGATGACCACAGCTCCATAGGTGAATGTATGTATCCCTAACTTAGGACAATGAGGATAGTGCCATAACAACACATTATTATTATTATTATTATTATTATTGAATTTGTTAGGTGCACAGCTACCCTATTAGGGTTTCCCGGCGCAGGTTCTGCATTGTCACACTCCCAGGAGGAAGGAGGTCTTACCCCCACTGCATGAACACCACATGTGGGTGTGAGGACAAATAACACATGCCTACCCACCCCTGGCAGATGCAGCACAATACACACACTGAGTTCATGCCACAAGACTGTATAGTCATGTCACTGCCTAACAAACTAAGAGAGCCAAAGAGAACACACACTGTCACGCGGATGTATGACGTTACAACGCACACTATTACAACGCATGCACTTACAACGCATTTTTTACAACACATAATCCATTACAACGCATGACATTACAACGCATGACACTACAACGCATTTTTAAAAAATACCTTTACAACGCACTACCATTACAACGCATACTACCTTTACAACGCATACCATTACAACGCATAATATTAAATTACATTTAAGGTAAGTATTAGATAGTATAGGGGTAAAAATTAATATTCTAACTCCAGGGGGTGCAACAGTAGGGTAAGTGTTGGATAGTGTAGGGGTAAAAATTACTATTCTAACTCCAGGGGGTGCAACAGTAGGGAAAGTGTTGGATAGTATAGGGGTAAAATTTACTATTCTAACTCCAGGGGGTGCATCAGTAGGGTAAGTGTTGGATAGTATAGGGGTAAAATTTACTATTCTAACTCCAGGGGGTGCATCAGTAGGGTAAGTGTTGGATAGTATAGGGGTAAAAATTACTATTCTAACTCCAGGGGGTGCATCAGTAGGGAAAGTGTTGGATAGTATAGGGGTAAAAATTACTATTCTAACTCCAGGGGGTGCATCAGTAGGGTAAGTGTTGGATAGTATAGGGGTAAAAATTACTATTGTAAATCCAGGGGGTGCATCAGTAGGGTAAGTGTTGGATAGTATAGGGGTAAAAATTACTATTGTAACTCCAGGGGGTGCATCAGTAGGGTAAGTGTTGGATAGTATAGGGGTAA
Source organism: Triturus cristatus (assembly GCF_964204655.1). NCBI lineage: Eukaryota > Metazoa > Chordata > Amphibia > Caudata > Salamandridae > Triturus > Triturus cristatus. Next base: position 272,001,107 of record NC_140582.1, read on the forward strand.
AAATTACTATTCTAACTCCAGGGGGTGCATCAGTAGGGTAAGTGTTGGATAGTATAGGGGTAAAAATTACTATTCTAACTCCAGGGGGTGCATCAGTAGGGTAAGTGTTGGATAGTATAGGGGTAAAAATTACTATTCTAACTCCAGGGGGTGCATCAGTAGGGTAAGTGTTGGATAGTATAGGGGTAAAAATTACTATTCTAACTCCAGGGGGTGCATCAGTAGGGTAAGTGTTGGATAGTATAGGGGTAAAAATTACTATTCTAACTCCAGGGGGTGCATCAGTAGGGTAAGTGTTGGATAGTATAGGGGTAAAAATTACTATTCTAACTCCAGGGGGTGCATCAGTAGGGTAAGTGTTGGATAGTATAGTGTAATATTATGCGTTGTAATGGTATGCGTTGTAATGGTAGTATGCGTTGTAATGGAATGCGTTGTAAAGGTAGTTTTTAAAAATGCGTTGTAGTGTCATGCGTTGTAATATCATGCGTTGTAATGGATTATGCGTTGTAAAAAATGCGTTGTAATGGTAGTGCGTTGTAAAAGTTGCGTTGTAAAGGTTGTTCCCCCTGTCACGCACATCCCAGGACTGATAGGAATGTTCAGGTGCTGGGCTAGCCACCAAGATGTTGTCTGTCATGGAAGGAAGAGTGTGGAGTTCCCACAGATACAATGCCCACAATTGTGAGTCAGGTGTTCAAATGCCCAGCAGAACAAGTACCATATGTGTACTAGGCTGGGATTACACACATGCATTGTGCGGAAAAGGGACCATTTATCCATGAAGGCATGGCAAAATACTCTATACACAAGTACAGTGAGTACCGAGGATGGCACAGACAATGCAGGCGGACACATTGCTGAGCAGGCATGCCCAGAGTTGAAGGGATCCATCACCAACAAAGGACATGTAGACACAGGGCAACACAATTGTGCAACTCTCTGCAGGGGAGATGTCAGGTGCCACAGAGGAAGGAACACCCCTTGGGACAATGTCTCCAAACACAAAGAGCATACACAACAAAGAATCTTTGCAGAGATCGCGTGATGGCACGCAGATACCAGGTTCCACCCCATGAGCAGCAGACCACAACATTTCCCTGAAACATAACACATGCCCACAACCCCAACTCCTGTAGCATCAGCAATACCTGAAATGCAAGACTTTTCCAAAGAAAAAGAAAATGCTTTATTCAGCATGAAAATAATAATGTGTAAACAAGACTATTCACAAAGGCCAATATCAGTCCATATCAGCAGTCCTTGGGGGGGACACATGGCCATGCATCTCACCTAGCTTGCCTGCACATCACAAGAGTGTTTCGTCGACTGGGGGGGGCACCATGTGGCGAAGGACCAGGCACCGCAGGGACAGGAGGGGGAAGGGTAGGTGTTGTGGGTGCAGGGACGGACGACTCAACCACAGGGGGTGGGGCAGCGCCAAAGGTGGAGGCAAGCTCAGCGCTGCACACTTCTGCCAGTTCTTCAAGCATCCTGCACCCGGAGAAACAACAGGCCCCAAGGAGGGATGGGTTGCAGCGCTACTGGGGGTGGACGGGCTGGGGGACTTAACTCCCCTACCCGTGGAGTGCCGTGACCGTTTGCGTCCAGGTGAACTAGTGGGGCTGAGGCCCAGCCCAGCAAAGCAGGCCTCCTCTGAATCTGGGGCAGGGGAGGGGAGCCAAGGGGAGTGACATCGGAGGGACTGGGGAGTGAGTCATGTGGATGAGGACTGTGGCTGCATGCCTGCCTGTGTGCCCCAGACCCAGTGGGTGTGCCTGCTACCCCCTGAGTGTGCGTGTCAGGAGGTGTGCGCTTGCCCTTACGTAGTGGTGTGCTGCTTGTGTCTGGTGGGGTGCATGTGTGTGGATGTCTAGGTGTGCTTGGGACAGGCATGGGTGTTGGACTTGTGGAAGGGCCAGGGGTAGGGGGGAGGCAGCGCTGCAGGTGACTCGCTACTGCCGTCAGTGACGAGTCCAGGGACCTCAGCAAGATCCGTTGGTCAGACATCGCTGATGACATTCCCTCCATGTACGACACCATCTGGGTCAGCAGTCTGGTGTGGCCATGGAGGACATTCAGGATCGATGTCTGCCCAACTTGCAACTGCCGCTGAATGTCCACAGACTCAGCAGTGAGGGCAGCAGGGGGGACAGGGGCAGGGGGTGCGGTGCCTGGCACGAAGGAGACACGGTGTGGCCTAGCATGGACAGAAGGGACCCGAGCAAGTGGGAGGGCGGTGATGGGAATGGAGGGGGTGGCGAGAGATGTACTGCTGCTTTCAGCTCTGGGAGCAGCCTCCGCCCCCTCTGGGAGCTCAGCCTCGGACCGGTCTGCCTTTTAGTCTGTGTTGGTACTGTGCAGGTCCTCCGCCTCACTCTCGTCGCCCTCCGTGCCACTAGATTCCACCGACTCCACAGCAGTGGTGGCACCACTGCTCGATCCCTCCTCCACGTCCGTGCCAGTGTCTCCCCCGGTGTCCTCCGATGATGCTGTGAGCAAGGTGAAGAGACAGGAAAAAATCAGTCACCTGTATACATCTGACACATGAGTCCAAACAAAATAGGCAACAGTGCATATCAGGAAAGGCATCAGGAGTAACATCTAGGATACTCCCCACATATGTAAGCCCTGCACTCCCCAGTTGGTTGACGCACCATGCCACTTGCAAAGAATGAAAATTAGGACACAACAGCAAATAACTCGAAATCACAAGATCATGAGAAGCTAGTGTCTGGGATCAGTTGAGCACAGCAAGACTATGAAGGCATGCCACCTCTTGTTCACTGGGAAACAAACAGTATTGTCACACCCAAGGCCAAATACCACATGCCAATGCAGAAGGTGTCCCCACACTCAGAGACCTGTGAGTACTTTTGACACCCCAAATAAATACATTGTGACTCCTGGAGAATCACAACGCTTTACAAAATGGACATGTCTAGCATGTGTGAATGTGGCACTCTGTGAACACAACACACATGTGTCTGTATAGCAGAAGTCACACAAGGAGGTGCACACCAAACTACATGTACACAGTCATTGTCTGAGCTGCCAGACTCATTCAAATCAGCCACTGTTAGGAAGAAATGGCGTAGCAGTAAGTACATATACATGGCACCAGGGTGGCTGGATGACTTGACACTCGTAATTTGGTACCAGCAACAATCAAGGACTAACCCAAATGCTAGCACACTGTGGGAACATGTATATGTATGAACTCCAAACAAGTGTTGTCTAAACTGTGCATTACTGTAAAATGTGCCAGCGTGTCCCTGGAAAGTGTAAATGTGGTGTCTTGTGCACTTCCTTGGGAGACATCTGTCATGCAGGCACATCATTGTCCTTCACAACCAAACAACAAGGTCAAGCATATGAAACATTGAGACATGTTGACAGGTGTAGTGAGTGCCAATGGACATTTTCCCCAAGTAACAACTTGAATAATGTAATTTGTCACATGGCTATCCGTCACCTGATCACACAGTTGGCTACACATATCACCTACTGACTGTCATCTAGAGTGGCACACATGTCCACACCCAGGACAATGCATAAGCTAATGTGCCTGCAATTGTTTAGCAAAAAAGCCTAGCTGTACTGTGGGTTCCCCCTCATGGCAAGCCAGAATGTACCCATAGATGTCAGCACACAAAGTCACAACTGTGTAGCATCTGAACCACACACAGGTGCCAAAAATGTCCAAGCAGGATACATGATTGCCAATAACTGACACAGGCAATGAAGCACCAACAGCAAGCACTGGCCAACATCACGGGGGCACTGCACGATGACCTTCTGTACTTTGATTCATCACACACAAGTCAGAACTGGCAATGAAACATCAGGGTTGAACATGTACGCCCCTCCCGCGCACACCCACCCATACCTGATTCAATGTGACTGATACCAATCATGAAGTGAGAGCTCATATTCAGGGTTACAATAACTGTGCTTGAAAACTAGCTTCATTAACACGACATCACCTTGTAGGGCTGGCAAAACATATTGGTCACAAACAATCATCAACAGATTGTTGTGAATAGCCACACAGGCACTGCCCAGTGTGAGTATGCACAAGCAAACTGGTATATCCCTGTCCAGTGGGCAAATGTATCACACATGTGAAAACTACTACCTAGGCCAGGGAACAATGCCACAGAGGCAGAGCCATTATGAACCCACAGTGAATGTGCACAGTGTTGGATGACACACATGAGTAGGAGGGCAGGCTGTGACAGGGGACTGTAGTGTGCACACTGCTCCATGGTCCTGGAATGAGCTGACTGTTACAGGAGCAACCGTCCCGGCACTATCCATATATCCCACTCATGCACATCATGTCTGAGGCCACAACATTGGTAATGCATGCAGCAAGTCTGTTCATTTGAAACCTCACACTACTATGTTGGGACTCAGCATCAGTGGCAACAAATATGCACCCCCTAATGACTGTACAGGACAGGGCACAGGCAGACCACCCCCACACATGATGCTGAAAGCAGTGTGCACCTTGATAAACTGGCAGCCTAGATGACCATGTGCAATAGTGATCACAGACAGACCAGGTAACACATGTCAAGGAGGGGAAGGGAGGAAGAACAGCACAGGTTGACAGTGGGGGAACAGGATATGCACTGCACATATATACCCTGACAGTGTCTCCAGGCAACTGAGGAGCAACAAAAGCTTGCGACACACAACAAACACACATGTACCTACCCCCTTCCTGCTGCTGTAACTCCTGTACCCGCCTATCCAGGTCAGGGAAGACCACCGTCAGGACACGCCGCATCTGGTGGGTCAGGTGCCGGCGCCCGCCATGCTTGCGAGGAGCCTCCTCCTTCAGCATGACCCGGGCGATCCTCCGGGCCCAGCACCGGATGTCCTGCCATTTCTTCCTCACTTGTGGCATGCGCCGAATGCGACCCTCCGCCGATTGCACGGCCTTGACGGCGTCCTTCCAGATCTTCCCCTTCTGGTAGGGGGATACCCGTGTGGATGACAAAGTGGGACAACATCACTACACCTGCACCATGTCACAGAGACACACAGTTGAACAACTTAGATTTGTAGAACAGGGCATAGTATGCTGGCAAGTAATAGCACCTTAGTCATAGGGACTTTTTCCACTGGGGACGCAGCAATGCACTACATGGCATAGTAAGTACACAGGTGGCATGAGGGGTGCGAACCAATCCCTGATCATGGCACACACTGTGCATCCCAAGCAACACAAGGCTGATGGACAGCAACGCAAAGCAGTCACATGCGCCGGGCCACTGACGAAACCTCAGCAGAGTACACAGACACACACAGGCACACCTCAATCACCTGCCATTGGCAACAGCGGATGCAAACCTCACTCTGCACATGTGCCACTTGCCGGGGGGGGGGTCACAGGTGTGGGGCTAGCTGAGCAAGTCAGACACACAGCACGGCTTACTTCACACATCAGATTGATTGAGCAGTTGCCTCCTCCATGCAGCTGTGGTGCAAGACTCCACTTAGACACTCATCCACATGACAAGAAACATTCACACACATCAATGTCCAGGGGGCGTACACATCTTTTGGACACTCTCACCACTCTCACCACAGCTCCACTCAACTCTCACACACATCTGTGGGTGCAGTCACCTGTCACACCGGGGTGACCACTGAATCACCGCAGGACAAAAGAACAAGAATGCCCAAGAGGCTTTGACTGGCGGAATGTGCCATGCACTATGAAGTGAATATCACAGTAAGCACAATGCAAGTGAGGAGTGCACACATGAACTACATCAAGCCCTGCCTGAGAGACATAAGCCACTCCCCCCCTGGGACCCACTCCACCCAACATTGCATGTCTGTCACACCTGGCCACAATGCCAGAAGTGACAGACACAATAACGGTGCACAGGCAAAGGTACTGGAGTCAGTACTCACCAGCTCCCCTGGTCGACCATACAGCATGGGGTACTGTGGGAGTATCACATCCAGCAGGGTCTCGTTCTCCTCCTGGGTGAAAGGCTGGGCCCTCTCCACAGTCCTTGACATGGTGCCAGAGGGAGACAATACAGCAGCAGTGGTTTCGACTGACATGTTGTGCAGGCAAGTGCCCTCTCATGGGTTCTGCCTGCCTTATATCAGCCTTGCTGGCCTATTTCATATACAGGAGTACAGAGTGATTGGTCAGACTCATTTGAATCCTACGTTTCCTCCAATCCCTTTAAACATACACCAGTGACAGCCTTTGCATCTTTCGATTTTGCAGCATCATGTCAAGTCAACAACCACTACGCAACAAAGTTAAATGTGGCCAACTGATTTTTCCAGATCACATGGTGTAAAATTTTGAACTTGAAACTCGGTATCCATGACAACCAGCATGCATTTAGGCCCTAATACTTGTCCCTCATGTGTCCCCATTGTAATTCTTAAATCCACACACAGGTACGGCGCTTTTCACACATACCCCTAGGGCACCATCACTACAGTGATACGGGCCGTACTCATGCGTGTACGGCCCGTATCACTAGGCCCTACGGTACCCCCAACCATAGTGATAGGCATGTACTCACGCGTGTACGGCCCATACACGCGTGAGTACGTGCCTATCACTATCGTTGGGGGTACCGTAGGGCCTAGTGATACGGCACGTACTCACGCGTGTACGGCCCGTACACGCATGAGTATGCGCCTATCACTATGGTTGGGGGTACCGTAGGGCCTAGTGATACAGCACGTACTCACGCGTGTACGGCCCGTACATGCGTGAGTACGTGCCGTATCACTAGGCCCTACAGTACCCCCAACCATAGTGATAGGCACGTACTCACACGTGTACGGGCGTACACGCGTGAGTACGTGCCTTTCACTATCGTTGGGGGTACCGTAGGGCCTAGTGATACGGCACGTACTCACGCGTGTACGGGCCGTACGCGCGTGAGTACGTGCCTATCACTATGGTTGGGGGTACCGTAGGGCCTAGTGATTCGGCACGTACTCACGCGTGTACGGGCCGTACACACATGAGTACGTACCTATCACTATCGTTGGGAGTACCGTAGGGCCTAGTGATACGGCACGTACTCACGCGTGTATGGGCCGTACACACGTGACTACGTGCCTATCACTATGGTTGGGGGTACCGTAGGGCCTAGTGATACGGCATGTACTCAAGCGTGTGCGGCCCGTACACGCGTGAGTATGTGCCGTATCACTAGGCCCTACGGTACCCCCAACCATAGTGATAAGCACGTACTCACGCGTGTACGGGCCGTACACACGTGAGTACGTGCCTTTCACTATCATTGGGGGTACCGTAGGGCCTAGTGATACGGCACGTACTCACGCGTGTACGGGCCGTACATGCGTGAGTACGTGCCTATCACTATGGTTGGGGGTACCGTAGGGCCTAGTGATACGGCACGTACTCACGTGTGTACGGGCCATACACGCGTGAGTACGTGCCTATCACTATGGTTGGGGGTACCGTAGGGCCTAGTGATACGGCACGTACTCACGCGTGTACGGCCCATACACGCGTGAGTACGTGCCGTATCACTAGGCCCTACGGTACCCCCAACCATAGTGATAGGCAAGTACTCATGCGTGTCCGGCCCATACACGCGTGAGTACGGGCCCTACACACGTCCTCAGAGCGTGTGTACTGCGTTTCACTGCTTACACTGGTGATAGGAGGTGCACACAAAAGGAATGGAGGTGTCAGACTCGCACAAGGCTGTACATCAAGTCATTGTCAGTGCAGTCCTTCATGTGCAGAGCCTAGGTGTGTCAGGCAGTGATGTGGCACATGTCTCCTCATGTTGTGGCACAATAGATGTGTGATGAGCTGTTTACACATGTCATGTGTGATGAGGCACTACGTGGCACACTTCCCCTTCACACTTTGCACATGTGTGCATGTGCGACACACGTGTCAAGCACTGCATCACTGGTATGGCACAGTCAGCAACACCCGCAACTGTCCACTGATGGCAGGTACACGGATAATTACACCTGACATGTGACTCCCAGTGTGCCACAATGTGACTATGTCATGTGTGTGTCATGTGTTCCCATGAGCTTTCCGCTGGTGTTCCGTCAACTCTATCTGCTGTTGCAGCATTCAACATGTGTATGTGTGCATTTGTGCATGACACACATATACGCACACCATGCCACATGTGGACTCACACATTACATGTGTCATGATGGTTCGAAGATGACTTCCTGACATGAGGGAATGTCTGCGTTGTCTCAATGTCTGTGAAATCAGTTTTTGACACGGACCCCTTAATGGAAATGTGTGTCATCTGTGCATTTCCAGATAACATGTGACCTGTGCGTCTAGACTCCCACCAGCTGTCTGTATGAGATGACATCCTTCTAATGCTGATATGTGGATGTCTGTCACTCACGTAATGTGTCTGGCTTGTCACTTACACTGGCCAACAGCTATTTCATGACATGTCACGTCAACATTGCCATGCAACTATTGTGGCTGGCTCTTCGTAGGAGTTTCACCTGGCTGGCCCACGTGTCCTGGATGTATTGCACAGCACAGACTCTGTATTAAGCAGATGTGTATTAGCTGTTGAACATGTGCTCACCTCAGTGACATTGGTGTGGTAATGTACTCACTCTTCGTTATTCCTTCCAAATCTCTGCAGGGCACCGCCTCTCCCCAGACGAATTCCAGACCTGGATGCCATGCGTGAACATGACTGCAGACGCAGATACAGATTCTCGCAAGAGTTGATAGAGGACTTGACCCGCCGGCTTGCACCACACCTCCAACCACAACACAGGTATCCTACAGCTCTGACCCCCAAGGTGAAGGTGATGGCAGCCCTACATTTTTTTGCCACCGGCACGTTTCAATTGACCCTAGCTGATGTCGGTGGCATGTCCCAGACTATGTTCAGCCGTGTCCTGCATGATGTTATAGAAGCTATGTTGTTGCACCTGGATGAATTCATCCAATTTCCCACTCATGAGCAGTTGACAAGTGTCAAGGGTGTGTTCTATGCCCTGGGAGGGATGCCTCATGTAATTGGGGCCATTGATGGGACACATGTGGCTTTGGTAGCACCACAGGCACAGGAGGTAGCCTTCCGTAACCTTAAACATTACCACTCCATTAATGCCCTTGTGGTGTGTCTTGCTAACATGCTGGTTTCCCATGTCTGTGCACGTTTTCCAGGGTCCGCACACGATGCATACATCATGAGGCGTAGCAGGGTGCCAGAAATGATGCTGCAGCTGCACACGGGACGAGCATGTCTTGTTGGTGGGTATACTCTGTTAGTCCTGTGTTCAGCGCTATCTTTGTATCTTACGGCATCTCCTGACCCACTTCTTCACATGATGTTTCCATGTAGGGGACTATGGCTATCCCAACATGCCATGGCTGATGACGCCTCTCCGCAACCCCAGAACAGCCGCAGAACACCGGTACAACGACACCCATGGGCAGACGAGGCGCGTGATTGAGAGGACGTTTGGACTCCTGAAGAGCAGATTCCGGTGCCTCCACAAGACCGGCGGCGCCCTCCCATATGCCCCGGTGAAGGTCTGCAAATCTTCATTGTGTGCTGCATGCTGCACAACATGGCAGTGGAGAAGGCCGTGCCACTCATCCTTGATCCAAATGAGCAGGATCATCCACCCGTGGAGGATGAAGGGCTCGGGCACGGGGCAAGTGAGGATGAGGATGAGGACATCCGGAGTCAGCTTATCCGCAACTTCTTCTCATGATGGTGAGTCCCTGTGTGTGAGTGTGCACGCTTTGAGCCTTGTGTGGCATGTGTTGCAATGTGTGTGTCGAGCTGACTGTGTGCTAAGTGACTTGGAGGTGTGTTCTGATGTGTCATTCAAGTGATGATGTCATTCCACACATATTTGCTGGGACACTAAATTTGTTAAGGGTATGGTGACAACATCATTCCTGTAGAGTACATGTACATGTCTGCGGATTACTAGCTCTTCGCTGACTTGTTGTGCGTCTGTCCTCCCCAGGTTCTTGCGGCTGTCGTCTGCTCATGTCATCATTGCCCTCCTGCTATTCCTCATGAGTATTGCAACGTGTGCTGGATCAGAGTTACATGCACAGACATGGTGACAAGTCATTTGGGGTAAGGAGTGCAGCAAGGCATTTTGTGGGTGGTACGTGTTTGTGATATGTGGGGACTGCTCCTGTGCATGTTGTGTTACCATGCATACATGTCGACTCACCATGGGCCACATGACGTGTTGCATGGCTCCCATGAATTGATGGTCACCCTTCCTGACAGTCATCTGTAATTGTGTGTGGATTCTGATGAAAGCATCAATGTGTGTATAACGACTCCAAGGACATACGGGATGCTAATGGTGGACATAGTGTGGGACATCCCCATATGAGGCTCAATGGGGAATTGTAGACTCTCCGTGTGCAGCAAGGGGTGTTAGGCTCAACCCCTTCACTTGTGTGCCAGCTCCGTAGGATTTACACATCTGTGTGTTGAAGGGGGTGTCCAGTGTAGGTCACACATGGTCAGCCAAATGACCTGTGAGTCTGTTCCAATTGATGCATTTCCCTTAGTGTGCGGCTGAGTAATAAAGGTGTTTGTCACACTCCAAGGTGCCTCATCTCTGTCAATGCAGGTCTCTTGCCACTTTTCATGCGGCATATCTGGCAAAGTTGTGGAAGATTATGCATAGGAGTCCATGTGTAGTTTAGCAACATGCATGCAGTTGCTCATGGGTTAGGCTCCCTATTGGGCATGAAGTACATGGCTGTGTATGTTTTTTGGCATGTTGGTCCGCACAATGGGCCACCAACAGCTGCTGAGGGTGTGTCTCCTGTGCGCAGGTCGGCCTTCAGTTTCCTGATCCGGTGTCATGCTTCTTTGGTGATTGTGCATGCATTGTCTCTGGGTGTGCCATGTGACACTGGACACTCCTTACTTTACACACGCGCCTGTTGCAGTTATCCTTCTGACATCCTAGTCTAGGTGTGCAAATTCTGTCATTTTGCAAGGAGATGCCGCCTGCTGCTGCGGCCCCTGCAGCAAGGGCCAACAGAGTATCCAGATTTGGCAACACACACGCCTCCAGGATGCTCCTCACTTCCTCCCTCAATCCATTCATTTTGCTGTCCTCAGCTTGTCTATGCCACTGTTACAGCCACGCGGTGCCAAAGGCTGGACCATCAGCACATGCAAGGTGCACATTGCACCACCATCCTGTCCTTGCATTACCCACATCACACTACAGTCGGATGTATCAGCCACACTCCTAGCTATGTCCATCCGCACATCTAACGCCTGCTGTCAGACATACCCTGGGCACACACACAACACCTTTGGCATGCTGAGTGTGCAACTCCAACTGCCTACACTGTGCTGCCCCACCTTCCAGGCCCTGTCACACCAACCAGGTCACGTCCCTAATACTCCCCACCAGCTCTGTAGCCCAGCAAGGGCATGGGAGTGGGACTCAAGGCTTCAGCATGTAGTATGGTGTCATAGTCTGGGACATGGCACAGGTATCATCTCTCAGCATGTCAATCCACAGAGTGTCCAGGACCCCCCTCTCCACCATCACATGCACACAGCACCTCATCATCAGCTCGTATGCCATTGACAGCCAGGTGCTCCTCACCCTCAACAAAGACACAGACATTTGCAGTTCCATCATTCAAGTATGCATGAGATCTATTGATGGATAGCTGCACACAAGCCACCTGAGGCTGGACTTGTACAGGACTGAGGTGAACATCTGAGGATTGTCCCCTTCCAGCTGGGTCAAGTGCCTGTGTCCCACCCGCAAGAGCCCCGCACAAGCACCCAGTACCACACACACAAGATGGTGTGCATCATGTTTGGCTCGCTCACATATGCCATGCTAGTCCACAGCATCTGTACCTCATGCTGCAATGCCCTCTCCATTATGCACATGGTCCACAGATAGATCCACTCCAAGAAAAGACAGACCATCCCCCAGGTCCATGACAACATCCGTGTCAAATACTGCCCTGCCCTCTACGGAGCAAGTACATCCAAACTCCCAGGAAACTGGTCCACTTCCAGGGGGCATCTGCACACCTCAGATTCAACACCCTGCGCCGCAGCCACCTCACCATCCACCATGGATAGCTGCAATGGATCACTGTCTGCTGCAGGGTGACCTCCACACTCCCCACCCACACTCAGGAGGCAGTCCACAACCCCGACCCCAACCAACCTTGTACGTCTGTCATCCTAGATCCCGTTGGGCCATCTCCGTGCATCCAACCTTGCCCTGGCCACCGTTCTTCACATCCACCTTACTCCAGCATACAGGACATTGTTCTCCCACCTGGCCACAAATACCTGGGACTCCCTCCCCGGGAACCTCCACATGAGCCATGACCTCTACGCCTTGATGATGATCTCCCAAATAGGTCTCTATGCACAGTTTACCAAGCCCCCCCTCAGCAGCCAGAGGCCATCACAGGTGAGTGTTGTGCTCCATGCCTACATTGAATGATACCTTGTGACCCATGTGTGTCCTGTACCAGACTCTGATCCCAGGGTATGGATGGCTGGAGTTGGTTCAACACTCAGCCATAGTTTGACATTTCCACACACATATGTCGTTGAATGATGCAAAATGACAGGAACGTCTCATGTCCAAAGAGAAATATTTATTTACGGTGGGGTAAGTGGTTTGGTAGATGCAATTGGGTGCTGTACCGGGGGAATAGAATCCAAAGTTCACAGGGGGAGATGGTATCCTTGGCATTGGAAGTTATCAGAGTCCAGACCACAGTGTTGGTCATCATTGGTCAGACTGTGACCAGCAAGTCCATGTGGCAGAGAATGTCATTGGATGAGGTGCTGCTGTTGCGCCGGAGGGCCAGGTGCCAGGCCAGGTGACCTGGGAGATGGGGATGGTCCGCTGACTCTCACGGTCTTTTCCGTGGACGACCCACCTTCCTCTGGGGACCCTCAGATGCAGGCCTTGACGATGCTGGGGACGCTCCATCACATGAGTCCTCCTCCTCCTCCTCCCTCCCTGTATCTGGTGCTGGTCTACGCCTGGTGGCACAGGGAGGGTTTGCCAGGCTTTGGGCGATCTGACGGGGTGATTGGCTCATGTCCCTGTGCGCCGCCAGGAGCTCAACCAGTCTTGCCTCCATCCATCCTTGGTGTTGTTGATGACTGGCATGATGCTCGACCTGCAGGTTCTTAATGTCATCGAGGGTCCCCTGAATCTCGGAGAGTCTTGACACGACCTGGTTGATGCCTCTGGTGTCACGCCGGTATGAGTCCAGGATGTTGCATATGTGTGACATACCGGGGTCCTGAGCTGGCTGGTCAGGTTCGCGCCTCCGCCTGCCTCCACTCCCATCACCCCTGCCCACTTGAGCCTGGCCTGCCCTTGTGGGCACATCGGGTCTACGGGACCCCTGAGGGATGGCATTTGCAGGGTTGCCTGCCTCCTTCTGGGTGCCTGGAGAACCTTGTCCCTCCTGGTCAGACTGGCTCTGCTGTTCAGTGTGAGCAGGGCTCCTGGGTGTGTCCTGGGATGTGGCAGGAATGGGGGTGGTTGTTGGCACAGATGTACCTGACGCAGGTGCTGCTGGGGCTTGGGCACCAGAGGGTCCAGGTTGGTCGGGGTCATCCATGGAGTGGTGAGAGTCGTCGCTGCCGGTGGGATCGTCTTCACGCGGTGCCTGGGACTGTGATTCTTCCCCCACAGTGTTGGGGGGAGATCGACGACGTTGCCCTGTGTGTGAGAGAGAGACAATGTTAATGGTGTTTCATGCGACATCTATGTTTCATACATATTCAAGTAGACACATTTCCTCCAGGTAGTTGGATGTGCCTAGCATTCCTCTCAATGTCCACTTGGAGATGGGTATGTTGCGGGGGACAGATTGGGATGTTCTCCTGAGTGTTTGACCTGTAGATTGTTTGCTCTGATGCTTATTTGGCTCTGGATCGGTCTTGTTGTGTCACATGTCCATTGTGAGAGTGTGTAAATCCGTTGCCTGCCCCGGGTGTGTGTGCTTGTGTTAAGGGGGGGGGGGGTTGTGACCGGGCCTGCTGTTGTGTGTAGTGTGAGTTGTCATTGGGTCTCCCAGGTGATGTGTCTGTCCCCTCATGGTGCATGCTGGCATGACAGTGAGTGTGAGTTCCTGTGCTAGATACCTGTGCTTGTGGAGTTGGTGTTTCAGTGTACAGTGGTCCCAGGGCCTTGTGCCGCATGCAGCAGGGCCAAATGTCATCTACCTTGTCAGTACTTTGCCAGTCCCTGTGCATTGTGCATGGTTATGTACCTATGCCTTATGGGCTGAGGGCATTGGTGTCTGCGTCTCATTTTCACAATGTGTTGTGTGGGGCCCACACTCCCAGCCTCCCGGACATCCAGTCTTGTGTTTGTGGTTGATGTAGGCTTTGACATGGCCTTGCCTTGATTTGTGAAGGGTGCATGGTGACGTTAGTGGCATCAGCGTGGTTTTTGAGTGTGGTTGTTTGCGGTGAGTGCTTGGGGGAAGTTGGGTGCATTTGGTGTGTATGTGGTGTGGACGCCATTGCCCCCATGTTACGTAAGTTGTTTGTGTACTCACCAGGCTCTGCGACTCATTCGACTCCGTGTACTCCCACCGGCGGTAGCAGGGCCATCACCTTCTCCTCCCAGGGATGGTAGTGTACGGGTCTGCGGGGCGGCCCACCTCCAGTGATGTTAGTCTGGGCATATTCTTCATTCATTTTCCTCTTGACCGCCCTGTGCAGATCGTACCACCTGGCTTGGCATTCATGCCTGGTCCTTCGGATGGGCGCAACAGCATTCACCTTGTCGACAATCCTCTGCCACATGGCAGATTTTTCAGAAATGCTGGTCTGTCTGACCAATGTTCCAAACAGCTGTGGCTCGACTCTGATGACTTCGTTGACAAGGAGGTCCAGTTCCGCCGTTGTGAACTTTGGATTCTTGTCTGTGGGCATGGTGTGGGGTGTGGGTGTGGGTGTGGATGGTTGTGGGTGTGTGGGTGTGAATGTGACAGTGTGTGTGTGAATGTGAAGAGGGGGATGTTTGTGGAGGAGGTGGTGTGAAGGTGTGTGGGTGAAGGTGTAGTGGAGGTATGAGTGATGTGGAGTAGTTTCTCTGTGAAGTTGTTTGTCAGTGGGGTCTGGCAGCAGTGGGTCTGTTGCAAAGGCTCATGGGTTGTGTGTGTGGGCCCTCTTTATTGGTCCATTTTTGGGTGTGGCTGTGTTTGAATTTTGGTGGGTGTGTTATAAGTGGTGGTTGTGATTTGGGACCTCTGTTTGCCTGTTTGTATGTGCCAGGTCAGTCATTGAGATGTATTTTGTCATGTAGACGTGTTTTGTGGTGTTGTGCGAGTCGAATTGACCCTCCTTGTGCTGTTTTACAGTGTTCTGGTTCTGTAAGAGTCATTTTCGCGTAGGTACGATCTGTACATACGCGATGCTGGGTGAGGGTGCTGGGGTACGGTGTTGGAGTGCGGCGCGTACATACGGTGGGTTTCGGTGCGTACACGTGCGGCCCTGGGGTACGGCGCGTACATGCGGAGGTACGGCACGTACATGGGGGGAAGGCGCATTCATGGGGGGAGGGGGGCGCGTACATGGGGGTGAGGTCGCATACATGCGGTGGGGGTACGGTGCGTACAGGTGCGGCCCTGGGGTACGGCGCATACATGCGGGGGTGCGGCGTGTACATTGGGGGGTAAGGCGTGTACATGCGGTGGGGGTACGGTGCGTACACGTGCGGCCCTGGGGTACGGCGCGTACATGCAGAGGTATGGCGCGTACATGCGGGGGTGATGCGCCTACAGGGGGGGTACGTCGCGTACATGGGGGGTATGGCGCGTACAGGTGCGGGGCTGGGGTACAGTGTGGACAGGGGGGTAAGGCGCGTACATGTGGGGGTACGGCACATACATGGGTGGGTACGGCGCGTACAGTTGCAGGGCTGGGGTACAGGGCAGACAGGGTGGTGTACGGTGCTGACATATTTGGGGGTGGGGGGGCTGTACGGCTCGTACATGGGCATGAGTTTACCCGTGTACATGTGCGCTCCTGCATTGGCTCTGTACGGGCCTTTTTACCTGCGATTGTGTATTCTGACGGACGGTCGGGATCGTACTTGCGCGCTCGGACTTGTGTTTTACGATGTGCATGTAAAAATGTCCGACTCACTTTCGTACACTTTTCCCGACGATATTCGGACGTGAACACTTTCCGACGCACTCTCGTAGACTTTTTCCGACGCTATTCGTAGTTATTTTTCACGGACGAATCGTACTTGGCAGTTTGTACGGTACTTGTACGACTCGTACGTAAAAAAATACGGATACGGGTCGTACGCAAATTATTTTTACCGGATCGGAATCCGCACCAAAGTATTTTGGGTATATGTTGATATGCATATAATATATTTTTTAACATACATATTTTTTACATTGTTATATTTTAGGATACTGGTATTTATCTTTTGTAACAGAATATTTTTTTGTTATTTTGTTTCACAACATTTTTGTAACATGGATAAATTTTGCAATATAATTTTACAGTTTATTTTTGCATGTTTAACAGTTAGTAATTAAATACGTATTTTGTTCAAATTAAACAATATAACATAATACAGATTTGGTAAAAAAAATCACATTTTAAGTGGTTAACAATTTTTGTACATGTAATATATATTTTTAATTAATATTATTAATGTATGAAATATTAATAATGATTATTACATTGTTACATTTTATATAAACAGGTTTTTGAAAAGGGATGTTTTTATTTAACATTTGAAAAAACTTTCAAATTTTTTTTGTAAAGCATTGTAAATGATACAAATAAATAAGTTATTATAATAATCATTAATCTATGTTATATTAATTATTATTATAATTTAGAAAAAAAAATACATTATTTTTAACTTATAAGTGCAATATTCTAATATTTTTAATATTTTTAGAAAACATATAAGTAATGTATTTATTACTGTATTACATGTTTAGAAATTAATTTCTATGTTTTTAATTATTTAACCAGCCATTTTTGTTTTACAGGTACTATTTTGTAACCGCTTACTGTTGTTTTGGGTTATTTCTGAGGGGACAAGCTTGCGGTTAGGAGCTGCATCGCGTCGCCGAAGGTAAGTGTAATTCTCTTTAATTATACAAAGGGGCCTATTGGGATGGTGGGCGGACCGCCACTGCCGGCCCGGCGGGGGCGATCTGACTGCCATAAATGCCTGAATGACCCCCCACCATATTAGGATGGCTGGGGGGTCCGCGGTGGAAGGGAATACCGTCCGCCACTTTTCCTCCTATCAACGAGTCGACTGGGCGGAAAAGGGGCTTAATAAGGTGGCGGTGTCTGCAAGACACCGCCATCCATATTAACATTCAGACAGACAGTGGCCTTTCCATGGCGGCAAAGGCATGCGGTCTTCGCTGTTGGGGGGCCGTAAAGAGTCCCCGGGATGTTGGGGGGGTGGGGGGTGCTCATGGTATCCCCCTGCATTTGCATGCACAAAGTGGCAGGCATCGCACGGTGCCTGTCACGTTGTGCATGCAAATGCACTACATGCATTTTTTACATTGCGGCGGGTGCTGCTTACAGCTCCACTCGCCGCAATGTAAAAAATGTGGGATGCGCCCGCCAGTGTGGAAGGCCCATCCTAATTCGTATGGTGGGTTTCCCGGTCCGGTCCACCCACCATCGTAATAGGCCCCTAAGTTTTTACTTGAAATTGAATGTAGTTAGGTGGTAGGTAGTGTGTCTCGTGTTAGGTGGCTGTGTTTTTGGTGTGTTTTAGTTGTAAGTTATATTTCAGCTAGATATCAATAGTTAACATTTGAGGCCTAGTGTAGAGAGGTTAGAATATGTACAGAAATGTGTGTCTACTGTTGTAAAAGTGTTTGTAAATGTATCTAATTATAGTGTATGTGTATGTTTGTGTGGGTATGTCTATTTACCTTTTACAGGTTTTATTTTATCGAAGTCGTGTTTTGGAAAAGTTAGTGTTTTTTAAATAGGAAGTGTGTATTTGTATTTTATACTAATATTTATTTAACACTTTCTTAATTTTTTGGGTTTTCCTGGAGTGTTTATTTATTTATTTATTTTAAATTTGTTTTTTTTTAAAGTTTAATCGAGTTGGATTTATCAACCCCGGATTATTTTTGAAACAGTTACAATTTAGCATTTTTTGGGGGTTAATTTTTACATTAATTTGGATTGAGAGATGCCTGGATGGATTAACGATGTTTGGAATATCTTTTCTTCAGCTACACAAACTGTAAGTAATGTAATTATTTAATGTGGGAGGGAAAAGTCGAGAATAATATTTTAAATGTGTGTTATATTTTGTAAAATGTAATTAAGATGTCAATATATATTTATAATATTAAATTAAATATATATGACACATTTTTTATATTTTACAAAATTTTGAAAAATTATATGTATAAATACAGTTTGTGTTTTGTAGAAAAATATTCTTAATTATTGTAGATTAATATTTTAAAGTATTGTTTCAGCTATTAGTGATAGGTATTCTAGTCCTCTTGTGCTTGGGTATAGTGTTAGTGTATAGTGACTTTGTAGTAACTTGAACATTGTTTTGGTATGTTTGGTGAGTTTTGGACCTATATGGGTCACAGATTGTTCCATTCTGAGTTCCTGATAGCTTTGTTCTTTTTGAAGAGCTTGGAGTAGTTTGTGTGGGGTAGGTGTCCCTTTGCCTGTTGTTGCTTGGAAGGCATTATGCCATCCTTCAACCGCATTGTTGGTTTTGGCTTGTTTGTTTAGTGTGCTCAGGAACACAATCCACGATGGAATGTGGAATTTGGGTAGTCTTCTGTGCCCTGATCGGTGGAGTCTTCCCACCCAGGTATCTTTGAAGTAATCTAAAAGTGGGCTTAGTTTTTCTTCATTTCTTTTGTAGTAGGGGCTTTTCATTAGGATGTTATAGTGTTCTGCTACCTCAGTTACTGGTACATAGGCCAGTGCTCTCAATTTTTTTACTTGGTATGCAAAAGTACTGTCAGTTGCATATTCAACACTTAGGGCCCGATTCCGATCCGGGTCAGAAAACCCTCCGTACGGCTCGGAGCTGGGGGGCTTTCCGACCAGCTTCTGCTCCGGGGCTCCGAGCTCCCAAGTACAATGCGAGTATGTGCTGACGGACTCGGGTCGCTCGGCGCCTCTTTGAACTCAATGGAATCTTTTTGTACGTCGTGTACATAGGCTGCCATTGACGAAAATGGTGTGTTGCGGAAAAGGGTGCCCCCTGTTGTGGGGATGCGTCAGTGACACCCTCACTGTACATGCATGTGAAAGGGGTCCCTTGGGTCCCCCACTGTGACCGACTCATAAGGCTACGGGTGAAGGGGGGCCCTACACGGCCCCCCAAAGTCTGCTTCCCGGTGGTTTTACATACCTGAGGCTTCAACTCGATCCAGCAGTCCGAATCATGCATCGTACTTGCTCGGTCGGAAATCGGCTCCAATGCACGGCACTGTCTGGCTATGGATGAGACGTACGGAGCGGTTCTGTCCCAGATACGATTCGGTCGGCGATTACATGATTATCGCATCATACTTGTTCACTCGTACAGCTCTCTGTGTCATTTGGAAATCACGCTTACGGCTCTGACGTTTTCTGGCCGGATCACGTTCAGAGCCCTTCCGAGCAAGATCAGAATTGGGCCCCTAGGAGCCTATTCTGATCTCACTGGGAGAAGGATCCGTCGGACTCGGATCCGGAGGGTTTTCCGACCAACTCGTGCTCTGGGGCTCCGAGTGCCCGAGTATGATGCGAACAAGAGCTGACGGACACGGGTCGCTCGGAGCCCCATTGAAGTGAATGGGAGCCTGTTGTACGACGCTTACATAGGCTCCCATTGACGAAAAAGGAATGTTGCGCACAAGGGCGCCCCCTGTAGTGGGGACGCATCTGTGCCACCCGCACCATACATGCATGTGTAGGAGGGACTTTTGGGTCCCCCCTTGTGATCTACTATTAAGACTACGGGTGATGGGGGGTCTGGCATGGCCCCCAAAAGTCCGCTTTCCGGAGCGCTTACGTGTCGGAGGCTCTGACTCGATCCAGCTGTCTGAATCGCGCAAAGTACTGGCTCGGTTGGAAACCGCCTCCATTGCACACTTAAAATTAATAAAACGTATTTCGTTGCGCGCGCTGCATCGCATTTGGCGATGCAGCGCGCGCAACGAAATTCGTTTTATTACGTTTTTTTTGTAACTTACCTGAACTCGGCCGTATGCCACATTTTGCAACCCCCCACCCTGCCCCTCCTCTGCACCACGTCACCGCCCCGGTAAAACGCCCTACACGGGCCGTCACTGACTACATGTCCCTTAATGCACTATGATAGTTGTGTAAAGACTCCTTATTAAACTCTGTATTGTGATAAATAATTGATGCACATAGAAGAAAGTTTTAGGATAACAGGTGTGTAAATAAAAACATTCTTAAGCTTACTTTGAAATGTTGCAGATGTATCAATCCTTGATAAACCCACAACTGCCTCTAGCTCTAAGGTGGTCTCCGCCATCAACTCCAGTGTAGTGTGTAGGGGGACAATAGAGGGGTCACATCCTGTTGCTTGGGACTCACTCAGTTAAGTTGCAACCTCCTCTTTTGTGTGCCACCTCCTTTTATAAATTGTTTCTGCACATCAGGGACAGTCATGGGCAATCTCCCAAACAGCAGGGCATTATTGTTGCAGCACCCCTCTGTTAATATTTCAAGTTCTTTTTCAGAGAACTTGAGTTTTCCTTTTTCAGTCCCTTGACCCCTTCTCTGATTCTTATTTTGCCATTGCTGATATAGAAAGCTGTTGTTTGATGCTCCAGTTCAGAAATTACACCGAAGGCTGGAAATTGCAAAATGCGATGTCAAAAATAAAGAAGCGACTACATTTGGGGTTGCAAAATATGGACTAAACTAGTATGTAGTTTCGGTTTTAGGATTTCTTAACTGACATTGCCTAAAAATCATAATTAGGAAATCGCACATCAGAATTTTCATACATCTGGCCCTAAATTTATTTTGTGTGTGAGAAATGCTTCTGTGTTTGCAAAAAGGTCTTGTGACACATTCTGAATCACAATTGTGAGGCCTGAGAGGGGAACCTTCTCCTAGTGGTGATTTGCACTGACATGTATCAATGTTTTTATACAAAAATTCAGGTCGCATTGATCACTTAGTTTATGGACTGTTTAACCTGTTTTAGACAGAAAATGTCAAAAACGTTTTTGTGGTTTTACTTCGAATGATTCTGAATTGAAAGATGTCAAAAATGTGCTTACTTATTTTTTTAATGAGAATTTAAAATGTACCTTAAAAGGAATATTCATTTGTGAAGGATCTAGGCAAGTCACTGGGAGAAGTGTAACTAAATAAACTTTCAAAAAGGGAAGTATTATGTATAGCTAAAAAAAAATATTCCAATTCTCCCACTAAACAAGAACAAATCAAAATAGGCAGGCTAAGAAAACTATGGGGCATATTATCAAGCACGGTGTTTAAATTATCGCCGCTTTAGCGGCAGAAAACTGCTGCTAAAGCGGCGATACTGGGCTTGATAATATGCTGCCGAAAATTCCCATAGAAGCCCACGTTGACACCAGAACATGGGCTTCTATGGGAATTCTCAAGGGCATATTATGAAGCCCATTGTCGCCGCTTTAGCGGCAGTTTTCTGGCGCTAAAGCTGCTATAATTTTAACGCCGTTTCTTGATAATATGCCCCTCTCTTCTTTTGCAATGAGCCACGTGGTGCTCTCGTGCGCATTTCATTCTGTTGAAAAAGATAAGGGGGCGAGAAACAGAATACAACAGAGATGAGTCTTGAGACAGAGTATACAGAAAAGGCCGATGGAATGATAGATGTGCAGCATAATGTATACAACTGCTGCGTTGGCGTGCACCATTATTTTATACTTGGTTGACCTTTTTCTAAGAAACTGAAAAATTATCCCATATACAATGTTGGTGTTATTCATCAATATGCATCAATGTCTTTTTCATAAACCAATTCAGAATTTAGTGCTGCATAAGTTGAGTCGGGTAGCAAACGAGCATCCCTGACGTCTCAATACTGAAGAGTTTCTGGTTTTGATTGCTGGGAATAAAGTCACATTTAGGGTGATATCTGATAGTTCCGATTAGAGAAACATTCGGCAATTGCTTTCATTTAGATGTAATTTGTCCTTGCTACTATAATTCAATGAAAACAAAGTGAAAAGTGTATGAGTCATTGGGCTATGCCTATAATTTTCAGAAAGTCATTAACTCTTTAATTAAAAAAAAACATGTTGTGGCTCATGCCCAAGATGAATAAGCACTGATAAAAAAAAGTATGTGTTTTTTTATTAGAGCATTGTATTGTGCACACACAGTCATAGGACATCTAATTGATTTATAAATGAAACTGTAATAAGCAGGACACTTAGTATACAAGTCTAGAGTCCAAAATCACAACAAAAATGTTATCCAAAGTTCAAAAATAATATACCCTACATAAATCCAAACAAAGATCCAGAGTTATAAATACGAATGGATAAAAGAGTATTCATGTAATAGATGAACAAAAATGTAAAAATGTATATGTGATTTAACCAAGCGGAGAGCAGAAGCAGACAGTAAAATTTAAAAGCCGCCAACTAAGGATAGTACAGTCGAGAGAGACAACAAGACTAAACGGTTTGTTGGTTGGGATACTCTGTCACAAACGAGTTTCCTGTTGATCAAATCCTCATTCTGTCCAGCTTAATTAAAGACAGACAGACCTTAATGTTTCTATGGACAGAGCTCCAATTGCCCCTGTCAATGGAAAATATCCTCAGACAGCCCAATAGATTAGGGGTCATCTGAGGAAGGACATTGCCCCACTTGTCCTATTTAAGGTGGACAATATAATGTCCTTTTTCCTGTCTTTTACCAAGAGGGAAAACCTGAAACCATGGAAGTGAGATACCAGGAGGGGGGGGTCATTAGATTGTGGTCTTTCAAAAGCAAACTCACTATTTAGGAGTTTGATTCTGAAAAACAAAACAGTTTGGTAAACCGCTCTCAAAACCAATGTCAGCTGTCCACCAAATGTTTTGCACTTTGAAAGGTACCACCATGGTGGTGGTTTATTTCGATGTGTAGAGATCACAGCTGGGCCAGTGGTCATCTTTCAATCTGACAGATGGTAGTCCATCAGGATAGTGAAGGTAATGCACCCGCCACCCTGATGGATGGTGTATTGTCCTTCAAACTAACAAACAGGCTCTAAGTGCAATACAGAAAAGATCATGTGACTAGGAAGAGGATTTGAGGTAAGACTGGTGATTAGTGCTTTTGTAAAAGAAGGAAAGAGAAGTGATACTGTGGCTGGCAGGAGAAATTAAGTTCCAGACTTTGGAAGGGAGTACAACCACAGATCATCTGGTTCAGGATGCATTTTCTTATTGTATATAGGATTCTAGGAGAAAAGAGTATGAACAACAATTTGGTCAGAAACACTCAACATTTTCAACTTATTGGCCAACCAGTGGGATTGATCAAAATGTAGAACTGAACAAGTAAGTGTGGAGGTAGATCAGCCAACAACAGGTAGACAGTTAAGCAAGTGTAATATAGGAGTGACATGGTCAGAGCAGTCACTAAATGTGAGGAAGCTTTGAGAGGGATGAGGTGATTTTTCGGAATGTCATAAATAATGTAATTTCCGTAGTCGAGACTAAACAGTACCATGGTTTGGACAAGCTACTGGCTTGGACAAGCTGATGTGTTTATGGACATTTAGCACTTTAAGTGATGGTCTGAATGCAGCCTAAAATGTTGGTAGATTTTAACACTTTCTGGATTTTGGTGGTGGGAAATTGGGATGAAATCATTAAGTTCTTTGTTTGTTAAGATTACATTTGAGATGATGACCATTCATCAAAGACTGTATGATTTCAAAAGTCAATAAAATAATACCTCCAGGGGAAAAGAATTTCAGTAAATATTCATCAGCATACCAGTGATATAAGATATCAGATTCTTTGTGAAGTTACCAAAAATTTGAGATAAAATGTTCAGAGAATTATGAAACAATTGTGTGTGGAATGCCTTGTGTAAAGGAGCAGAGATGTAGAAGGAGAGATCTGTTTTGATCAATTGCCGTCAATTAGTAAGTGAGGAACTAAATCAATCTAACACCATGCCTTCAAAACTCTTATACTCGTTTCATGATTGAATATGAATATAGTGATTGATAGTATCAAAAGCAGCAGATAGAGCTATAAGTATGAACAAGCATGAGTCTCCATTGTTCAGAATGCATAGGACATTCTCAATAATTTACAATATGGTGGTTTTTGGTACTGAATTCAGCTTTAAAACCAGGCTGGAAACTGTCAAGAAGATAGTTGTAATTTACTGACCAGATTATTCAAATAGCTTTCCAAACTTTATAAATCTACCCAGAAGCAGAGGGTCCGGTGTCGTGAAGTTCTGATATTTGTTCTGTAATGAAAGATTAAGGATAGGAGGTATAGTTATGTGAAATTAGTTACAATAGACAAATTGAGAAACCAGGATAAGGTGAATAAATTGCAGGCTCCAGCAGAATATTGAAAAGAGTCAGGGAGAGAGGAGCGCAGGCTCTAGTGGATATAGGTAAAGGTCAGTCTTCAATCTTGGAGAGTCATGAAGAGGAAAACATTTTTTTAGGTTCTCCGTGAGGCCTAAGTCTCACCTACTGTCTTACCTAATGTTCATAAGGGATTTGTTTCACGAGAAATGGTTTGGATGGGATCTTTTTAATATAAAGACGAATAGTATGTATGAATTTTTATTATTTTTTGTACAGCCTTGAGGAAGTCACTGGATGTGACGAAACATGTGTCGGCTGTTCTCGTGCATCTTGATCGGAACTGTACAACTGTGAATTTTCTGTGCAAACTTTCCTCTATCCATAGGTTCTCTGTCGCTGGGGTCTGCTTACAGCTTTGATTTAATTGTTTTTGTTTCAAAAGGGAAGAATACAGTAACCTATCTATGTTGTCTGACCAGTGATATATTGATTACATGGTTTTTTATGGAGACAGCTTATCAAGGCAGTATATGAGAAAAGATTCGATTTTTAGAGTGCCGGGGTATAACTAGGTTTGTTAGTGTTCAAATATATTAGTACCAAATGGTGCTCAAGTGAGGAAAAGGGGCCACCACACACTTAACTTGAAACACAATGTTTCCAGAAATAAACGTAGGGACCCAGAGTATCCCAAATTGTATAAAGTTCAATAGTAGAGTCCAAAGTACTCCATGGTTCTTTACTGCGATCTTCAAACCAGATTCAAAGAATGTCTTATAGTCAAAATCCACATAGTTTCGTTATAAATACATATCACCAGAAATAGATAGAACTCCAGCCAGAATTCTGATAATTTTGACACATACTTCAAGATTGGTGTCAATGTTTGAATAGCAACTTTTTGGTGCTATAGTTGGAACATCAATTATTTTCATGCCAAGACTGCCCAAACCCTGTTCCATCACACTCAAGGCCTCATTCCTAGTACTCTGGTAATCACATTCTATCAGTACTACAAGTTTTATAGGAACCATACTGGCCAGGAGTCAGGTTATCTGGTGATAATGGTGCAAAGCATGAGGGAAACAGTGTGAGAATACAAGTTGCTATATGTTATTCAATACAAATATATTCTGGAGAATTTCTTCTCCACACCCTGAATTATAAATGTGCAACTTTTGAGGACATACCAGGCAGATTCCTGGCCCTCAGGTCCCTAGCTGCCTCAAAACTTTTTTAAAAGGCTGTAATCACAGATAGCTTTTTTTAGGCATGGTGGGGTGTACATTCAAATAAGGTGGAACCAGAGGTGCTACTACCGGGTCTCCGCGGTCATTCAACTTGTTGCTTGTTTGATGCTTATCAAAGAATTTTAGAATTACCTGAAACTGTTATTTCCTATGGGACAATTGGACAAAAAAGGGTGAACAGCCCTCACAGCTACGCATTGGCAACCCTACTCTGTGTATAATAGTAAGTAATTTTCAGTGGTAGTCAGACCCCAGGGGACCAATGTCTTGTAGTTTGGTTCCGTCTGTTGCATACTTCTGCTCAACATAATTGTCTTCAATAAACTGTATCTTCATTTACGCGCTGCCACACATAAACATCATCTTGTTATTGATATCTTTACAAAAAAAGTGGGACCATTCGATGGCCCAGGCTTCATTTCCTGTTTATGACATACTTCATCAACTCATTAGCCCAGATTTACTTTTTGTTTTTGCAATGAAACATACTGCTATAATTACGCCACTGTATTACACCCAGAGAAAAGAGCAGATCCAAATCTACTATGATTGCCCGGATGCATGTGTCATTCTCATTGTCGCCAGTCAGCGTTCTCATTGATGCACAGCCACGCACCATGATGAAGAGTTGGATGTGCACTGTCTAGCACATTATTCAAACTGGAGGCATAGCGTTCTATTTTTCATTCCTATAGGTAGACAAACTTTGTAGGTTCTCACACATTGAATATATGTTGTGCACTGCAGCAATACTTGCTGTTTTGCTAATTCCTCCTTGCTTGCAAGTGTTCGAAGTAGGCCTTTGCATGCAAAGACTGGTCATGCTTTCTTAGTAGATCAGGCGATAAGTAAAAACCCATTGGTGTTTGTGCTGATCCAACGTAATAGCGCTCCCTTGATGTAAAGGGTTGCACAGCGATTTTTGTGCTATGAAAATGTACCTTTACAGCATTAAACATATGTTTTTTCAGATAATAAAGTGCATTTGTCCGTTTGAGTCACTTTGAGTTGCTTTGCCTAATATTAGCACTGACGCAAATCGCTAGAAGATTGAAGCCAATATATCTAAAAACACTAGGCAAATTACCCTGAGCCTTATTTTGATGTCGGTGGTAACTAAAAATGTTCACATTTCTGGAATAATCTAATAACAAAATATATGAGACCTGCCTAATTTCCTCATAATAGGAATATTACAGTAGAGGAAATGCATCTGAAGTATTCACCTCCATGTTATGAGCTAGGCTCAGAGGTGTTTCATTTACCAATGAACTCTAAATTAGGCACTTTGGGGGTTTCTATATTTCTATTATTATTATTATTATTATTATACTAGTCCATCATCACAAGGAGGAGCAAATGGATACCCTCCCTCAACCCGCCTCATGGCAGTTTAGCTTCATTATCTAGTGTTTCCTGCCTCAGTGATAGAGTAGTTCTGACTGAAGTTCTTTGCAGACGAGGCAGGAGCATTTTCCCTTGAAATGCCATGCTGGGTGGGCTGCCAAGGGATGATAGCCTGCTCAGCAATATTTTTCATGAGGGAGAAACGCTCAAGAACTTTTTTCCAGAGAAAAAACTATAACCCTGATGTGCACAGATTTTTCTCCCTGGATGTTGATGCTATTGATAAGTTGTATGGGCCTGGGACTGCTACGACTCACACGTTGGTTCTGGGCAGAAGAATTTCCATCTTAAGGCCAGCCCTGAATTGGCTTGATCTATCAACACATGGAGTCACTGAACTATGGGCTTATGCTGAGCCTCTGCGTTTTAAAACCTAGTGGTTCCCCCAACTCTAAATTAGGTGGGGAAACTGAGAACTTGGTGTGGCAGTAAAATTCAGTGAAATGATCAGGTAATGGCAGGAATATTGCTCCACTGAATGCTAGATAACACCTTTTCACTCCTATAGGCAAAGGAGTTGTAAAAACCTTACGCATCTTGCTTTCCTTTACCGAGAAATAGTTGGTCTTCTTTATGACTGAATTTCTATAAACTGATTTTGAGCTGTTAGGCATAATACTGGACAATCTCTTTTGTGCATGGTCAGGAGGGTTCAGATATTTGGTGTGTTCCATGACCAAGATATGCCTACATATATTTATTTAATTGAAAGCTTGAGCTTTCTCTCTTGTTTGGCTGATGTTGACTGCAGCTTTCTTTTCATTTCTCTCTTGGATTTGAGGAGAGTCTCAGTGGAGATCCAAGAAAGCTGCAGTCAACACCAGCCTAACAAGAGCAGACAAAGAGAAAGTACAAGGGGAATACACCAAAACCAACAAGGAAACAAAAAGAAGCTTAAGAGCAGACAAGCAAAAAGTCATCAATAGTCTTGCCACAGAAGCCCAGTAAGCGACACGCCATGGAAACCTGAAAGGACACTACGACATAACAAAGAATCTCTCCGGCAGATACATCAAGCTAGAAAAACCTGTTAAAGACAAAGCTGGGAAGACAATCATGGGTAACGTAGGCCAACATAAATGATGGATAGAGCACTTTGAAGAACTGCTGAATCAGCCCATGCCACAATCTCCACCTGATATACAGCCTGCCGACAAGGACTTGCCAATTGACTGCAGCAATTCACCCAAGGAAGAAATATGGCAAACCATCAAACATCTGAAAATAGAAGGCAGCAGGACCTGACAACATTCCTGCAGAGGCACTGAAGGCAGACATTGAAACATAAGTATGTATGCTCTACCCCATGGTTGGAAGGATCAGGGAAGAACAAAATGTGCCATGAGACTGGAAGTAGAGATATCTCATCAAGAGCCTCAAAAAAGGTGGCATATGTAACTGCAAACTACAGCAGGATAACTCTTCTATCAATCCCAATCAAGTATTCAACAGAGTCATCCTGAACAGAATGAAGGAACAAGTCAACTCTCAGTTGTGAGACCAGCAAGCTGGCTTCAACAAAGTTAGATTGCAAAATGGTGCATCATCATTGAGCAGTCGATGGAATGGAACTCCCCCACTATGCCAACTTCATCAACTATGAGAAGGCATTCAACAACGTGGGCAGAGGGACCCTTTGGAAACTCTGCCACCACTTCTGTGTGCCAGATAAACTCATATGAATGTAAATCCAGTATTTGTAAATCCAGTATTTGTAAAGCGCGAACAGCTACCCAAAGGCATCCTGGTGCTGGGGCCCGTCAGGAAGATTAAGCAAGCTATTGCCCAGAGCCACATGATGCTGGACTGACCTGCCACCAGTGCCGGGGATCGAACTATGAGCCCCAGATTCCAGCGTCAATTGCCCTGGCCGCGGAGCCACACCTCTTCACCTCTTTATTAGGAACTCTTATGCGTGAATTGACTGGCAAGATAGTCCATGGAGCACAACTCACAAAAGCCTTCCAAGTGAGGACCCGAGTACACCAGGGTTGTTTGCTCCCCTTTTTTCTCTGTCTGCTGGCTATAGACTCGATCATAAATACATCCAAAACAAGGATAAGAAATAGGATCCATTGGACACCTTAAAAGCAGCTTGACAACCTCGATTTTATAGATGACCTGACCCTACTCCTTCATACCCATCTGCAGGTACAAGAGAATAACAACAATGTGGCAGCCACATCAGCACAACTTACCCTCAACCTCCACAGGTGAAAAACAAGATCCTGAGGGCTAACACAGCCAGCACAACTGTACCCACTCTTGCAGGCAATGCAATGGAAAAGGTAGAGGACTTCACCTACCCTGGAAGTTTCATAGACAAGCAGGGTGGCACAGAAGTCAAGGAATGAATCAGCAAAGCAAGGGCTGCATTCATTCAGCTAAAGCAAAATGAGAGCTCACTGGACCCAACGCTGCTTACTAAGATCAGGCTTTTTAACACCAACATAAAATCGATCCTTCTGTATGGAGCAGAACAGTGAAGGACAACTGTAAACACCATCGACAAAGTCCAGACATTCATCAACACCTGTTAGCGGATAATCCTTCAAATCCGCTGCCTAACCACCATCAGTAATATTGACCTATGGTAGCATACTTTTCAACTCCCTGCTCATGAAAAATCATGAAACTACGCTGGGGGTGGATAATGACACCTTTCAGAAGCCCACATCAAACACCACTAGGCAAGCTGTGACCTCGAATCCTAAACAGAAAAGAAAAAGAGGAAGGCCTTGAAACACCTGGTGCCAATTCCTCAAGGCTGACTGAAAAGAGATAGGTTACACCTAGAGTCCGACTGTAAAAAACGGCCAGGACAGAGATGGTTGGAGAGTCCTGGTTAATGTCCAATACCCAAGGAGAAGGTGTGGCCATAATTAAATAAGCATGTTATCAAGTTCTAAGTACCCGCAATATGTACACTTTCATTCCTTTTTGCATGTCCAAGGCACTATTGAACTGACTGTATAAGGTTCTCAGTTTTGTTACCAGAAATGTATACATACTCCTAAGCATATACCCACCTCAGCACATTATCATGAAGTTGTTTTTCCCTCTGCCAAAAAACAGGGTTATCTACAAACTACTGATGTTGTTATTCATGACTTTGTACCACTGATACCTGGAGTACTTTTCCATCTGCCTAATATGGTGCACTGCTACTGGCAACCTAAGATGCACCCAAATAAATTCAGTCAAACTAACCCAGTCCTCCCTGCTTTCATACAGATTCTGTTCAATTTACCTTGTAGACCCCCTTCACTAGAAGGTATTTCCCCTTCATTCAAATAAGCTCCTCCCTCTAGGACTTTGGAATAGTCCTGAAGAGTCACCTCTCACAGTGAGAAGAAAAAGAGTGATCAACTCCAAATACTGTTTTTGCTCATTATAAATAAGTATGTTGCTGCCAGTGTATCATGGTTGATTTAAATATTGCTTCACATTGTGTCTCCTCCCCATTCAATTACAAAGAGCAGCACTTGCGATCCTAATTACTTTTGCTCATCTTTTAGCTTATGTCAGTCAGCTACATTTGTCGTCTGTATCACCAATGTTCTTGTATACGGTATTTTCGATCATCACAATGCTTTGGCTATGAATAAACAAACACATGCTACTCTGAATCATTTGTAGCTGAACATATGGTATTGACAAATAATGAAAGAGTGAAGAACTGGTATAGTGCTTTAAGCAAAACAATCATGTTGAGTCCAATCTTCCTAATCAGAATGCAGTCA
Source organism: Triturus cristatus (assembly GCF_964204655.1). Lineage (NCBI taxonomy): Eukaryota > Metazoa > Chordata > Amphibia > Caudata > Salamandridae > Triturus > Triturus cristatus. Next base: position 272,032,089 of record NC_140582.1, read on the forward strand.
CTCTACTCTTATAACAACCCAGAGAAGTGCATAATGTGGCATATTTTCAAAAAAGTGTCAATATGTTTTTATTTATTTCCAATCATCTGATTTCCATTCTACCATCATCCTGAAATCAAAATGTTCTCATATTTTTGAGTAGGAGTAGAGGCTTTGGGGGGGCCCTGGTCAATGCCAAGATTTCATTCAAAACATATTTATCTTATACAGTAGCACTCCTAATCTAGCCTTCAAGATCATTTTATATTGTCAGAACTTGCTAGGAAACATGTCAGTGTCCAAGGAAAACTAAAATTAAGTTGCCATCATCACTGATCTCTGGGGCTCTACTTTCATTAGAATTATAGTATTTCTTGTATCGCTTGTTGTTCAGATTGAAAACCTCTCAAATAGACCTTCCAATATACTCTATTTTCAGTAGTGAAAGATCAATATAATATTGGACCTGTCTGTTCCTCATGCTACAAGCTTATAACCTTTAAGGTCTATTCCCCTATTCAAAAGAAGATTTTCGAACACAAGGAGCATACTTCAAGCTGACCTCCTGTGAAAACTAAAAGAATACCTGTCGTCCAAGGATTATGTTCCATCATACATGTCTCTGTAGTCTGTCTCATCAAAAGTAGAATCATTCTCCTAAAAAGCCATTCCTACTTGACCCCAGTCACTAAAAAGGAGTTCTTTCATGCATCCGCATCCATAACCATTCACAATAATAAATAAAGCCCCAACCCTAAGAGAATATCAGCACCATCCATCATGAACTTCACGATACATCAAATGATGTTACACAAATATATGTCTTACTTCCTGGAGAGAGTACATGGTTCAGTGTACCTCCCCTGGGGCTGATCCCACCTGAATTTTAGTGGACCTGCCACCTTAAGCCCGTACTGAAATAAGATGAAGATACCTTTAGGGAGAAATTCCTGTCCGGAGCATGCTGTACCAATTCCCTCTGTGACCTCTTGTCACTCCCTTTCATGTGTTCAACCTAACCACATCTTCTCATATGTTTGTCACTGTCGGAAATGGCCCTTTTCTGCAGGGTCACCCCAAACCTTTTGCCTGTCTCCTCCTCTTTTTCTAACCTTGTTTCTGCTGCCTTTCAAATATGGGCACTTTACCACTGCTAACCAGTGCTAAAGCGCATGTGCTCTATACGTAATACATGGTAACACTGGCTTATCCACAATTGGCATATTTAATTTACTTATAAGTCCTTCGTACAGTCCACTAAAAGTGCTGCAACACTTATTGTGCCACTCACCTAATTAGCCCTTTAAACTTGTCTCAGGCCTGCCACTGCAGAGCCAGTGTAATGTCGACCTGGCATGTTAACCTACATGCCAGGCCCAAACCTTCCTTTTATTAAATATAGGCCACCTATAAGGTAGGAGCTGGACAGCCAATGGGCAGGGTGCAGTGTATTTAAAAAGTAGGACATGTCATTTTACGGTTTGTATGTCCTGGTAGTAAAATACACAAATTTGTTTTTCACTACTGCACGGCCTATCACTTCCATAGGATAACATAGGGTTTGCTTTATTACATTTTATAAGTGAAATTTGCAATTGGGAAAAGATGGGACCCCCAAATTTGGTGTCTGCGGAATCACACCTTAAAAACACAACTTATGGTGAAGTTGGTTTTTAAATTTGCAATTCTGAAAATGCGACTTTTAGAAAGTTGGCATTTTCTTATTGTAACTGTTTGGTGTCTTCTGCCTGTCTCTGGAATACACATATGGGGTGGGTGACAGCTGATTTCCTGCATCCCCCTAGACAGCCACACACAAAGACAGGGTAGGTGTGATTGAGTAGCTATCTGCTTGCTGAAGGGTCATCCTGAACAGGATAGGAGGGAGGATCTGATACTTACACCGGAAGAGTGTGTCCTGCCCCCACACAAAGGACCTCATAGCCCCCTGTAGTAAACCTGGAGCCAGGGCAGAAAAGAAAGGGGCTCTGTGCACTTCAAAGCGTTTCATTGAAATCTCCCCCCCTTCAAAGGCCCAACTGGGTATAAGAACTGGGCCTCTGGCACCACCATATCTGTACACTTCTGGAGCCAAGGATACTCTGCCACGAAGAAGGACTGCTGTTTTGGTAAAAGGACTATCACTCTGCTGGACCTTGCTTGACTCCTGCTCTACTGTGTCTGCCTTGCTGCCTGTTATCCTCTTCACCTGGGAGTTAGAAGTAATAGACCTGCATCTCTACATCCCGGAATTAAAGTGACTCGAAAGGGCTTGCTGGCTTGCCTCCTGTTCTGAAGCCTTCGGGAAATAAAAGACTACCAACAACCCTGTTACAGCACCTGTACTCTCACCAACTTTTAATATTGCCCTGCCAAGAGTGCCAATCCAGTCCTGGGCACTTGGAAGTGGGGTATCTGAGCTGCAACTAACAAAATCCATGCATCACTGCCGTTGCACCAGTCGGAACTGACGCATCTCCTTTGGTGCCATTCATCACTTGCTCCAAAAACATTGCATCGGCGACTGCACGGCTCAACATTGACACAACACCTACATCAGAAGAATCCTCTTGCAACACATCTCGATTTGCACAGCTCGGAACTGATGCATCGTCTTCATCCAGAGGGATCAATGCTGACAAATTGCCTCCTCTGCTCCACACATTTGGCCCCATCAACGGAACAACAAGGTACTTTGCAGTGGGACAAGGTTGGTCCCTGTATCTGATTCATCGTGAATGGCCTGAACTTTGGATTTGACCCATTCAAATGCGAACAGATAGCTGCTGTTGTTGCTTTATGCTGTTAAGCACTTTGGGGCAGATTTATGTTTCCTGGCGCATCCCTGCAAATCAGCAGGGATGCGCCAGGAAAGATGTGTCACGCAAGTTTACCCTTGCGCCAGCACAGTTGCGCCGCATTTACAATGCGGCGCATTGTAGCGCAAAGATAAACAGATGTGTGACGCATCTGATGGCATAAGGGCGGCGCATTGCTGGAGTCGTGTCGCAAGCACGACACAACTCCAGCAATGCTAAGGGGCTGCCCATACCGAACATGCTGCGTCATGCCTTACGCCTGCTTCAAGCAGGTGCAGGGTTTTGACGCAGCAGCGTCGGAAAAGTGACTCAGTGAAATCTTGTAGATTTCACTGCGTCACTTTTCCGAGGCTTTTTCCGAAGGAACGCCCACCCTGAATACATTAAACCTGACGCAGGTTTAATGTAGCGCAGGGCTTTACAACGTGACGCATCTCCCTAGATGCGTCACGTTGTAAATAAGGCGCAACATGGCGCATGGTTTACGCCGCCTTGCGTCACAGAAGTGACGCAACGGCGACGTAAATGTCTCGCAAGGGGCTTGTAAATTTGCCCCAATATTTGCAGATATTCTTTAAAAGTGAATAACTCTGGTTCCACCTATTGGATTTATGCTGTTTGTGTCTTGTTTTTTTCATTATTATTAGGCTCTATTTTTCCAATCAGGTCTACTATCTTTTTGTGTGGGTTTTTTAATCTTTTACTGTTTTGCATAAATATTTTACACATTGTGTCCTAAGTTAAGTGTGCCTGCTCTGTGCCAAGCTGCCAGAGTGTGAGCACAGGTTAATTTATTGTGTGTTTCTGACTAACCCTGACTAGGACAGTGGATTCTGCTTGGACAGGGTGCATACCTCTGTTAACCAGTAACCCAGTCACCAACAGAATTTCACCTCAACCATAGTAATACCCACTCATATGGATTGCACCAGTCTACATATAGTAATTACCTTTATACCTTTGGGTTAAGTCTATCAAACGGCTGGGTAAACTGCTTTGGTGTACCACATGCCTGATTCTATAATGGCCACTATTATGGGGTGGTTACACAATGCCCATATTGCTAGCTCCACTGCCGCACCCAGGTAGCTTCATGGGGATATCATATTGACTGTATCTGTAACCCCTTCTCTTATGGCTTGCTCCTGTGTCACTCCTGATTGAAGTCCTCAGAACATATGCATTTGTTGGTTGTATAATGCCCATTAATATTGTCTGGTTCCATAATGTTCATTCCTATTTGCTGGTTCAAGTTGACACTCCTTATTTGTTGCTGCTCTGCTTCTCCTCAGTGGACTCTGCCAACATGCATTTTAAAGGGTTGTTCACATGTGTTTAAGCTGGTCATATAATGGTCATGTCCATGAGTCATTCCTCTGAGACACATGGTTGGACTGCACAGGTAAGTAGTATTACTGGTTCTATAAAGCACACTCCTTTGGACTGGTTACATAAGGCCGATTTCTACAAGTTGATTCACTGCTGCTCATGGGTGGACTGCACAGGCATGACTTATAACTGGCAGTATATTATCCATTTTTCTGGGATTGTTGCATAATGCCCATTTCCATGGATGGTTACAGCTCTTCTACTGCTGAGTGGACTCATTGAATAATGGCTAATTGTATAATTACCCCTTCTGATGGATTGTTGCTTGCTCTCATGGGTGAAGTCCTCAAGCATTTATTGTTGGCTGGCCTATGCTTTTCCTTCTTTCAACATTTCAAACATTCAAACAGAAGCAATGTAATGTTAACCGACCAAGACTGTTGCTTCATGAAGGCTGGGATTCCGTACATTTTATTGGTCTCCCAGATAGTGACCTTCTGCAATAATTTGCTTTTTCGACCTATGCATAGTGTCTTGGACATTTTATTGTGCCCTTCAATTCCAGTTGTTTTGAAGGCAGATTTTAACAAGCTAAGCCAACTCAAAGCCTTACTGTTTCGATAAGATGTAACAATAACAGCTGCCCAAGAAACTTTTGAACTGCAGCTTGCAAGGACATTTAGTGAAATACAGTCCTTGTTGAACACAAATATTCCATTACACTTTGGCAAGCTTGTGCACCGAAAATTAAATGTCTTCAATACTGCCTGTATTGCACACTTTTTTAAAGCAACCAGGACTGACTTATTCAGTATCTTGCCGACGATTTTTGGAGTAACACTGGCATTTATCAATTCATTATTCTTTAGTGTGTTCAGGGGTGTACCCTTGCTGTTATTCTTCATTTGCAGCATTTTGGTTCTATTTTTGTTACTCTGCAATGGATGCTCCATTTTGAAACCATTTGGTACTGGAACTTCCACTGGTCTGGTTGTGCCGTGAGTGCATAATACGAATCTTGGAAACCCTTTGCTCCAAGAACTCAACACTGAATGTCATTGCCATTCCGACCCACCTGGTTAAACTGTGAGCAACCCATGTTTCATTGCCTATGGTGCCCCTTCAAATTGGCAAGTCTGTTTGTCTCTGCAAGTGCCTGTTCTTGTGGACATTGCCCTATTGATGATTCTGACAACGACCAATTTCCAGGGTTGTCCCGTGAACTTACAGTTGCTTCAAGATGCATGGTACAATCCACTCCCTCCTAGGGAGATGTGTTCATCAACATTGGGAATACTGAACTCTGGTTCTAGTAACACAGATGCAGGTCTGCAGGCTACTTCCTCAGCATCCGCTGATAATGGGAGTCATGTCTGTTCTTTGAAGCATTTAAATGGGGCAATCGCAGCATAATCGTCTGCTGAGACAAAATCTGTTTTGGATTTACTAAACATTGACCTTGTGTAAGAAATAATTAGATTTTTATTAGCATCACATTGAATTTGTTTAGCTTGTGTTTGTGTTTTTAATATTTTGTTAGTTGCAAAGTTAATTTCCTTAAAAACGAGGGGATGTATTGTTTTCCATTTTGGGCCTATTTCGGTTCTGCCTTGGTTGCACATATTAGCTGATTTAAGCTGTCTTTGTTTTGCACATCCACACATAATGCATTTGTTTTTGTGACATGATGTTATTTTAAAATTACACTGCACAAATTCTTTGTTATTCAGTGACTCTTCTTGGGATTCAGTCTGACCATTTTGTGCAAAAATGAGCAACCTGGTGTACTGTTTTCTTGTGCCCGGTCAGCATCATCTCCTAACACTTTTAGATACCACACGGTAGCAAAAAGCTGCAGTTTTATAACACAATAGTTCTCATCATATAAACTGTGTTTCACCCACTTGGAGAGCAGAGAGGAAGCTTCCAGCAGAGAGAATGGTCTTGGAATGGAGACAGCAGCCTTGCCTAAACTGAGTTTACACCAATGATGCGGACCACCTAACTACATATACCAGGTATGGGGTCCTGTGCTAATCCCAGAGATCACTACTATATCTCTGTGCTCACATAATGAGGGTAGGCCTAGATGGATATATTAGTTGATATGGTTGGTTGGGCTTTTCATTGTATACAATCTGCTAGTAATATTGATTATGTTTCTCAGTTGTATCTGTTTCTAATTACAGCACACTTGCTTCAGAATAAATAATGATGGTTTTAATAAGTATAGTGTAAACTTACTTCATGTCTTTCCTTTGTTTACTATGGACATGCATGAATGATAACAAAAGGTGGTGACCTGTTTCCATGATTAACTTAGGGACTAGAGGTTCGTGTTCTAGGTTTGCCAAAATCACCTGCTACTCTGGAAAGGTTAGGAGTTCAGCTCAGACATTGTGATCTAGTGAAATCTGGACCTACAGGTACTGGTGTAGAAGAGGGACTCAGTCCCTACATTCTGATGTCCTGTTCTCCCAAGGCACAGTTTAGTTTCCAAGCAGAATTTTTTTGGACGACTACTTTCCTGTTCAATGTTGATTAAATTGTAATAGTCCTATCACTCCAGAGATATAAGTATGCTCATGTGTAGCCCCATGCATTCCCACACTCTTCTTCTCTACCCATGCATATGTGCAGATGCACGACTGCTGTGACATAGTTTCAGTAATACATGTACAATTCTAAAAACTTCATACATAGATCACACACCACTCACACCTTTTTTATATACCATACACTATTATTTAAAGCTTGAGCATCCTATCTCTCACCCATTTTCATTCAAAACACACCATGGTGCAGCTACAGAAGACAATAAGAGCACCATTCTGGTACTCACGTGAGACTGAACACTACCTCTGTGGCTCTATAACAGGAACATCCATCGCATGCCTAATCAACATTTCCATTACTCTTTTGAATTTGGTTCAATAAATACAAAAAAATCCCATGATTTACACAAAAAAAAATCAATTTTGTTCCTGCGGTCACTAGTTTGAGAGTAGGATCCAGATGTAACAAAAGTTAGATTTTCTAAAATATTGTTTCAAATGGCACACTAACAGTTTGTGAATCTAAAGAGATTTTACAAACTGACTATGCCCTATTTAGGCAGTTTGCAAAATCACCTACCTCATTATTATTCTTAAGGTGGCTCGGAAATTGAAACTTCCTCTAATTTGTGGCCATCATGGGAATGGTGGCCTGGTGGGGTCAGCAGACCACTGTGTCTGTGGTTGATTTGTATTCATTTATTTTGAAATGTAGCCAATTTTTCTTGAAGAAAACAGACCTGCATTTGAAAAATACTGAATTTGTAAACAAAATGTTAGGTTAAGAGGGTGAAGTTGTCGTCTGGACCACTGCCGACTCCCAAACTTCTTTTCTTTTTACATTCACCATTTGGGACACCTTGTGAATTGCTTACCAACTCTTGTGAGGAGTTGGTAATGTGTCAATGTTTTGCAACCAGAATTAGGGGTTGTAAATCCATTCTGAGGTTCTGTAAGCAATTACTGAATGAGATTTCGAGGTGCAAACCCTGTAATTTAGGAAACCGTTAAATGGCTTCATACATCTGGACAAATAAATGTCTTACGGTAGAGTTTATCCCGTGCAATGAAACAATCCATAACTTGTTGCCTCTGAACCACACAGAGCAATGTTGCAGACTGAAATTTAAGGTGGGAAGCAGAGAAAGAGAGGACAGGAGAATACTGATTATTAATCTATGCTCCAAGGCTGTGAAATGAACTCCAATTGCATTGAGTAATCGGTCCATTAGTCACATAATTAAAGATAAATCTCACCTTTTTAACACATGTTTGACTTGTCAGCCTTAGGGTGGTCTTCATCCAAATTATCCACCTTCTTCCTACTTCCTACCTCCTGCAAATTATCCACCTACTAACCCCCAATTTTTGCTTGTTTTTTGCTTTTGCTGACCTTAGGCCTATGTGCACATCACCACTGCTAACCAGTGCTAACCAGTGCTAAACTGCTTGTGCTCACTTCCCCATACTTGGCTTGATTGGCATATACCTAATTGTCATATTTAATTTACTTATAAGTCCTTTGTAGAGTGGTATACCAATACCCCAGAAAATAGATGCTACCAATGGGCCTGCAGCATTTATTGTGCCACCCACTTAAGTAGCACCTTAAAACATGTCCCAGGCCTGCCATTGCAGCCTGAATACAGTGTCACACTGCCATGTTGACTTGGCATTTAAATCCCCTTGCCATGCCTTAAATTCCCCTTTATTACATGTCACCTCTAAGGTAGGACGTAGGTAGCCCATAGGGGAGGGTGTTGTGAAATTAAAAGGTTGGAAATGTACTTTTAAGCTTGTGGAATTGTCTTCAGCTACAGTCTTCTGCTTCATCTCACTGGAGTTTTTCATTTTCCATATCGGTGACTAAGTCTCAACGTAAAAACTTCACAGCAGCTTCTACCCAAGGCCATCTGATGATGACGCTACCTCCCCCGACACTTCCTGCACTCTTGGCATACTGTACTTTACCTTCTCAGACATTTTTCTTCAGAAGTTTAAATGTAAACGCTAACCGGGCCCAATCCACTTCTTTTATCAGAACCGTGCTCCATCTAGGTCGGCCGTAACTTTTGACTTTGACCCGGTGTAGCGCAACTAGATGTTTGTAGTTAGCACTTGGATATTTTAAGAACTATTTTGAATCTTAAACTTAAATAAAATCATAAATCTGGTTCTACCTATTGGTTTTTTTACATTTTGGTGTCACATAATCAACTAAAACGTACCCCGTTTTTTAAAAATTGGTTTGTTATTTTTCTTGTGTTGTGTTTTCACTTTATTACTGTTTGTGTGCTGCATACATTCTTTACACATTGCCTGTAAGTTAAGCTTTACTGCTTTTTGTGCAAAGCTACCTAGAGTTAAGCACAGGATAATTTAGTGACTTTTTGTGGTTCCCCCTGCACGAGATTTTGGCTGCTGCAACGCATTTTCAAAAACTACCTTTACAACGCATTCCATTACATCGCATACTACCTTTACAACGCATACCATTACAACGCATAATATTACATTGCATTTAAGGTAAGTATTGGATAGTATAGGGGTAAAAATTACTATTCTAACTCCAGGGGGTGCAACAGTAGGGTAAGTGTTGGATAGTATAGGGGTAAAAATTACTATTCTAACTCCAGGGGGTGCAACAGTAGGGTAAGTGTTGGATAGTATAGGGGTAAAAATTACTATTCTAACTCCAGGGGGTGCAACAGTAGGGTAAGTGTTGGATAGTGTAGTGTAATATTATGCGTTGTAATGGTATGCGTTGTAAAGGTAGTATGCGATGTAATGGAATGCGTTGTAAAGGTAGTTTTTAAAAATGCGTTGTAGTGTCATGCGATGTATGGAATGCGTTGTAGTGGATGTTGCGTTGTAAAAATTGCGTTGTAAGTGTAGTGCGTTGTAAAAGTTGCGTTGTAAAGGTTGTTCCCCCCGGGGCTCACACCCCAGTAAATTAACAACCCCATTTCTCACAACACCTCTTCAAACACTATCTATTGCAAGTAAATACCAGTCTACATTACACATTATTACACAATATTCTCCTCACTAACTCAGAGATTCTTCTGTCACCAGACAATCCAATATATTATGTATAACGTATATGATAAGCTGCCAAGATTGCACATCACAGTGCACCTGAACCTTGATTGCACAACACGCTTATGTAGGCAATTATGCTAGGTATATATTTATATTTGCTCTTAAAAGCACCCAACTGCTCCATAGCATAGGTCCGAGTTTCAAAAGTACATCAAATAAAATCCATAAATCAGAAATAATCATAATTCCCCTCTCTAAGGGACCAGAGTATTTCATTAACCTCACTTTGAGCTTAGACAATTTGGCATCTTCTAAAGTTGTTCTTTATGGCACATAACATCACATGTCTACATTCTAGTGAAACCCTGTTTCTCCTAAGCATTTACCCACTCATAATAGATGCCAAAGCACAGGAGCGGTCCGTGTAGGTAAGAGAATAACTAATTAATTTTCTCTTGTCTTTTGTTGAAATCCCCCCCACCGGCCCCACTGCTCTTACCTGCACGGGTCACTCCTGCCAAAGCAGGCAACTATATGCTCAGAATGGCTTTCATCAACCAAATGCTATGTGTAAGTGGTACCCGTCGGTTCATAGAGATATCAGATGAGAGCTTCCAGTATCTTCAGCCTCACTAGCCCCCCCAACATTACTTTGTACAATTAACTGCAACAGTTGGCTAGCAAGATGTAGGAACTAGAGAAGTGAGGTGTTGAAAGTAATGCATGTCAGAAACTCGTTGATAGTCATAAGAATAAACACAGCCTGCTTCTAAATAGCAGTGTTCATGTGCAAATGAGGGCTATTTCGCAGATCCAGGAGCTAAGGTTATGCTCACTCTTTGCCATTACAAGGTACAAACTTGCTGCCATGCACTCATCTTACAGTGTATCAATCTATGAATTGGCTGAGATATAGCACAAGATGACTGCAGTTCTGTTCCCAAATGTACTCCCTCCCAAAGGCTGTCCTTTGGCTTTGTTTTAGAATAATGTAAATAATATAACTGCTCCAACAAGCGAGGAGCTTTTATGACAAGATCTTTCCTCCTAACCATAACCCTTCCAATCCACTTGAAAATAAAAATAAATCTACTTTCATTCTAGTATCTACTAAAGGGAGGATGTGAGACTTGTAAACCAGGCACCCCGGTTTTCAGACTGGAAATATGAATGATTAGAGGAATGTATATGTGTTGGGAAGTGACAGACAGTGACAGGATTGACAAGTTTATCAATACTGTGCAGGACTATGCATTTGGCCTGCATGTCTGTCAGGTTTAGCTGTGCATGCACACATGGCATGTTAGAAGGAGTTGCTAAATTCCTGTTGCCATTTTGGGTCCCGAGAAGTTACACTGTAGCAGTTTTCTGGTATTGGGGATTGTCTTCTGGCCAGTCAAGCAGGATTTAACACATTGCTGCTTAGCTCTCATTTGTGACTTATTTATGTGTAAGAATGACCTATCTCAGTGATAGCCTGTTCTTTCAAACTTCTAATGTTATTCCCTTTGTGCCATCTTTGCCTTTCTTCATTTATAACTGCTATTTTGATTGCCTGGTTGTTAGAAGTGGAGTTTTGTGTTGTCAGAGTATGGACCCAGTCCAAGCAGGAACCACCACTCTAGTCAGTGTAAGCTAGATACAAACTAAAAGATAACCTGTGCTCACCCTGATGAGTCAATGTGCAAAGTATTTGTGCAACACACACACACACTGTAACACAATTAAAGCACCACAAAACTACTCCACAAAGGGATAGAAAAATAGGTTATATGCGTATGAGTAAAACTAGACCAAAATTACAAAAATCCAATAAGTAGAAAGGGAGCATACATGTAAAAAAATTAAATAAATGACAGTGCTTAGAATCCTAAAGCGCTAACCAGAGACATCTGGTCATGCTACACTGGGGTAAATCCAAAATTCAGACTACGATGGATGGCAAGCGAGCTACAGGAGTCACGCAGTTCCCACTGAAAAAGTGTCTTGGATGGAGGAAGCATCGACATTGAAGATTTGATGCAAGGAGCAGAGGAAGTGAGGTGTCATCGTTGCTCCTGTAGATGCAGGTGATGCATTGGTGTCCACAACCCCTTTACAATGCAGGTGATGCTGTCGCGCCAACCAGTCTATCATCATCAAGCAGTAGCCGAGTCTGTGTCGAATAGCGATGCAACGGTTAAGATCAGCGCAGAGTCATCGATGCGTTGGTTTTCATCGATCAGCACAGCAACTTTCACCTTTCAAGGGCACAGGACTAGATTGGAACCACTTGGCAGGGCAGGACTCACAGATGGCAGAGTCCAGGTCCTGTTGAAGAGTTGAAGGAAGTCTTTGATGGCCCTGAGACTTCAGAACGGGGGAAAGCTAGCAAGCCATTGAAGTCATCTGGGTTCAAGTGAGATGGATCCAGTATTTCTCCTTAGCAGGGCAGAGATCAGCATAAAGCAGGGAAGCACAGCAAGGCAGAAAAGCAGTTCTTGTAGAGCAGCAGTTAAGCAGAGTGGCAAACCTTGTAGCACAGCAGTCTTTACTCTTGGCAGAGTTCTTCACATGTCCAGTAGTGTACACAGCCTTGGTAGGGTCAGAGCCCCAGTACTTATAACCAGTTGAACCTGTGAAGTTGGGGGGGACTTCAAAGAAGGGTCTTTGAAATGCACGCAGACCCTTAATTCCAAGCCCTGGCTCCGGGCTATCAGCAAGGGGTAATCTGCCCTTTGTGTGGGAAGCCGGACAATGCCTATTCAGATGTAAGTGTCTGTTCCCCCTCTCTTCCTCTCCAAGAAGAGCTATCAGAATGTAAATGAATGCAGATGAGAGTTCTCAGTCACACCAATCCATCCTGTGTTTATGGCTGATAAGAAAGAATGCACAAAGTGTAGATGCCATCCACCCCAGATGTGTATTGGAGACAGGCTGTCGGCACACAGAGCAGTAAGAGCAGAGAAATGCCCACTTTCCAAATGTGGTATTTTTAAAATAGTAATGTTAAATCCAGCTTTGTCATTGAAGAGTACATCATTACCATTCCAAAGATATGAAATATGATGTAGCTACTCCTCTTTCATCAGAAATTACAGCTTAAAAGTGTAATAAGGAATTTCCAATGCTAAATTTCGAGAGGATATATTGCTGCTTCACCCAAGAATCCCAGGGGACAGAGACAGACTATGTTTATGGTAATCAAAGACATGCAAATAAATAGCAGCATTTTAGTTTTGTTCTAAAATAAATTGTGGGAAAATATTAATTTAATGTCTGATGGCAATGTGTTCCATAACTTGGTAGCTGAAACTGAAAAAGCACATCCCCAATTGAGAATCTGCGAAAGCATGGAGATATAAGGGGATTCTTGTGATGATCTTAAGTTCTGTGGGGGATGATTTCAGCGTAACTTTGCAGACAGATGGTCAGGAAAAGGTTTATATGAACATAATGGACTAGACAAAGAATCTTTGTTTGAATCCTGTCCTGAATGAGAAGTCAATGAAGTTGTCTCAGGATAGGTTTGCAGAGGCAAAGTGGTGAGGGACAGGGGAAACTTGTGTGGGAGTTGATTTTGAATCGCTTGTAGATGATGAAGTGGTGTGTTATTTATCCCTAAGTAGAAAACATTACAATAATCCAATCTCACACCAATCAAGTTCGTTAAAACTGCCATTCTGCCTTCTGGTGTTAAGAAAGGAAGCATGGCTTTGATTATACACATTTGATAGATGCTAAAAAGAAATGTCTTGGTCAGTCAAATTTAATTGAATATTTACCTACTAAGCTCTTTACCACACTAGATGAAGAGGGACCATAGGCACTCAACCAAAATTAAGGTGACTTTAATAAAAAGACTTCCTCATTCTACCAATATTTCAGTTTTCCCAAGATTTATCTTGGGGATGGGGTTTTTAGTCTTATGTTTCTAGGGGGCACGGGCCTTCATTGTTCGGTTTAAAGTTGTTCTGCAACAGGTGCAAGAGTGACAAGAAGTCTCATGCAAGTAGTTTATGGAATCGTGGTAGTGTCGCTTGATAGGATTCCCAAAGGGGAGTGTGCCCCAAAGGGACACCTTCCCTTTTGCAAATCAGTTACCATCCTTTTTGAGGTGCCAGTAAATAATCAATGGTTTGTGATGGCAACTGCAGTTACAAACCATTGATGTATAAAATTGCAATGTACAATAAGTACAGTATGATCCTTTCACATCCCCTCCTAATTGTTGTGATTCAGAATGTATAACTTGCAAAGTGTATTTTGTAAACAAAAAGCCTCTTAGCCATGGCTATCAAAGGTCAGGTTGCCAAATTCCAAAGCTGCATAGCCTAAATTTCACCTCATGCCTCTCTCTAATCCACCACTGGACATTCCCTGCCTCTTTATCTCACTCTTGCAGGTCCCGTTTGATCCCTGCTCTCTCCCTTTGTCACTGTTTTTCTGTATTTCTTTTCCTCCTTCTTTCCCCTTCTGTACTTTTGCCTGTCTCATCTTGTTCAAAGTCCGTTGACGAAAAATAAGTGCTGTTCCCAAAAAATTATCGCTAGTTGGCCCTACCTGTTCAAATTAAGCACTGAACAGCAGGTTTTAAGATCGCAAAATGTCTTTGTACCTCTGGCCCTTGGAGAGAAGATCAGGAGGAATACAGTAGAAAACGTGGTGGTGAGCTGACTATGGAGAAATGAGAAGGATAGATCAATACATTTAAAGGAAATCTTTAAAACCTGGTATACTGTCAATACATGTTTCCAGATAGACATTGTGACACAGTCCATGCAGGGTTACCAAACATTTCTCAAAATATAATGGTTCATATTAGGCCAATAGGTCCTTAACAAGATCTATTATTTAAAGAAAGTATTACAATTAACCTCTGGCAAAAAAACACTCTACTGGATAAATGTGAAAAGAGACACAAGTGAATATTGAAAGGCGGTTTCATTTATTTAACAATATTAATTTTTTCATAACACACAGATTATAAATCCAGTGCTCACACAAAAGTGAAAAGGAACGTGATGTGGTTGGGGAAGAAAATATATAAAAACATACATTGCATTGACTACATAAGCAAAACTCCTTGGTACAAATTTTAGGAATGAAAGGAGTTTTAGTTGTAAAGAAGGTTGACGGTGTTTCGATCTCAAAGAATTGAGATCTTCGTCAGGACAAAGGATGTGAGCAAGTGGTATTTAGCGAGCCCTGAGGTGTCTGTGTCTGGATAGCTTGAGTCTAGTGGCCCAGATCTCTGTACTGGGGTGAATGTATGACATTGTTCTACATTCTGACCATCAACTGTTGTTTTTGCATTTGTCGCCCCGAGTGGGATGGGTATGCTCAGACGTGAGTCCCGTGCTCTCCATGCCACAGGAATCAAGCTATCCTGGCTGAAGAGGGGTGAAGCCCCGAAACCGGTCCTAGGATGCTTGATTCCGGTCCAGGGAAGACATGGCTTGGCAGTTCGGGCTGGACTGTTCCCATGAGGCACAGGGTCAAGACTGATTTGCATATGGCCATGTCTAAACTGGGGTGGCGTAGTGGGCAAAAGAAAGATGGATTTAACCCAGATCTCTTGACTGGGGGAGAATGTCTGCATTGTCAGCATTCCGTCCATCATTTGTTTGTTGTAACGTTTGTTCACAAAGCAGCACCGAAGTAAAGCATATTAAAGCAGGTTGTGTTGAATTTTATTGAAAATAATTTGTCTAAGATGCATAATGTAAATGTTATATTAAATAGCTAAATTACAAATGAAACACTAAGAATAGTAATAGCAGAACATTTTTTTCATTTCTTCATATTTCAAAATATTGCGATTAAAGTTTTCCCCAAGATACATATATCTGAAATTTGTAAATTGCTAGGCTAAACATGCCTCCCTACCAGGGGTGAGCTTCATTTCCATATCAAAGAGTTTATTATGGCAATTTAATTTTGATTAAAGTAGTGCACCAATAATGTTCTACGAGTTTCTAAGTTAAGTAACCCTAGCTTATTAAACCTATTCATAACGTTAATGTTCTTTTGTGTTAATAAGTACCTTGAGTACGTGTTCCAACGGGCCGTTATATTTGTATTACGATCCTTGTGAACTTTAGCTTTTGTTTCCTTTACATGAACTGTTGCACTTCCCATTGTTGGTAATTTCTTCAATTGCCCCCAGTAGATTTGTAATTGTGACCGTGCTCAATAGCTTATTCAAAACCTATTGATACTTCTGTCTATATTTGTGGTAATGCTTCCACATCAAACTATTTTATTTACATATAATTTGATTTTATCGATTGATATGTTTTGTAGAATAACTTGTTTTTCCATCTTTAGATTGATGCATTAGTTTTACTGTGGGTATGAGGGCTAAAAGTAGTTTTGTTTGCCTTAATGTTGGCGGTGGTATCATATTTTACCCATAGGCCACCGAAGGGATTCTAAGAGACATCGTATACATAACGTCAAATAAATAATGTCAAAGGAAGAGACCGCAGTAGCTTACTGTTATGTGTTCAATACCCACCGAATTTAAGAACTGTTATGAAGTGTTTTTCTTTATTCTTTAATAAACACAGAATTACCCTGAACGTCATTGAAATACATTTTCTAATTAGGTCATAGCAATGTAGCCCGACAAATCTGTATTACTTCCCCAGAGCTGAGTAATTCTTGTCAATATACATTAAATTCCTCTAATTTCTTCTGGCACAGGAAGCCTTCATTAGGAGTGCCTTAGTGAAAGCTGCAAACTTTATTGTACCCAATAAACATCTGATAGTTTGAAGTTTGGTATCAATTTATTGGCTGTGACATATATCACATATTTAAAGTTAAGCTATTTAAAATTGGGCATAACATGCAAATGCTAGTGCTTTCAGTTCCAAAATCCACATGTCCTGGTATTTCTGTGTATTTTTTCACTGGCAGGACTCGCCTGTAGAAATGTACCTAGGGAACATGGAAGAGTGTAATCTTCATTGTACCCAGTGATTATAGAGAGCAGTAAACATACTCAACATCATATTGCTGCCCCTGTCCTACTTTGGGTTTGCCATGTGAGCCAGAATTACACGGCCATCTCGTAATCATGATCAAAAACTGTGAACAAACACACAGCCGGGGGCGGCTCCTCCACTAAGGCGGAGGAGCGTCGCCCCCCCCTGCCCCTCAGAGGGGTAAAAGGCAAAATAAAATTATAATAATATAGTTATTATAATTTGTTTTTTCTGAGCTACGGGGCTGGGTTAGGGCGGGGCTGGTGCCACAGGGGTAGGAGTGGTTAATGCACTTGAGTGTGCATGACAATTTGGCCGGCCATCTTGGGCCGGCCAAACATACATGCACACTTAGTAAGTTCTCTACCGGGCTGTAATACACAACCTGGGAGGAGAACATGCCTAGGCTTCCAGTTCCCACCTCAGCGCCGAACCATGGCTCTCAGACCAATCACAAAGCTGCATTTCAGCGTTGTGATTGGCTTAGGGGGGGCCTGTGTGCTTCCGGGACTCGTCAGCAAGCAACAGCAGGGGAGAGATGGAGGAGGCCACGAGGAGGTAAGTGATTTTTAAAATTGTTATATTTTGTTTCCCCCACCCCCCCACCCCCATTTCCTGCCAGCCGCCACTGCACACAGACATTCTCAAAAGATCACCATATGTCTTTTATTTATAGTTGTTGTATTATCCATTACAGGCTAATCTAGTTTTACGTATGGTAACAATTTTAAATCCAGATTTCTGAGTAGCAAAAATGTTTCACCAACATTACTATATGCCTGAACTGCTGTGGGGTGGCTGAAATCTAAAATGGATATAGCAACACGAATATAGTAGTAAATGAATAAAAATAAGTCTCCATTCTACAGAAAAATGCATTGTGCTCAGTTGGTGAACTAACTGTACACCAGATTCAGCACTTCATCATGCATATACTTTACTTCAATTACAACACACAGAACATGATATCTGGGGCTGTATTACAGAAAGTGCCTAGCAGCGCAAAGGGAACGTGCACCCAAATTGTATGCCCCCCCAGGGCACTTTGTTATTATAGAAGGTGGTGATACTGATAGATCTGGCTCACATGTCGCCCCTTGTAAATGACACAATCTGCTTGCCCCTGTGCCAGTGCCATAATATGGACGCAGTCGCAAAGGCACAGAGGCTTTCAAGAGGTGCACTGACTGCCCCACATGAATGTAGTACACTGCCAGTGCGCCCCTGAGGGCAGCCCTCTGAAGGGGACAAATAGGGTCCCATGGTTCCCCCAGATATCTCTCTGTAAGCTGGTGCAGTCACACACTGCACCTCCCTGCAGGGGGATCTCTGTCCACTCTTTAAAGTGTAGGCTGTGTTGCCTTCTGCACAGTGAAACACAGAGTGAATTTGAAGCAGCCACTCAGTAGTTCATTGGAATGAATGACTTCCAGAGCCGTACAAGATCGCGACTGTCCAGTGCATTCTTTGTAATAGGGCACACTGTCCCTGTTGTCAGCACGGCACACCTTTTGGAAGGTGCGCCATGGAGCAAACAGGGAAGTGCGCACATGCATAATACGGTCCCTGGTGTTTTCAAATCAGAAATCATCACACTGTAGTTCAATGACATTGCAATTATGATAAGTATTAGATTTATAATACGCAATGTAATGCATTACTATTACTGTCATCTAAAATAATATTGATATTACGAATAACAGTTTAAACCACTTTATTATACGTTTTACTGTATATATTCAAAACATTTTAGCATTAGTAGTTTTTAACTGTAGTGCAGTAAAATATGAAAAATAATACAATTTAAATACAAGCCTAAATAAAATAATGCATTCTTGAAAATATAAAAGTTGACATATACATTTAACATTCTTTAATACATTATAGTATTTAAAAAATATGGTAGCAGTTAAATTATATCAAAAATGTGCAAACTTTTGTTTCATTTCTTAATTTATAAATATATAGAAAAATGTGTTGAACATGTTATTTTTATTTTTATAAAGCCACCATTTTTCTTCCTTCAAGTCCATCAGGATTCATGAAAACAATTAGTTTTTAACATTTTTATTTTGGAGCTATTTGTTTTCTAAATCTTTGGTTTTGCATTTGTTTCTATGGTTGGTAAAAAAAAACTGAGTTGAAAGAAGATGGATGCTCCCACAAAGGTAAATACATCTTTTTAACTTTTGGGATATATATGGAGTGTGGGCATTGTGGATGAAGGAGCAAATAGGGTTAGGTGTGAAGGGGAATGTTTATTGGGTGATTTTGGTTATTTGTTTTATTTGTAGGCACTGCAGGATAGCACAGACGGAAGGAATTAGAACTTCTAGGACAGGCACTTTCTTTCCTTTGGAAGTGTGTCTGGGTTTCTCACATCTCATAAATCACTCATCATCTATTTTTATGCTTTCCTGGAGAATTTTAAATGTTCTTCATACAAAGTGTTTTCGCATTATAAATTGGTGAAAGGTTTATAGTTGAGTAAAGGCACTTTTTGTTAAGAATAGTGCTTCCTGGGTCTCCCCCTAAACTTCTCACCCACCATTCTCTATTTTTTCAGTTTTCCTTTAACATTTCTTTAATTGACAGTCTTAAATCAGACTTTTAAACTGATGGTACTGCACATATGATGATATCTGGGTTTGGATCAAGCTGGAGTTGAGTTTGAATATTTGTTTTATTTCATATTTATCGAATTGACTTGGAAGGGAGAAGGAGTTGCACGTGATACGGCGAGCGAGCCGAGAGAGCCTAGCAGCGAGTGGCAGCTGCGAGCAAGGAGCTGAGGCGCAAAGCTCCCCCGTTTGCAGTCTGCAGCAAGCTGTGAGCATACCGTGGGAGACAAACTGCAGGACAATGCCCGGACTCCGGGACCCTGGGACCCCGGTACTCCAAGGCAGCGGCAGGAGGCACAGGGTAAGCACGAGAGGCCATCAGCGGTGACCGCGGAGAGCTTGTCCGGTGGCTTCCCCGCGGCTTTCCAGTGTGCCCGACTCTTTGTTTCCCACCCTGTGCTCCGGTGGGTGTTTTAGAGGGCTGAGAGCTGTGTACTGCATTGGAGCTGCGTCGGAGTTGCACTGGGTTGCGCCCATGGCGTCTCTGTACCGAGCTCGGCACAGCGAGGCCAAGAGAGGGCGCAGCTCGCAGGGGGCCACGCAGCTGTGCCCTCCCAGCCTGTTCAGTGCAAGCTCTGGAACTTCAAGGTGGCTGTGAGGGGGTGGCCTCGGGCCTCACGGGTCATAAAAAACCACGGGAGCCACTCCACAGAGTCCATAGAAACAGTGGACAAATGACAACTCCACCTAAACCGCCAAAAATTGAAGCGAGTTGTGGCAGGTTGTCCACAAAGTTAAAAAACTACACAACATCACTCATTAGCGACCATCACCGATACGGCAACGGCAGAGCTCCATACCCCAAACTCGAAGGAGGCCGGAAACCGGGAATAAATTACAAAAACCAAAGGAAAAGATAAATATTCAAGGAAAAAACCAGAGGCAAACAATAAAATCATAAAACTAAAACAAACAGCAAAGGGCTGAAGTAAGGAAATAGGATCCTTAATCAAAACATCAAGGAGCTACTCACAATAAAAGAGCCTCAACAACTTTAAGAATTTCAAGAACCACATGAACCACAGGTGCACAAGGGTTTGGAGGAGATGAGATAAGGCAGGGAGAGACGAACTGTTACATCCATACTTAACAAAAGGAAAAAAAGAGCAAAGGCCTAACCGACATAGCCAGCAAGGAGAACTTAACAATGGAAGAAAACCCTCACCAGATTCTGGTAGATGTTGCAGGCCCCAAACAGAATGCAAAAACTACAATAAGCAGTTATGAGCCGAAGAATTACACAAAATTTGCATTTCTGACGGATGAAGGGGCAGCCCTTGGCACAAGCAATGAAAGTCTCAACTGCCTTCCCTCCCCCTTGTGCCCGGTGAAAACAGACCATCAAGGTCTCAAGGCAGAAACACCTGATCAAGGCAGCGAAGGTAAAGAAGGCAATAGAGAAAACAAGATCAGAGTCACAAGCACCCCACATTTAGAAGGACAGCAAGGGGGGGTTAGTGCCCAATGAAAAAAACAGTGACCCAATAAACGGAGACCGTATCGGATCTTGTCAAGCACCCATAATGGAAAAAGCTCCCGGGGTTAACCAGATAACAATAGCAGGAGCACTTTCTGTTAGGATAAAGCCTGACACAGGTCTACCGCTAGAGTCAATTGTCACAATTTTTTCAGAGAAAACAAATTCCATTCTTGATATTCTCGATATTAATTCTCAGAATACTGAAAAAATGTCAACAACTGCCTCCAGCTTAACCCTCTCATCTATAACCCACAGCGAGGCACTCGTAGAGTGCTCAGTAAGCTTGGCCTGTGGTCCCACGCCATCACAAAATTAAGTCATACACATCGAGGAAGAGAATCGAACTGATCTTCTAGTACCACAGTTACAAAAACCTCTGGGGCAGAAGGACTCAAGCTATTCCTGCCCAGAGACAGGTTCGGAAACAGAGCACACTGGGACCAGCCCTAGCGGGGCAAAGAACCTAAGGAGTAATGACAATAGAACACCGCAGCGGGATAACCTAACCGCAACTGATTGCTCCAGCATTGACTCTCCCTCCTTTCCTAATACACAACCTATCCATTCTTCTAGCGGCGCAAATAAAAAAAAATAGTGACAGAGAATTGGGAACCACAGAGGACCAAAAGGATGACATAGCCGGCAATTTAGCCCAAATAACTGACAATCAAGATTGGCAAGAGCTTTTCTATTCTGGTTTCTCGCAGTCAAAGGCCATTCCTGCTCATCAAACCGACACCAAAGGAGCTAAGCGATTAGACTCAGATAAGCTCGGGGAATCTTTACTGGACATCATGCAGCTTTCCATCAAGTCAATGCAGTTTCACTCCGATAAGATTTATGTTCAATTATCCATCCTTAACTCAGTGGCCATCCACATTTCAAATATTGACAGCAGACTAGCAGACATGAATAATTTGAACACAATGGCCCAGGCAGACACTCAACTATTCCCAAGGCACTGAACCTGCTTTGCTATTGTTGACAAACTCTCCACCCTTCCAGTGGTAATGGGGGACATCCGAGCAGACATCAGGAAAATATCAAAAAGCCCCAGCTTATTACCTCAGGAGGCTTAAACAAAAGGCTCTTCAACAAGATCAACCTGCGGGAGGATATGTTCAACATAGAATGGGCAAAGAGAACCCCAAAGGATCCCCACAATGAAACACGCCCAGCCAATTATCCAAACGCCAGACTGACCAGTGCTGCCAAAAAAGCAGCTGATCAAAATAGTGAGGATCCTGGATGCCACAATATATTAGAGCATAATAGGAACCACCACCCGGAGGAATCCTCATCAATAAAACATGAATTAGAAGCTTTAGAAAAGTCCTACGCTGTGAGAAATGAGGATCCAAAACATAGTCGCAAGCACAGAAGAAAGGGAAGAAATAAGAAAGAGAACATAATGGATTATTTCCATACAGGTAGCGTAAGATGCCAGCAAAATAACAGAAGCACTGTCCCCAGAAGGATATAACAAACTAAGCCATTTGACTACTCCAATATTAGGGGATTCAGACACCAAACTGGATAAGACAGTGGATGAATTAACAAAGCGATCTACAAAAGCATCAGATGAAAGCGCAAAGAACGAAAGCACCAGAGCTCCTGCATTTTCCACCAAGAATAGACCTGCAGAGGCAGCCATTTCTAGGAAAGCAGTAGGAGATAACAAACCAAGCCCTTTGACTACTCCAATATCAGGGTATTTAGACACTAAACTGAATAAGACAGTGGATGAATTAGCAGAGCCATCTATAAAAGCGTCAGATGAAAGCAGAAATTACAAATGCACCAGAGCCCCAGTACACTCTATCAAGAATAGACCTGGACAGGCAGCCATTCCAAGGAAAACTACTACCTTTGCCAGGGAAGACTGCAGAGTTCGAGTGGATTTTTCCAACCCTCACGCTGAAGAGGATTTAGCCATCCAGGCAAAACTCCCAACCGCCAACCAGCTACAACTTAAAAATAACTCAATCCTGTTTATCCCTGAATATAAGTCCAGAGGTTGTGGGGACATCCTTAACAGAGGGAATATTTTACAATTAATTCAAGCAATTAGAAACTTGGCGGCCATAAGCACACATGTTCTTGATCTTGAAAGAATAGCATTTAAAAGCATCAAGGAAATTTCGGACAGAGAAATTACAAAGACAACCTGGTCCTCAGAGCAAACAGTGAGGAGGATTCTGGACAAAGAACCCCAAATAAAAGCACGGGGAATAAAAATACTTCGGGCCCGATTCACAGAACTAACTTAAGACAAAATCCTAAACTTACTACCATTTTGGTATTCACAGAAGGCACTTACTCATTTTGGTATTCACAGAAGGCACTTACTCATTTCGGTATTCACAGAAGTTAGGAGTCCTAACTTTAGGACTCCTAAATGCCTTCTGTGAATACCGAAAGTCTTAAAATTAGGATTTTTCTCAGTTTAGTAGTAGTATAGTTAGGACTCCTAACTTTAGGACTCCTAAATGCCTTCTGTGAATACCGAAAGTCTTAAAATTAGGATTTTTCTCAATTTAGTAGTCCTAAGTCTAAACTTAGGACTACTAAATTGAGAAAAATCCTAATTTTAAGACTTTCGGTATTCACAGAAGACATTTAGGAGTCCTAAAGTTAGGAGTCCTAACTATACTACTACTAAACTGAGAAAAATCCTAATTTTAAGGCTTTCGGTATTCACAGAAGGCATTTAGGAGTCCTAAAGTTAGGAGTCCTAAACTTAGGACTACTAAATTGAGAAAAATCCTAATTTTAAGACTTTCGGTATTCACAGAAGGCATTTAGGAGTCCTAAAGTTAGGAGTCCTAACTATACTACTACTAAACTGAGAAAAATCTTAATTTTAAGACTTTCGGTATTCACAGAAGGCATTTAGGAGTCCTAAAGTTAGGACTCCTAACTTCTGTGAATACCGAAATGAGTAAGTGCCTTCTGTGAATACCAAAATGGTAGTAAGTTTAGGATTTTGTCTTAAGTTAGTTCTGTGAATCGGGCCCTTCTACATCAAAGGCCTGGCAATCCGGATCCACTGATTTCAAACAAAATAGAGTAGGCAAATCCAGCTCCTGCATCAGCGGGCATGCAACTACAATCTGTGCTTAAAGGCACCTGCAGCACAGACGCAAGACCAGCAGAAAGGAAAGATCAGCACCAAGCAATTAGATCGGAAGACTGGACTTGGCTAGCAAGGACAATAAATCAACAATATGAGAGTACTTGACTCAGGATAAAACAAACTCCACCAGGCGATCACCACCTATGAATTTGCTCCTGGAATATGAACGGTCTGGGTAACAAAACATCGGATATAGACCTTCTGGACTACTTTCAAGGATTCAACCTCATCATGCTACACAAGACATGGCTAGAAGAAACCTTCCATTTATTTGGTTTCAAAACCCATCACACCTCAGCAGTGAAAGGTTCTAAATTTGGACATTTAAAGGGCGGTCTACCAATTTATTCATCAATAAAAACAATAACAGCGACCAAAGATGTTGACACCTTCACATCTCCCAAAAATGCAATTAAAGCACTCAGAGTGAATATACGGGATGGAAACACCAAACAACAAATACTAAACATCTACCTACATCCTTGTGACAAAACCAAAGGAGTCAAAATGGTGGGGGCAGAAATAACCAGGCTACTCTCAGAAGAACCAGCACCCAATCTACTGCTGACAGGTGACTTCAACATGCATTTAATGGCGCCACAGAATAGGGACGAGCTACTTGAGGATCAACACACCGCTTGGATCCCTTGTCAGGAGCTGAGTACCAAGAAGCAACAATCAGTACTGTCTAGGAACTTCGTCAAGGATCTGGAACACCAAAGCTTTGTGGCACTAAATGGGTGCTTCCCGGGAGACCGGCCCCTGGTGGCAACATTTCACAGCGCAACCTCAAGTACGCTAATAGATTACAACTTTGTATCTTTATCATTCTTCAGCATGATTACATGATTCCAGGTAGGGACCCAAGATCAAAGTGACCATCTGCCGCAGGAAATCTGTACAAGAATATCTGGATCACCACCAGATCAGCCTGTTGAGGACCCTGAGTCCATATACACGGACAACTTTAGGAGGATTAAATTCAAAACCAATCATCCAGAAGAACTACTGGCTTCAGCAAAGTCATTATAGGAACAATGGGAAGAGACTGACATAAATGTGACAACGCACTGGGAACACTTCATTAAAACACTAGGAGTAATGCACATGGCAAGTGCTCTTCCAGCTTCAACAACAAACAGTTTATTAGACAGTCAAGAGAACCACTTTTCTATTACTAAAACTCCAAATCTCCGCAAGCTCAAGAAAGCAATAAATAAAACATTATGCAGGCTTCGGAGTACAGGACCGGATCCTATAATTCAAAGGGAGCTATCGCAGCTAAAAGCGAAAAAGAAAAAAGCAATCTGGTAGGCAAAAAGGGAATCGGATGAAAACCTGTGGGCTAGACTATTATACGATTCAAAGCCAAACAACAGCACAAGATTCTGGCGCACAATAAATAGCCGAGCCAACCTAACTGTTCAAAGAATCAACTCACACCTGATATTTGGAAGCTTGGGCCTCACACCTGCTCTATTATTTTCATTCAGTACATAAGCAGAGCTCCTGCTATTTTCCTGAGGCAACCCCTTTCAATCAAAATGTCCCACCAGGAAACAATCATCTTTCATTCACCAGATTAAGAACAGGATAGCTAAAGGCAAGCAGGAGGGCGCCCCGGGCCCCAACGGGATTCCACCAATCCTATTAAAAAAGACCTGGAATACTGGACTTCTATATTCCCACCGCTGTTTTCACAAATCGCAGGAGGAGACATCATCCCGGACTCCTGGAGGGGGTCAATCATATCCCCAATATACAAGAAAGGGCACAAAAACTCAGCAAATGGCTACAGGCTTGTGGCTTTAATTAATAATGAAGTGAAATATTATGCTGGACTCCTCCTGGAAGACCTTATTGCCTGGGCAGACAAAAAATCAATTATACCCATCAATCAAACTGGCTTTTGCAAGGGCATGGGAACAACTACGAACATACTTGCCCTATCCCTATTGGTAGATGGGGTCAAATTAGCAAAACACTCTATTCATGCGTTTTATCGACTATTTGTCAGCTTTCGATAAAATCAACAGGAGCAAACTTAGGCACAAACTCAAGGATAAGAAAATATCAACTGCTCTCCTAAACCAGTTAATACTTCTTCACACAAACATGTGGGTCCAAGTTAAGCTAGGAGATGGAAAGTTCCTGTTCAGGAAAATCCCCAAAACCATGGGACTCAAACAGGGGTGCACCCTGGCGCCGAGGCTTTTCAACTTGTATATGTCTGACCAATCGACTGAATTGGACATTTGTAATTTGCATGCACCAAAGATTGGTGGGCCCTACTCTCCACCCTACTGTATGCAGATGACCTCGAGCTGGTTAGTCGAACCCCCATTGGCCTTCAACACATATTAGTCACAACCAGTCGATATTCAGCAACCAATGGTCTAACCATCGAAAAAAGAAAACCTCCAATTACTGCTGTCATTTGGCTGACTCAACAATAGAAGTAGTTGATCAATACAAGTACTTAGGAGTGATAATAGACAACTCACAAAAAGAGGCCATAAAAAGAAGAGGCAACTCTATTGCAGTACCAATAAAATCTATTAAACATAAAACTGCCGGCCCAAGCCTTATCCCACTGCTTCAAGTCTGGCAAGCAAAGCTCATTCTGGCAATCATTTATGGGAGCGAGTGCCTGAGGGGAAGATACACGGCTATTCTAGATAGCACTGTCTCAAGAGCAGCCAGGATGATATTTAGTCTACCTAAGTATGCCTCGCCAGCCCAAATAAGGCTAGAACTTGACCTACAAAACAAGAAGTAGCCCACAAAGGATCTTATGTCAAGAGCTGGTACAGGATTAAAAAGGCCAAAGCAGGAACACTGAACTCCCATCTAAGGAATTAAATACACTTAAAGAGGAATTGTGCAGCTATGAGCTATTTGACAGCATCAATAGATGGTCTGGGCATTGAGGACCTCTGGGCGGCCTCAGGGACCTATCATTGTTTTAAACAAATTGTAAATTAGACAGTGAAAAGACTATCCCCAGTAGAAGACAAGGCGGCACTCACAGAAAGAGAAAAATGATGGTTTGTTGTGCATAGCTACATCAAGTCCTCTCCGCAACCTTACAAAGGCGTGGGTTTCAATAGGAGGAAAAAAGAAAAATACCCTTATTTCCGAATGGGCATTTTACCATCATTGCCACACCTCCCCCCTTAGAAACGATCTCAGACAATATGCCACTTATGTAAGGAAGCCAATGAAAGTGCAGTACACTTATTGTGCATCTGTGGAGAACTACAAGTTGAACAGTGACAGTTACTGAAGCCATTCTTTGTAAGCAAGGGGTTAAGAACCTGTAGACAAGCTGTGAAGGCATGCCTCAGACGTGGAGATGTTCAGCTAGCATGTTGCTTTGTTCAATTTATGGAAGTGGCAGGAGCGAAAGCTCTGTCGTCAAGCGACCAGTATGCTTTATCTGCATCTTTATCACTGCATTCAAAAGACTTTTAAAGTGTCACTTTACAGCAAATAGTACCCCTAGGTCCCTTCTGTCCTCGTCCCATTCATAACAAAGTGGAGATAACCCTAACTCGCCCCTCCCACTGGGAGTATAAAAGCGGCACTTACCCAGCATCCTGCCTGTTCTTTTTTCTGTCTGTCGACAGACTTGGATGCTGGTGCTGCTCCTGCTGGGCTTGAGTGGCTTTTTCTTCTATCCACCCCACCCGGCTGCCTGGCTGTGCGGGCGGGGGTGTTTCCTGGTCTGCCTCCTGGCCTGCCGGGCTTGCTGGGAGGCTGGTGCATGGCCTCCTGGTTGCTTACGGTTCCTGTGCTCATCTTCCTGTGGCTTGGCTGGGTGGAAGTCGTGAGGCGCTTGCTGTCTCCTGCCCTTCCAGGTCATCGCGTGGTGTTGGTGGACACCCTGGGCTGGCTGTGGAAGGGGGGGGGCTTGGTCCAGTGTTCCGCCCCCCCCCTCCAGGTAAGTTCCGCATAGCGGTGCTTTTTTTTTCGTGCCTTTGCTGTATTTTTGGGGTGTCGGCTGGCTTTGCTGTGCCTTGGAGCTATGTTGGTGGTCCTGGGGATTGATTGATGTTACCCTCGTATCGCCACTGTTGTCAGCAGCCTGGTGGCGTTCTGGGTCATTCCGGGTTTCTTTGTCGGCACTCTGCATCGTGGCAGCTGGGTCCTCAAGTCCAGTGCATGTCTCCGCTGCTTGGCTTTCCCTCCGCTGGCTGTTCACTGGGTCCGGTGCCATTGCATTCGGCCGGTGTTTGCTGATGACGGTCTCGCTTTCTTGTTCGCTGCCCTGCTGTGTTTTCTTCTTCCTGTGCCCTGCCTGTCATTGTGCGCCACGGTTTTGGTGATCACTTCGACGCTCCATACTCAGGTTCGGGTGCCGATATCTGCGCAGTTTGGGATTTGTGTGTCACTTGTCCTGCGGTTTCACCGTGTTATGGGGATACGGCAATGCTGCATTGTGATTGTATGTGGGTACACAATGTCCATTCCCACCTGTAACCCACTGTGGTAACAGTTTATGTCAGTGGGGGGCTCTTGGGAGGGCTCGGGGGGTATTCTGTACCCTGCTCTTGGATTCCTTGATGAGGGGTGCTGTTGCCTGGTGGTTTTTTGCTGTGGTTAGTCCCCACCAAGGTCCACTTCTCCGGCCTACGAGTGGTGCCCGAGGCTGGTGCTTTCTTGCTGCAGGGCGGCTGGGTTTACATGGCTTTGCCAGCACGTCTTCTGTTTCGGCTGCCAGTGTACGTTCCGCAGAGCACTTGCTCTGTTTCTTTGCTGGTTGTCTGTGTCCTCCTTGCTGTCGCTCCATTGTTTTCTGGCCACACCTTCTTTGGTCTGGTCTCCCATTTCCTAGTCTGCTCCTGGTGTGGCACGGTTGCCTGTGTGACCCAGGTGCTGTGGGACCATGGAGCTTTTTCTCTTTTGTAGGACTTGTGCCTCTGCTGGCAGGGGTTTGTGCGGGGATGGGGTTTGAGTCCTGCCCTTGCTTTCTCTATCTCCCCTGGTGGTCTATGTTCCCCCGGTGGTTTTCAGGCTTTGTTTCTCTTGCCTTTCTGCTCTTGTTGCTGCTTGGCCTTACGAAGTTCCGGGTGCTAGGGCTCCGTGGCTGCATCTTGTGGCTTTGGGGCGGCTGGTCCTGCCTGTTTTCGGCCTCTGCCTGCTCCCCCCTGTTGTCTTCTGCTCTTGTTTGGCATTGGTGGTTCCGCAGGTCCGGCTGGGTGGGTGCTTGGATATGCAGATGCCTGGAGATGCCGGGTGCTGTTTTGGGGGCTTCTTTCTGTGCCAGCTTGGCTCCTCCTTCTCTCTTCTGCTGGCTCTCGGTGGGTGCTGTGGTGCTGTGTCTCTGTTTTTGGATCTGCCTCCCTGGACGGTGTAGTGGGGGTGTCCTGGCCCTTCGGCCTTTCTGCCTCCAGTCCTTCCAGATATCCGCTGCTGCATGGTGTTTCCATGCACCTTGCCTGCTCTGGTGCCTCTGGAGCTTCTTGCGTCCCCTGTAGGGTCCTGTGTTGGCCTCTTGGTTGGGGGTTCTTCTCCACGCAGGTCACCTCTTCGTCGTCTGGGTGCTCCTGTGCTTTCTCCTGAGCTCCTTTGACCTCAGGCCTTGCCACCCTGAGTGCACCT
Source organism: Triturus cristatus (assembly GCF_964204655.1). Lineage (NCBI taxonomy): Eukaryota > Metazoa > Chordata > Amphibia > Caudata > Salamandridae > Triturus > Triturus cristatus. The sequence continues at coordinate 272,061,625 of NC_140582.1, forward strand.
GCTCTTCTCTGATCTCAGTGGTTTAGCTGGGTTGGGCCTTGTTGGTTCCTGGATGGGAGTCCACCTTGGGCCGCAGGCGCTGTGCGCTTTGCCTTGTGCGGGCCTCCGTTGCTCTTCTCCGGCTTGATTCACTGGTGGGGGGCCTCTTGTCTCGGCGTTGTGCTGGTGGTTCTGTTTGCCCTGGGTTGGACGGCAGCTTTCCCCTATTGGCCTGCCGTTCCTCCTTCGTTGGCCCTTCTGGTGTCTTGCGGCCTTTTCGCTCTGGTGCTGTTCTGTGGCTATTGGGGTCTCCGGTCCTTCCGTTGCTGTGTTGGGTCCCCTGTGCTGCACCGCTGGGGGTTTTCTTCTTGTTTCTTTTCGTATGGTTTGGATGGTGCTCCGGTGGCTGTGCTCCGGACGTTCCTGTTCGGCTCGATTCTCGCTGCTTCTGCTTGGTCCTCTGGCTGTGCCTCCTTGTTGGCCTGGCGTTCCCTCTGTGTTTGTCTCAGCCTGTTGGGTGGCTTGTCCCTCTTCTGTTGGGTTCTGGTCCTTGCAGTTTTCCTGCTTTTGTGACCTCTTGGCTCCGGCTTGGCCTGTCTTTTCCGGTCACCTGCTCCTGTCTTCCCTGCTCCCCTGCTCCTGCTGTGGGTGTTGGTTGGGGGCATGCTCTCCCTTCCCCTGGAGGGCTGGGGTTGCGGTTTGGAGTTTGGGTCTGGCTGGTGTGTTCTCTGCCCTTGTTGGTCTGGGACTTTGGGCTGTTGCCCTGTTTTGGTTTTCGGTCTTCCATGTTCCGGGGGTTTGGTGCAGGGGGGTCTCTGCGCCCTTCCTGCCTTTGCTTGCGGTGCTCTGCTGGGGCCTTCCCCTCTTTGGCCCTCCCCGGGTGTGGGTTGGGACGTCAGGTCCTTCTGTTCGGGCAGTTGCCTTGGCGTTTGCCCTGGCTCCCCGAATGCTTGGTCCTCTGTTGCCTGCTTTCTGCCCTGGTGGTTTCTCTTCTGCTTCTGTCCTCCCTTGGTGCGTGCTGGGCCTTGGGGTTTGGTGTGCCTTTGTGGTCTACTTTGCTTCCGCTCTGGCTTCTATTGCCTCAATGGCTGGGCTGGTTTTGGGGGTTCTTTCCCCCTGGGCTGGGGTTTCCAGGCTGTGGTGCTCTGGCCTGTCCCGCTGCTTCCAGTCCTCTGTGGGCTCCAGGTTCTTGGTCCACAGTCTTTGCTGGGCTGTCTGTTGCTTGCCCGGCTTCTGCCTGGTCTTTTTGGGGGGCTTCTCTGGCTGCCCTGCTCTTTTCGGCGTTTCTGGTTTTCAGTTGCTGGTGTTAGCTTGCTTGGGCTTCCCTTGCTCTGGTCTTGGGTTCTCTGGGCCGCTAGGTCAACTATCTGTTTCTTTGGGGGCCTGTGCACCTCTTTTCTGGTGGTCGGTGTGGGCCTTCTCCTGGCCTGTGGCTTCCTTCTCCGGTTACCCGGGTTCCGGTTGGGGTGTTCGGCTGGGGCTATGTTCTTTGGTTCTGGGACACCCGCTTGTTCCCCTTCTCCTCTTTGGTTCCCCTGGTCTCATTGTCCTTGGGGGTTGACCTGGTCAGTTCTTCCTGCTCGGGCTTTCCTGGCGGGCCCTGGTACTGTTTGGGGCCTTGTTTTGGGGGCTGTGTTGGGGCCTGCTGGGTTTTGGTCTCTGTCGAGCCTACTCTCTTCTGGCTCCTGTGGCCTTTTAGTGGGGGTGGCTTTCCGGGAGTTTGTTTATGTTTATCCCGGTGCCTTGGCTTTCCCTCTTCGCTTGTGCCTGGGCTCATTTTTGGGCACCTGCCCTTGGTGGGCTTCTCGCCCTTTTTTTGTCCCGTGGGCACTCTTGGTCTTCTCTTGTGGGCTTTGTTTTCTCTGGCCCTCTTTGGGTCTTGCTTTTGGTTGCTTTGGGGTGTGTTTCCCTTCTGCTGCTTTTCCTTTGAGATCTTTTTCCTGTGCCTCCTTTCAGTTGGCAATGGTTCTCTGGGTTCTGGTTGGCTGCCTCCATGCTGTCGCCCTCTGTTTCCTTGGTTCTGGTCCTTGCTTTTGTTCCTGTTGCCAGACTTCTGCTTTGGTGGCCTCCTCGCTGGTTTGGTTCTTGGCTGCCTTGGTTGGTTGTTGTGTCCGTGCTCTCCCCTTCCTTTGTTCTCTGGTGGGGGCTCCTGCGGGTGGGTGGGATGGACTCTGTTGGTTGTCCGCCTGATCTCCCATTTTTTTGTTGGCTGCGTCTCTGTTTTGGTGAGATGTCCTCCTGTCTGGGTGCTCTGCTTGGGGTTACCGGCGCTTCTCCCTTTGGCTTTCCTGCGGTTGCTGCTTTTGGTGTGGTTTCGCAGGTTGGCTCCGTTTTTTTTTTTTGGAAGGCCGGCTTCTCTGCTTTGGTATTCTCCACTTTGTTATGAATGGGACGAGAACAGGAGGGACCTGGGGGTAATGCTCTATTACTTACTGGTAATCTTCATTACTCCGGGTCCCGTTGTCCTCATCCCATTCATACGCCCCGCCCTCCCTCCCGGACGGCCGGCCTTCCTGTTGGGGGCTTGGTTGTTCAGGCAGGATGCTTGGTAAGTGCCGCTTATGTACTCCCAGTGGGAGGGGCGGGGTTAGGGCCCCAGCATTCCTGTCTTTTTTTCTGTCAGGAGATGGGTTATCTCCATTTTGTTATGAATGGGACAAGGACAGTGGGACCCAGAGTAATGAAGTTTACCGGTAAGTAATAGAGCATCACATATTCAGGTGGCCCCCCCCCCCACCTGGATGAAACATGCTCCAGCATAACAGTCAACACTAATCCACCTTTGCCGCTGTTTATAAATCAACTGATCATGGTACAGTTAGCCTCCCACCGAGACCTGAGCATTGTCTATTTTAAATTTAAGTCTTCTTGATCTTTACCCCCCTCCCAAAAGTTTTAGGTACCCAAAAAGGACAGAATTAGTAAATCACTTGGTAAACTGTCTGTATACTGAAAGGTTTTAATTAACCAAACAATAAACTATTACTTACTTACTTACTTGGAATGGATAAATATTGGTTAAGGTGTTTATGTTGGTCAAAGTATCTTAGGGCCTTAACTGGAGTTTGGCAGATGAAGTACAGTCTTTTAGGATGATGAAGGAGCCTGACACCATGGGTGTGGGGGACATTATTTTATTTTATTATCCCTCATCATGATAGACATAAAAAAGGACATCACACCATCCACCCTAAAAACAGTGGATGATTATTTGCCCTTCCTCTGATGACCACTAATTTGATGAGCTGTCTGAGGAGGAGTTCCATCGATTAAGTCATTTGGGACCCTGTTAATGGAGAGCTGGTGATCCTCTCTACCCTGCAGAAGGCAGGCACACTGTCAGTTTGGTGGACAGAATACTCCATCCCGTTTGTGATGGAGCACCCTGTCCGCTAAACTCCTAATCAGATTTCAATTTAGGGACCAATGAAGGAGTAAGTTAAATATGTTGGTACTAATTTTATGATTAGAGAAAGTTTATGCCATTAGCTCCAGGTTGTCTACTCTGGAAAACGTTCAGAAATGATACTCTTTTATTAGTAATCGGGCATTATTTTCTTTATTTATTAAGTATTTTCAGCTGCAGACCACCTGACAATGATTGTACTTGCATGTAAATTAAAACTAATTGTGCTTCATCATTGCTGTTTTAGTGTTCTTTTTGAATTATTGATCTAACATTTTCATCTAATTGATCTAGAGTACAAATGATAAAGCTGATGGCTTTTTGTTCAAATGGAAATTTGCAGTCAGTCATATATAACTCTGAGAGGGAGCTTTACTGTAATTTCCACTAAATTGCATACAAAAATGAAAATAATTCCTTGAATATTGTTGTTTTCTTTATTTTAATGTCATTTATTAATGTAAGCTCCGTGCTAATTATTAAAGTGATTGGTCTACTTGTACCTTTTTAAGTCCCCACTGTTCAAGAGCCTGTTTGTGGGGTGTGGCATGCCCCCTGTACCTTTGGGGGACAAATTCAATTTATATTCCTGCAATTCTGTGAAACTGCAGATCGACCTTGACACGGTGGCGGCTTGCATAGGGCATGCTGCGGGGCAGTGGGTGTGGGGCGGGGGAGGGGCAGGGTGGGGGTAGCAAACACAGACATACTACGGAACGGAGGAACGTAATAATTACTTTCCTCCGTTCCGTAGTATGTCCGTGTTTGCTACCCCCCACCCTGCCTCTCCCCTCCCACCTCCCCGCAGCAGGCCCTATGCGAGCCACTACTGCCTTGATACCCAGCATGGCCCCATGTACATTCATGGTGGAACAGCAGATACATGGAATCACAAAAAAAGGGGGTAGGGACGTTGCTCAACCATAAGGGTTGGCTGTTGGTAGGTGTTATAACGCAGGGCCAGACCACAGACTGGACACTCTGCCCAACCCCACTCCGTGCACGGCTGTCCACAGGTTTTTGGACACAAAGCCTGGCCATAGGCCAAGCCCTGTGCACAAATACACTGGGTCGTGCCACGCCACAGGGTTACATGCCCACGGGGTTGGGTTCAAGCCCTGCACCCAACCCCACGCTATGTATGGCCAAAGGCTGTGCTCAGCGTCGGGTTGGTATAGTAAGGTATGCTAATAATATATTACTTTATGTTACTAAAAACTTACAAATTCAGTGAGAAATAAATGTTAAAGTGACACTACAGTCATGTATTGTAATAATATCTTACTATACATTAAAAATACTTTACAAGTTTACTTAAAAACAAAGGTTAAACTAATGTTAGGTGAAAATGTCAGTTAAAACAAAACATTAAAAACTATAAAAAAAACACTGAAATTCAGCAGTAATAGTTAACTGCAGAAACTATAACTCACAAACTCACCATGCACTAGTAATAACCTTACGTACTATAGCTCACATGACGTGATATATATGACATATATGACATCACAAATAACATCACTAATGATATCTGAAATAACATAATTGATCACAACATTGAGCATGGCGAGGGCGTGAGTTGTAGTTTCTAAATATGGCCAAAATGTCTGAAAGAAATATACTGGAACTGCATTCCATCCATCTGCTTTTTTTTATGATGGAGCAGAAAAGTAGAATTCTGGAAAGTGGCGTAGGTAACATCACATGTTCCTTGTTTTTTTCTAGTTTAAAGAGAAATTGCGCCTTCTCGTCTTCCTAGATCGAGAGCTGTTTATGGAATTGTGAAGATTCTTAGACAAGGTCATAGTTTGAGTTGTCTGTTTGTCCATTGCTCATTTTTGCCATAATTCTAATCTGAATTGGTTATACCCATTGACTTTTATTTTATAAGCAGTTGGATTTTTCAATTTCTTCAACTCCTTGACTAATGCTAGAGTTTAGGCCACATTGAGTCTATCGCAGTGCCAACTTGTCTGTTAATGGTTAGCTTCACAAGGCTTTTGCATGCTTATCTCTGAGTTTATTAGTCTCACCACTCTTCTGAAATGTTGTTTTGCTGAATGTTCTTTTCAATGAACAAAAGACTCTGACCACTAAATCTTCATTGCAAGCAAATTACAAAATGTAAAGACTACAAAGAAAGTTTGGTATATTCTTTTCAATGAAACAGGCTAAATTAACCAAATTTGAGTCATTATGGATTAGGCCCAGGAAAAAGAGCACCCCCTGACTGGATGACTGCATAGCTGTACAATAATTTCGTTCAACAGATTCCAAAACCCATAAAGTTAAATGTCAGCTATAAGCTGGTAGTCAGTGCGAGTATAGCTCTCATACTAAAGTGAAAAGTAAACCGACTGCTAGTAAAATTCAGAATTTTAGGGGGGGCGTGGTCAGCGCCCAACGAAGATGGCGGTTTGTCCCTGACGCTCCCGAGATCGTGAAGACAGCGCCGACTTTTTCTCACGTAACGGCGAGTGCGAGGATGCCACGAAGGGAGGACAAGCTTTATGAACACCTGGAGCGCTGAAATGAAGCGTCGCTGTGCCTATATCTCTCCGTAAGCCACATTTTCCCCAATTTAATCTCCGCGGCAGTCCCGTTTTCGGAACAGGCGCCATTTTGTTTTTTCACCTGAGGTGAAATGTGAGCTACCGAGTGAAAGGAACGTGCTGCAAAAGCGGTTTTTACACCCTTGTTTTTTTCTGGCTTTTCCTGTTGGCATTTTTTCTTCATCTATTCACCAATTCCTGACAAACTCATACCTGCACTCCTGGAAATTGCGAAAGGTGTGTAAATTGTGAAGCGTTTTTTCACTGAACCAGCCGCCATTTTGTACATCTGCCTCACATATGCTGTTTTATTCAAAGGAAACAGTTCTCTTTTCGCCTATGACTATCCTTAACAAGTATTTCCATTTAGGATATTGAAATTGTTTTTATGGAACTGCCTCATTTTTCCTGATATGAAGATTCGATGGTAAATGTTTAAATTCTGCTTTGCGAACTCGCTTCATTGATGATATCTTCTTGTATCTTAGTGCAATACTGACCTAACATTATGATCTGAAGTTTGTGCCTTCCTCTTGATTTAATTTTGATATTTCTCCCTACAATGTTCGCTTGATACTTACTGGATCTGATAGTGATGTTGGACGTCTAACCAGTGTTATTCTACTTCCGGTCACGTTTCTGCTCCTCTCAGCTAGGGTGTTGGACTTGACTTCTATGGGTAGAACAAAAGGCACTCTCTCTAAACAACCCACGCCTAAGCGTATCTTCATCAAAAACTCAAGAATTTTTGCTCCCTTTTCCAAACTAGAGGATTCTTTGTTACCATCGCAAGACCCCACGACAAATATGGATCCCTCTCCCTCACCAGTACCTTCTGTAAAGTCTGTCACCAAGCGTCTAAAGCAAAACCCGCCTTCTCCACCTAAAGCCACCTTGCCTGTTTCCATGGAGACACTGCTGGAGGAGATTAGGGCCCTTCGTCCCTTTATGGAGGAAACAAATAATAAACTACAAGTCCTCACTGATACTTGGTCTCAACTTGACTCGAGAATTACTGCAGTTGAAAGTCACATGTCTTCTTTTAAAGATACTAACGCTAATGTGTCTCACCTTCAATCTCAAGTATCTGTACTCCAGCGCCAAGTCGAGGATCTTGAAAATCGTAATAGGCGGAATAATCTACGCATCTATGGTCTGGTGGAGGGGTCGGAGGGGTTGGATCCTCCTGCCTTCTTTAAAACTTTTCTACCCAAGATTCTCCACATGGCAGAAGGCACAGCTCTTAACATTCAACGGGCCCATAGGTTGGGACGTCCCCCCCTCGAATGCTTCATCTTCACAGAGGCCGAGAGGTGTCATTCTGTACTTCTTGGAGTACACGGATTTACTAAAGGTTTTGTCAGCGGCTAAATCCTCTCAGCGCATCACCTGGTCTGGCTCCACTCTGTTTTTCGCTCAAGATTATGCCAAGTCTACTGCTAATAGACGTAAGGCCTTTCTTGATATGAGATCTACTCTTCGTACCATGGGTGCACGCTATGGGCTCTTTCACCCCTGCCTATTTAAGGTCACGTTCAACAACAAGACGACAACCTCTGAAGATCCGCAGCAATTACAGAGTTTCATAAACTTTCACAGGGCAGAAGCCATGGAAGCTTTGGGATCTTTGTCTTCAAATGTTACTTGATGTTATGATGTTTTTTCTTATGGACTTTTCATTCACTGCTTCTCTTCATTATCGTTCTTCATGTAACTTCTGTTGTTTTTTCCTGGCTTTGATAGTCATGTCATTTTGATTTGGTACCTTATGTATTATTCGCTTTGTTTTATTTTATGTTTCCTATTTTTCACCATTCATTGTGCTAATAGTTTTAATGTTTTTGTTCTCTTTCGCATCCGTAGATACCCTTCAATTTCATAAAGCTTTATTCGGAGCTTGACAAAAAGTCCATAAAAGCAGATCATACATAAAACATCATTAATATACATGAACTATTAGCAAACAATAAGTCATAAAAGCTTCATCTATACAGTTAAAACAAACAAGTATAAAAAACCGCACAGTGTCAATTTAAAAAATAATACTAGGCCTTGCCTTGATAGCTCTGAGAAGAAATGTAGCAGTAAAAAAGCAAACATCGGGTGGAGGATTAAATATCAATTTCATAGCATCTTTTACAGTTCTAACACCAAATTTCTTGAAAATAGGCTTTAAGAGATCAATGCGATAATTACCATATAATGGGCAGAACAATAAAAAGTGCGTAGTGCTTTGTGCTGTAGTGCCATCGCAAGGGCATGGACCACTTGGGTGATTTTTGATATTGGGAAACGCCACTAAATGGTGAGCAATCCCAAAGCGCAGTCTAGTAAGAACGAACCTGTGAGAGGGTCTAGTAACAAAGCTCAGATAAGGTTGATAACCTGACAGCTCACAACAGCTGTCATAGAGCGTACAGGTGGATAAATTGCTACTGGCCTTCAGACGTTGCTCGTACTTTAAAGACAACCAAACAGATTTCAATTCGCTTTTGGTCAGACTGTTGGCAGCATAACAGTCCTCATATAAATTAAGACCATATATATCCTTGAAACTGCTCAAGACAAAATTTACCCAAGGGATCTTTAAATGATTGTCTAGGGACAGACAATCCTTGATGATGGCTCTATTCAAGGAAGTCTCCTCCTTTGCCCAAATGGCACGCCACAGCAATAGAGGTCTATGGGCGACGGAATCCGAAAGATATTGTATTCCAAGTTCCCTATGCACCAGGTGCGTGGATACTGAGATAGGCAGGCAGAGTAGCCTTTTTAAAAACAGGTTTTCCTCCACTTGTAAATTCCCAGCCAAAACATGCCCCCAGACACCTGCCCCGTAAAGGGCGATTGAAAGACACCTCATCTGGTAGATTTTCAGCATATCCCCAATCCGTCTGTCCCCTATCTTAGAGGCAAACGTAAAAACCCCGTGAGCGCATTTTGCCATTCTTGCTCTAACGTGGGTGATTTCGCTGGACCAACTACCTGTCTTGGAAAAGGTGATACCCAGATAGTTAAAAGTATCGACCGTCTGAACCCTATGCCCCTCGATAAAGAAGGGATGGGGTTTTTTATGGCCCTGGCCACATTCCATGACAAATGTCTTTGATTTGTTAATGACCAACTTCCTTTCCCCAATAAACATGGAAAACCTGTCCATGAGCCGTTGAAGGCCGACAGGGGTCCTAGAGAGGAGAACAGCGTCATCTGCATATAGTAAGACTGGGATATGGGCATCAAGTATAATTGGGGCATCTGCCCCCACAGTCCTTAAAACAGAGTCAACCTCGTTGATAAAAAGTGTGAAAAGCAAGGGAGCTAACACACACCCCTGCCTGATACCACGCTTAACAGAAAACTTCGAAGTACACTCCCCACCTGGGCCATATCGAACGCTAGAACTGAGATTAGCATAAAGCCTGGCCAAGAAATAGACGATACCCTCCGGTGCCCCCATTTCAAGTAGTATCTCCCAAAGAATCTTATGGTTAACCATATCGAAGGCACTACTAAGGTCTGCAAAGCAGAGAAAGAGGGAACCTTTCTTGGCCATAGTGTATTTCCCTATAAGTAGTTCAAGGTTGAGACACTGTTCTACTGTGCCACTACCCTTCCTAAATCCGTATTGGGAATTATCCAGGATGTTATTTGTTTCTGCCCATTCTTCTAATCTAACAAGAAGTACCCGGCTCATGATTTTCACGGAGGAATCTAAGAGGGATATAGGGCGGTAGTTCTTAGCATCCCCCTTCTCCCCCTTCTTATAAATAGGAATAATAGTAGATTCCTTCCATGTAAGCGGGGCACCGTGACTTACAGCAGCATTAAATACTTTGGTCAGTAGCGGGCCCCAGATCTCAGGTTCTTTTTTATAAACATCAACCGGCACCCCATCTGGCCCCTGAGCCTTCCCTCCTTTGCTTGCGTTGATACATCTCTTAACCTCGGTAGGGGAAATATCAAGGGGAATTATTGGCCAGATCCCTCCTCCAATATCCAAATGTTTATCTGAATCAAAAATCAAAGAAAAGTGAGAGACCCAACTTTCCGCACTGACATTAGCCGACAGAACAGGTGTATCCTCGTTCCTTAGAAAAGGACTATTAACAGTAGCCCAAAATAGAGAGGAATCAGAGGTTACGGCGGCCTGGTCTAGCTTATCCCAGGCCTCTCGCTTCAGTTCTGCCTTTCTTTCTGATACTGCTGCCCGATAAGTAACCCTAAGATGCCTAATAAGGTTTGTATCCCTCTGTTTAGCAGCCAGTGCCTCTTTAAGGCTCTTAAGGGCGGCAGTACTGGCATGATCAAACCACCCCCTTAGCTGATTTGAATTGCCCTTGTGTTGCTTAGTAAATTTAGCTTCAATGCAGTGATTAATTTCAACAAATTTATGCAGGATTATGTCTGTCAGCTCATTACTCACTAAAATAGCATCAATTTCCTTTAAACAGTTTGCAATAATTGAATTAGACAAAAGATCTGCCTTCTCCCCCTTCCACCTAATTCTGGTTCCGTTGGGTCTATGGGGTTCAATGTTGTCAACGGCACATGGTTTAGGGCCTGAATTGGCCTTCCAGAGAACCGTCTCCATGGTCAGGCAATTATGGTCACTAATTAAGTTGTCCACTACCATGGGGACTAAACACCATGGGTTAAGGCTGGAGGAGGTACAAATAAAATCAATAACAGTGTTTGCGTTTCTGCCCTTAAAAGTGGGTAGAATTTCACCAAAAACGCCCCTCCCATTCCCCAAGATCTCCATATCGTATGTCATCAAGATTTTGTTTAATGAGTCCCCGTATGGGTTATGTGGAAAATGGGCGGCTCCTTCTCCTCGACAGTTTATGAAACCACAGACCCTATGGGCAGAGGATAAACAGGCAGAAGTATTGAAATCCCCCATCCAAATAAAGTCAAAAGCAATATTATTACCTGTTACAATTTTGGCCAAAGCAGCCTCCAAGGCATAAGCTACCTGTTGCCTAGTATTATCGAAAACATTATTATAAAAATTAATTAAAAGGATATTTCTATCCTGCTCCTTACAAAGCCATAGAATCTGGGAGTGGGCCCCCACCAGGACATGTTTCTTGACAGTAAGTGGAACATCAACAGAAATCAATATCAGGAGGCCACCCTTGGCTCTTCCCGAATTTGAAGCCACAGCTGGTAATTGATATGAAACAAAGCCGTTATAATTAATGGGGTCCAGACTCCAGGTTTCCTGAAGACATAAAATTTTAAAAAGGTTGATAAAGTCAAACCATCCTAAACATTCATCCTTGTGTAATAGGCCCGCAACATTCCAACAGGCTATAGAACACGAGCCAGAATTAGATACAGATACAGACCTATCCCTTCCGGCACTAACTGGGCTATCGTGATCACGAGCCACAATAGGGTCTAGATGGCTTACACCGATATCAATAGTAATACTAGTTAATATCCTAGGGTCCGTACTAGAGCTCTTTTTACCCAAGGCCAAGTCCTCCATCCCTGCGTCGTCTGTAACGGGCTCCAGTCAATCATTAGAGTCAAGCCCACTTAAAGGTTGGAATCTATTAAACGTAGGGATAGCAGGGGCAACACACAGGTTCTGAACTCTAGGCCTGCACCAGTGATGCTCATCAGCAGACTGAATAACAGGTTGAGTAGCGTAGTCTCTATAGAAGTACCCAAGGGGCCGCAAAGAAATGCCTTGATCACTCGCAGGGAGAGATGCGGCTTTAATCAGAACTGTAGAGGTAAGTTGGGGGTTGCGAAAATTAATGACTATACAGTCACCTTCACAGGTCTTGCGTGATTTGCCAACCCAATAGGTTCTCCTGGTACTTAGTATATCCCTAGATAGGGCTACAGGGAAATCACACTGTCGGTGGAGCCAGTCCATAGTCTTATTTTTTAGTGACGAGTGGGATTCACCATTTACAGGATTGCCACCTTGCCTCTTAACGGGAGGGACATTCATCAGGACAGCTACAAAAGGAGCACACGTAGGTGGCAGGTCCGGTTGAGGATTACTATGACTGAGGATATTTGCGGTATGACCCATCGGTTCCCCTGATACTGAACTAGAGGGTGGTTTAGTAGAGTCCTGCGGCTGAGATGATGATTTGGGAACTACAGAAAACTTTCCAATGACATTTCCTGGTCTGCAATCGGAGCTTCTTCTCCCGACCATCGATGAGACTGTATTAGGGGGAATTAAAGATATCTCATCAGGCACCACGATACTAGCGGTAGTGTTTGTAGCAGGTCTAACCTTGGTGAGAGAGTCCAGGATGCCTCCCAATCTGACTACTTCGTCATTGATAGTAGTAAGTTTGGTCAATAAAGGTTTAAACAATATATCAAACTTGGCATCTATAGCATTAATTATAAAATCCAACTGCTCTTTATCAAGGGTGACCTTAGCTCCCTCCATTGGCACAGATTGGGGTGGTAACTTTTTCTGCGGGGCGGGATCGTTTTTCTTAACATAGCGATTCCCTCCTCGCTTAGGCTGGGTGGTTTTGCTAGTTTTCCTGCAAGTGCGAGTTAATCTTAGGCTTCTAGGTACAGGCTGACTGGGGGTTGGTGTATCAAGGATAATAGCTTGGCCTGATTCAGGGTCGTTTGTGGACTCAGGGATACCACTTTCCATACTTATGGTGTCCGTTAAAGTTCCCTCATTTAAGCATTCGGTGGGTAACAGAGATGTATTAGGATCCCGATCAGAAGGAGGCTCGAATGCCGGCGAGTTAGGCAGGGGGGACACAGAACTTTGCGACCCCGGGCGGCCTAAAGATCTTCTTCGTTCTTGGTTAATTTTATCGACCATCTTAACCAAGTAGTTGTCCATGGTTGTGGTCGAGACTACTGGCTTAGCCTTAGGCATAATAGCTACGGCCGGGACCTACACCCCACTACAGGTTTTGCTAAAACAAACAGGGAACTATATACCAATCTATCCCAGATAGAAAAGTACATACGGCCTCCAAGCACCTTGATAGATTGGTTAATACACACCGGTAGTCAAGCCAGACCACCCACTAAGAAGTAAATACAGTAACACGAAGTTCGATTACCCAATCTACAGCCCCCTCCTGCCCCCTCCTGTCCCGGACTGTCTCATACTGTCCGCCCTTTGTCCGGGCTTCGTCCTGGGCGTCCCGCGGCGCGTCCCGCGGCGCGTCCCGCGCAGCAGCACCCTACGATATAAATGTGAAATGTGGGCCAATGGACGTGGAGGCGGTCCGCGGCTCAGGTGCGTGCAGTCAGGGAGGTATGCACAGGCTCTTGGGAGCCGTAGTCCGTTCCGCGGCCTCTCACCCCCTTAAGATCAAAGAAGACTCCACGATCAGCTTCTCCCGCAGTACCAGGGCACCGAGTGTCAAGCGCCCCCAACAGCGAAGCGGGACCCGCGCCAGCGGGTTCCGCCAGCAGTTATCAAGGTTTGGAGCTTGGAGGCGGTCCGCGGGTCAGGTGCGTGCAGTCAGGGAGGTATGCACAGGCTCTTGGGAGCCGTAGTCCGTTCCGCGGCCTCTCACCCCCTTAAGATCAAAGAAGACTCCACGATCAGCTTCTCCCGTAGTACCAGGGCACCGAGTGTCAAGCGCCCCCAACAGCGAAGCCTATATATTTGGCATACTGCCCCTCGTCCTCCGTCTGGTCAGCCTGGATGGGCTGTCTGTCTCGTGTGGCCTCACCCCTCCCCCCTTGTTCCCTTGGATCTTCTTCATGTAAGTATGTCTCCTGTTCACATTTTCTTTTAGTGCCTTTTTTGTTGTTTTTTACTATTGTTTCTCTCTTCCTCTTTTTCTTTTCCCTCTGTCCCCTTCTTTTCTTCCCCCCTGCGCTTCCCTCATTCTATTCTCTTTTTCCTCTCCCCCTTTCTCTGATCATTCGCAAATTCATACTCCTTGTTTATTGTTCTTTTCCCCTATTGAACTTTTTTAAGTTATTGTTTTTAATGTTTTCCTCTTTTATCTTTTTGTTAGTACACTCCTGAGTTCTCACTTACTTACTCCTCTCAATCTCAGAACTGTTTATCGCATTGTATGTTCATGGTTTTTTGATTTTAACCTCATTCAGTCAAGTTCAGAGTTACCACATGGAACATTAAAGGATTGAACAATCCTATTAAAAGACAACGAGTTTTATCACATTTAGCAAGATTAAAAACTGATGTTGCTTTTCTTCAAGAAACCCTCCTATCTGAGGCTGAAGCGTCCAAATTAAAGAAATGTTGGGTGGGCAATGTGTTCTCTTCTCCAGCTTTGGGTAAGAAGAACGGTGTTCTCATTCTTTCTCATAAAAAGTTTAATGTCTCGGTGACTTCTCAAGAAACTGATTCTGAGGGTCGTTTTGTAATTGTTAAATTACTTATTGATAAAATACCGTTGGTTTTCTTTAATGTTTATGCTCCAGTTTCAGTTGACAATGTTTTTTGGTTGCATATCTCTGATAAGTTACTCTCATTTGAGGACGATTATATTGTTTTTGGTGGTGACTGTAACCAAATTTGTGATCCCATTTTGGATAGGAATTCCCCAGTCAGATTTGTAAACAACAAAATGCACTCACAATTTACTTCCACCATTCGTTAAAAATCTTTAGTCGATATCTGGAGACTGTGTCATCCTGATCTTCGAGAATACAGCTTTTTCTCCCCCCCTCACAAATCACAATCTCGTATTGACGACCTCTTTTTAAGTAAATCTTTAACGCAACATGTACTCCACTCAGAAATAGGGCCCATTTTAATTTCAGACCATGCCCCGGTTTCTGTTGATTTTGACCTACTTCCTTATAGCCCGTCTGCTGGACGTTGGCGTTTTAACAATTCATTGCCCGTGGATCCTAATTTTTCCAGCCAGTTCAGTTCTTTCGCTTCGGAATTCTTCATCATAAACACAACTCACGATTCCTCTCCTGCTATGATTTGGGATTCTTTTAAGGCAGCTGCCAGAGGCTTCATTATTAATTTTGTCTCTCAGAAGAAAAAAACTTTTGAGAAACACTCGGCTCAATTGCTTGCCCAAATTAAAAAATTATAATAGGCTTATTATCATTCGTACTCTGAAACTTCTTTGAAAGATCTTATTACTGCTAAGGTCACTTTTAATAAATTATCCACGGAAGCGGCTTCTTCTTATCTTCTGAAGAGTAGTGCTCATTATTACGGGGGTCAGAATAAAATGGGGAAATTATTGGCTAATTATCTAAAAACAGATCGGGATAGAATTAGGATAGATTCTCTGACTAATCCTAATGGTGACGTTCTTCTTAAAGATGAAGATATTTTTAATGAATTTGTCTCCTTTTATAAAAATCTTTACACTCCTGAGACTCAACCACTTCACTCTGACCTATCTTCTTATTTCCAATCCATCAGTCCCCCCCTCACAGCACATTGAATTGGATTCACTACAGCTAGATATTACATTGACAGAAATTTCCCATGCCGTATCGGTCTTAAGACGAGGAAAAACCCCTGGCCCTGACGGATTTACCATTGAATTTTATGATCACTTTTCGAAACTTCTTCTCCCACAACTTCTTCTTCTATTCACCTCTTTTATTAAAAATGGAGCGTCTCAAGGCACCTTTCAAGATGCTATGATTCGCTTAATTCCTAAAGAAGGCAAGGACCCTTCTTTTGTAAAAATTATCGCCCTATATCTTTAGTGAATACAGATTACAACATTTTTGCTAAAATTCTTGCCTTACGTATTGACCCAGTCTTACCTGAGCTTCTTGGATCGGAGCAATCAGGCTTTGTAAAAGGTCGTTTATCTTCTGATAATTCTAGAGTTTTTTTCAATATTCTTAGCAAAGGCTCTTCCTTAGATTACCCGCTTGCTGCCATAGCTTTAGACGCTGAAAAAGCATTTGATAGGATTGGCTGGGACTTTATGCTCCATGCTCTTAAGTGGATAGGGTTCCCCTCTAAATTAATTTCCTTGATTTCTCTCTTATATTCTGGTCCCAAAGCATCTATTTTTGCCAATGGCAAGGTTTCCGATTATTTCTCTCTTTCTAGAGGTGTACGTCAGGGTTGCCCCCTATCCCCTCTTCTATTTGTAGTTGCAGTAGAGCCTTTCCTCACCAAAATTAGGCAGGATTCTCAAATTACAGGGTTCCATTTAGGTTCCCACCAAGTCAAAATGTCTGTTTATGCAGATGGTATTCTTTTATATTGTTCCAATCCAGATACTTCTCTTCCCCCTTTCCTCTCTCAGGTTGATGCATTTTCAAAACTATCAGGGTACCGCCTAAATCGAGATAAATGTGAAGTTTTGCCCCTTAATGTCTTGTGTCTTAAACACTATTTTGTTCACACTGTTTTTTCCTGGCAATCCTCCAAATTAAAATATTTAGGATTATGGTTCTCCCCAACTATTTCGGAAACTTTAAAACAAAATTTTGACTACATTACTAAGAAACTAAATGATTCAATTACTAAGTGGCACACTCTCTTTCTCTCTTGGTGGGGTAGATTAGACTCTATTAAGATGATGCTTGCTCCCATTATTTTATACTCTCTTTCAATGATTCCTGTACATATCCCAGGTTATTATTTTAAAAGATTAGATCGCATTTTATTAAAATTTCTCTGGAAAGGTAAACCCCCTCGGATAGCTTTATCTACTCTTAAAAAAGATAAATCAAACGGCAGGCTTAAGTTCCCTGACTTTAAATCTTATCATTACGCGTTTTCTCTAAAACAAGCCTCCTGTTGGCTTTCTTCCGATTCTCCTACTTATCCTCCGATTTGGCTCCGCATCGAGAAGTTTTTCATTTCCCCTTTCACCTTTCTAGAATCCCTTGCTTTCTCTGCACACACCTCTTCTTTACGTCATTCTGTTATTTGTTATACACACAAACTCTTAACTCCTCTCCTACCATCCTCCTATCTTTCGCTTAATTCACTTTCTCAACAACCTATCTGGCACAATAAATTACTACGCATTAAAAACCCTGCTTTCTATTGGAAAGCATGGCACTCCAAGGGGTTGATGTGGATTTCTCAACTCTTGACTGATAATAAACCCTTATCCTTTTCAGCCCTCAAATCTAACTTTACCCTTCCTAATTCTTTTAAGAAACAATATGATCTTCTACTCCCCTCTCTCCACCAATATCTTTCATTACTTCCACCTTCTCCGAATCTCCCTACAACATGTTCTACATTGTTTCCATTATTAAACGCCTCCCCTTCTGCATCTTCCCTTTACAAATGTCTTTTATCTTTTTCGACACGGTGCAAAACGAAGACTGAATTGGCATGGGAAAAGGACTTATTGCAATCCTGGTCTGTCTCTATGTGGGATAAATTATGGTTAAAGATCCACAAAACTTCACGGGCGGCCAACACTACTCAAACTCTTTATTTTGTGTATCAGCATTTATTATATTCACCCGCAAATTTAGCTTCCTTCTCCTCTAACACCTCATCACAATGCTGGTCCTGTCCATGCTTAAGGGCTGACTTAAAACACATGTTATTTGAGTGCCCCAACATTGTTACATTTTGGCATTGAGTTTGGTCTCAAATTAACAAAATATTTAACACTAAGGTTTCCTTTTCCCTCTCAAATATTTTTCTAGGTTCTTTATCCCCTTCTTGGCCTCAATCTCCTTCACATTTTCAGATAATTGATGTGTTACTTGCTATAGCCTTACACTCAATCACCTCAAATTGGAAACATGCGGATAAAGTTACTTACAGAGCCTCGTGGAACGCCCTTTGCTTTCATCATAGGCTTGATAGCAATTATGTTACCCCGATATCATTAGCAATTAAAAGAGATTTGCTATGGCTTCCTCTCACTACTTATTTATCTGCTTTCGCTTCTTCACATACGTCAATTTCTACCATTGTGAGAATGCCGGATGATGTTCGTAAACCACCCTGATTTGGTTTTGTTGTCTTTTTGTTGAACAATCTAATACTGTTTTACATATTATACTTGTACAATTATATAATTATATCCTTTTTAGAGTTTTAGTTACATGCAATGCTCCATTTTATATTTTTTATTGTTATAGTTTGCTCTGAACACTTCCCAATGGTATTTATATTGCTTCCCTCCCCCCCCCATTTTTCCTCTTTTTCCTTCTTGTTCTAGGATACAGTGTTTATTGTCACCAGTATGCTTATTATCCTTTATTGTATATATCATAGTTACTTATGTTTTCTTAACGGATTTTGATTGTATATTGCATTCTCTTTCTGGTCTCAATAAACTCAAACTTAAAAAAATAAATAAAAATCAGAATTTTATACTTGGCACTTTGGGTGTGAGCCAATCATCTGCAATTAAGGGGTAAGCGTGTCAGTCTCAAACCCAACCTATTACACCATATAGAGTGCACATACTGTCATGGGTCAGATTAGTAGAGCTGTATTACCATAAAATACAACTACAGTGGATGGACTTGAATTTCTTTCAGGGATATCATCAGCCGAGAGACAGCAAAAGTTAGTTGATGTCTTCCAAATGCACAGTTGGCTTGCAAACTTTGAGAGTTCACATTTTTTCACAATCCCACTAAAATGAAAATTGTAGTATCAGGGATATTCACACTTATGTCTGTTTTGGAAGAAAAGACAATGGCTTTATAGTAGGCTCCTAAAATTTACAGAGAAGGCTCTGCGAGATTGCTAGGGAAAACAATGTCTCTCCAACAAGTACCAAAGCATAATCCAGAGGGTGGTGGAAATAGCACTGCTTGATTTAAGAGGAGAATAGAAGAAAATGATGGGGGGAGCAGAGAGGTTATAAGGAAAGACCATGATTGAATTGGAGTCATGAGCACACACAAAAGCAAATCATGTTGTTTAATATGTATTTTCTTAAATAGCAATCTCAATCTTTTTCCAGACTTCAAAAAAGGACATTCACTGGCATTAATGCATAGGTGGAAAGAGGATGGAATGGCAGGTAACACGTTTTGGGGTTAAATAAGGTAGGATATAGAGGTTGAAGGCTAGTTAGGAAATAAGAAAGCACTGACATTTGAAATGCTTGAAAAGTCCACTGAATATTCCAGGGGTATCCAGGTTTTGCTGTTTTTTTCTACAGCAAATCATGTCATACAGCATAGTGCAAGGTAAATAATGTATTCTTGTCATCACTTGCTGTCATCGTATTAGATCGCAATGCTCAAAAATATACACCACCACTTATTACAGCAAATTGTACAACGCTGATACATGAACCTTCTAATTTAAGTGGTCTGCAACTGCCCTGTTAGGTGATTTCACATGCTATATTTAAAAAGTTGATTTCTCATCGCTCTGTTCACATCTTGCTTTCCGGCATCCCTACTTTCTGAATTTGAGTTCCTCTCTCCGCAGACCAGCTTCAGTCGATCTGCTGCTCTCCCTCTGTTCCATGTTAAGAAAAGTTCAGGTGCTGGCTGCAGGGTCAAGTATATCCAACAAGCAAAACCATACTTACATCAGTGTCCCTGTACTGTCTTTGCTGGACCGTGGTGGAGATGCAAGGAGTCCCCATGAAATCCTCAGTGGTGGCTCCTCTGTTTTCACGGAGGAGCGTTGCCCACTGCTTTGAGCAGTGTAAAGGAAAGGAAATATAAAATGATAATAACTTTTAGTTATTATCATTTTATATTTCCTTGCTTTGTGGGTGGGCCAGTGAGCGGGGCTGCTCTGCTCACGCGGACCAGGGCAGGAGAGGAGTGGTTTGCCCACTCCTAAGTATGCAATGACTGTTTGCTCGGCCCTCTTGTGCCACCCAAACCAGTCATGTGCACTTTCCCCTTTCTCCATGCAGGCTGCATTACAGCCTGCATGGAGAACAAGCTCAGGTTTGCATTGCCTGGTTGAGCGTCCCACCAGGACGCTCAAAACCAATCTCAAAGTGACATTGCAACGTTCTGATTGGTCATGGGAGCCTGGGTACCTACCAATCACAAAGCTCCATTGCAGCATTGTGATTGGTCAGGGGAGCCTGGTTTCCTGTCCCACGACAAGACCAGGAGCAAGGAGGAGAAACACGGCAGCGGGGCCAGCGGCAAAGTAAGTGTTGTAATTTTCTTTATATATATATATTTTTTCATTGCACTACCTTGCGGGCCCAATCACCCTCTCTGCCTGTTCCCGCCCCCACCCTGCCACCTGCAAGTCATGACAGCAGCTACTGGCAATCTTAACAGAAAATGTATTATATATGACAAAAAATACCACACACTGCATTTCATTATACAGGTGGTGGTTGGGGTCATTATGTGGTCATCAGGAATCGGCATAAGTAAATACCTTCCCCTTCCAGAAAATACAAATAAATTAAATATCAATCAATGATAACATAAAAAAACAGTTAATACAGTACAATAGGATAATTATAAAAAGCAGTTAATACAGAAGAAGCAGTCTTGAAAAACGTTACATCAGATAAAGAGCGGCTTGGTCCATTAAAAAGGCGGTTAACCACATCTGTACAGTACTTTGGAAATATCTAAAAAGTAAAGCAATTCATTACAGCCTACCCCTATTGAAGCTATAGGCCACCTCTATCAGCTTCCTCCTATGCCACCCTTACATCTCTGCTCCAATCGGCGATATATGCCCAAACCTTCTGCCCCCGAGTTCTGGCCTGTCTGCCCTTACAGGCGTAGATAGCCCTCTCTTGATTATAAATTCCGAGAAGCCTAGCAAGCCACATATGCAAGGTTGGTGGTTGAGCATTATTATAAGAAGGTACGGTTTAAAGTGATCTTCAGTGCATGGAAAGTATGGATGCAGGTCTTCAAACTAATGGCAATCCCGAAAATTTGTAGATATAATCCCCTTTGGCGCTCATCTCTATTTCCATCCCAGGTTAACAATGCCATGGGGGAAGGAGTGGGAAAGATATGGGGTTAGAACAATCAGGGACTTTTGTGTGGGAGAGTAAAACTTTCAATTTCCCATGCTACAGTGGGTTTTTGGTATACCGGATAACCAATACTTTAAATTTGTTCAGATCAGGAGCATCCTCACCCTATGCAGCCCTAAGATTAAGCTCGACAGGATACCAATTTTGGATGCCATAACCAGGAAGTCCAGCAGAATTAGGAACTTCTATAGTTTACTTCTTGATAAGATCCCAGACGACCTAGAAAAAACTGTATCATATTCGGCAGTGAATTTGGGAAACCCTGATGTGGATATTTATATGAGCCTCTCTTTAACAGCCAAAATACTCTTATCCCCGAATTTAAAAGCTCAATTGTACAAAACTATTTTTAATCTTTATTTTACACCTGCCAAACTGTACACATGGGGGAAAAGGATAGAAGATAAGTGTCCCAGATGTGGGCTAGGACCAGTCACCTTGAGCCATATGCTGTATGACTGTGACAAACTAGCTCTGTTAAAAAAAAGGACTGCTAGGGTATTGGGAGGAACTATTAGGCCATAGATTAGAACTATCCCCTACTCTGTTGATCCTTGGTTATGATAGCACTATGGGTCTTAGCACTGAGCAGGAATACTGTCTTTTTTGGGGGACAGCGGTATATAGGATATTACTAGCGGCTAGATGGAAAGATGCTTCACAGGTATTCACAGTATTCACAGTATTCATGATCGTCTCGGGACAGACCTTACCCTGAATCCTTCCCTCATGACCCAGAGCTGTTTTCCCGGCCGGCCCTCTCAGCAGATCAACCACAGTGGGGCCGGCCGGGTGTCCTTTCTAAACCGCCCCACCTCTTCCTCTTCTTTCCAGGTCCGGGTCGGCCCCCGTCCCCCATCAACCACATCTCAGAGTCTGTGTAGGCAACCCCACTGCCACCGGAGCTGCCGCCATCTCCACCCATGCATCCCGTGACTCGGACATCTCCTGCAGCACCAGTCTGGCTGTTCTTGCCTTGGCGGCCGCAGCCACCTTAGGACCCATCTCGGCAGACCCAGCAGACTCCGCAAGCCCAGCTGCGCCCTCGGACTTCGCTGTCAGGTAAGGCCCCCTATGGTGGATTACGTCGGCCTCAGAGAGTATTCTGCCAAAATGCCGTAACACAGCCAGTCCAATTGCAGTTCCCAGTAGGTGAAGGTACCTCCTACCGGGCTTTGGGGAATACTGTAGCTCCGCGCTACTAATTTCTAGGTTCATCCCTCCAGGTTTCTTAACGCAGCATCATAAGTTCTTTCCGGCACTCTCAGCTCAGTGTGCACGAACGGTCTCAAGAAACCGCCATCTTGCCTCAATGTAGTTCCCTCAATAAACATCTCTTTAGATGTTGGTATCGGGAAGCAGAGGCAAGATTCCCAAGATGGCAGAATGTTGCTAATTAGCGTATGTATTGCTTAACTGTATTTGATTGTAAATAAGAAACCTTTTCAGTACTGGGTAATTAATATTTGTACAATGTTATGCCCTCTTACATATTTAGCTAATGTGCTGTCCTGAGGACTGAATTATTCTTAATGATATAGAGAAGCCTTGTAAACGAATTCAAAATGGAGGAACCTTATGTTTGGTTTTCTTCACAGTGGTCCTGGATGTTGTTTGTTTTCACTATCTGTACAATTCAAGTACTGAGCATTCTTTTGGGTTAAAACAACCTGTGATCAAGGCCCTTTGTGGCTGAAATGCATTGGGTTTTGGATTAAATAAATCACCACTTATTGGCAGCCGTGGAGTGCGTGGACATTTATACTGGTGTATATGGCAAATTTTCTGTTAAGATTACATGGGGACTCCTTGCAACCCGACTGCGCACTGGCAATGCCAGGGCTATACAGGGGCACATGCGGTTTGCAGGGGTGTAGAATTTAATAAAATATCTACTTGTCCATAGGGCAGTTTGCTTCATAAATCTACTTGTCCTGTAACAAAATCCACTTGTCCCTTTTGTTATATGTAATGTGGCAACAAAATATGGCAGCAATCTCATTATATAAGAGCTCTGATATAGCCTCTCTGATTATGCCAGGGCTCATACCATAGTAGGGTTTGAAAGCGAGCCATTCACTTATGTTGCCACATTTCCGCAGATCTGCATACTGTAGCTGAAGGTAGTGGTAGGCAATAGTTCCAGGGTCTGTGCAAACCTACTAACATGCATGTTTTAAAGTTTTTCACTCTTCTCTAATCTTTTCCCATACCGAGAAAGGTTGAAACTTTACTCCTAACAATGTTAGACTTACATATTTGTTCATGCTAAAATGCAGTTCACAAATATTTTCTAGGAGTACTATTTCTTAGTCTACTTCTGTAAAGTCTTGTGAATTAACAAAAAGTTGTATATCTGCACTTAATGCAAGGACATATACCATGGGTGCACTTTTGAGACTTTCTTTAATAATTGGGCCCCTAATTAGGTCTGGCGTTAACCATGACCTTTTGTGCAAATTCTCTCTCTCTCTCTCTCTCTCTCTCTCTCTCTCTCTCTCTCTCTCTCTCTCTCTCTCTCCCTCTCTCTCTCTCTATCAATATATCTGCTGGCTTCAGAGTGAGTGACATCATTCTGCTCTTTCACAAGGAGCATATCGGCCCACAGGGTAGTTTTTTTCAGTGCCACAAAAGGCTGTGGAAATATGTGCTTTTTGAGACCAAAAACTATTTTTGCTTTTGTTAATGTTTGTTATAATGGTGAGGGCCCAGCAGCTCCCACACCAGTAAGGTTTTACAAAAACCATGCCAAAACAAGTCACACTTTGACAAAACCAATAGGCTGACCACCAATTTAAGATTTGCTGGCTTTGTCCATGCTTGTTTATTTTTATGTTTCCAATAATCTTGTTGAAACTGGTTACACTGGGTTTCCACTATGAATCTGGGTTATACTAGCATGCATCTACACATTTTACTAAATGATGCTAAAGGTTTACAGTAGTTTAGTTAAAAAAAAATTCTCCTATTTTGAAAGCAGGGGACCACCACCTCCCCAGGGCTCCAAACATGCTGGGAGGGGGGCCGCGCGGCCCCCAACACCAGGAACCTTCCATGGCTCTGGGGACCACCACATCCCAGGGCCGATTTGCAATGGCAGGGCGGGAACACTGCTCCTGGCCTCCCATAGCAAACTCTGCTTCGCTTTATGGACGCGAGAGCAAAAGAACTGCTCTCGCTTCCATCAAGCAAAGCAGAATTGCTTTTGGGCAAAGGGAGCTGCTGACCTCCAGTAAGTCCCACACAGTGGGATTGCCCCCCTTTCTCCAACACTCTGCAAACACACCTCCTGGCACACTACTGGTTTGGGTATGAAGTCCACTTTACTCCTGAGGGACTTTGGGGGCCAAGAAACCCTCCGGGTACCTCCTGTAGGTCCTATGCAGTAAATTCCTGAGCTGAGCTGAGCACATTTTGCAGAAAACTGTAGACCTTTCTTAAAAAAAATTGATTTCATTCAGATACTCATGTGCATTTTAGAAAAATTAAACCTTGACTTGAAACTTTTACAAATATAAACATAGCATGTGCCCCAGGAAAAGATCCACTTGAGAAAAATGGAAACAAAACTATCTTCTTAGGCTGGATGAATAGAAGGCAAAAACATTCCCTCTTAAAATCTATATGGGTAAAAGATCTGAAATCCTTAACAAAAGTGAATGCATTGAAAATATATTGGAGTAAAATCTGATCTTCTGTGAGTGTGACAAACAAATTCTTTAATGACATCTCCTTGTAAGAGCAGAGAGCAGGATTCTGTCCTTGAAATACACTAAGGGCCTAATTACGAGTTTGGTGGTCCATACAACTGTCAAACTTGCAGTGGAGGTGTGGTAGCGGTCGGGGACCACTGCACCAGTGGTCTGACCACTGAATTACAACTACGGCAGTCAGACAGTCATATGACAGGTGCTGCTGTCTGAGGGAATCAATATGCCACTGTGGCACCCCCAAGCATATTACGAGTTTTATCACCACCACAGATTTTATGGTGGTGAGCTCCCACACCGCCAACCTTATAATCAGGCCCTATATATGGAAATTCGTAAAAACAGTACCACAACTCACATACCCACTTATACAGCCATAGACTCACTAACATACCCACCCAAAGGTCCAAAGCAGCATTCCCACTGACACTCACTGACACACATGGGCTCTGACACAACCAGTGACTAATCCACAGAGGCATTCACACAGTCACTCACAGATTCACTCATGCACTCATACCACCTCAGATTGTCACTGACACACCCACTCCCACTCCCACTCAGAGTCCCACATTCATACATCCAGAAAAAAACTTAGAAATTCACTGGAAAAAAAACAAAGGTTTCAGGGATGTTATAGTATAGAAATAGAATTAAAAAACTTAGAAATTCACTGAAAAAATAAAGGTTATAGGGGCATTATAGTTATGCTCACATTTCACTCATACAAAACCAGTGAAATTCAGCAGTTTTATTTACCTGAGCTAACTATAAGGTATGCCCCCGCAATTCATTGCTCATGACCTGACATATTACATCACTCATGACATGGCCAGTGACATCACTCATGACATTGCATCTGTAAATGGATACGGGTTTGCTCTCTTTTTGGGTTACTTAGGGGCATATCAGCAACACCCGGCGATAATTATCGCTAAGCGCTCTTAGCGTGAGGATAATTATCGGCAGGTATCGTGGATTTTTATCGCTGAGATAGGGGCTATTAGCAACGCTTATCTCCTCAGCGATAAAAATCTTCATGCTAAATGCCTAACGTGGGATTATCGCTGGAAACCCAGCGATAATCTCACGTAGTGTGGCGTTAGCTTGCTGATAGGGACTCACAAACTTAGCCATGCTATCCACCTTCCATAGGATATCATGGATAAGTCAGTCCTGAAGCAGGCGTAAGGAAAGTAGCGATAACAGGGGTTATCACTACTTTTCCTGTCACTATGCTTCATAGCGTGGGGCTTGATGATAGGAGAAATGTCGCTTAGCGACATTTCTCCTGTCATGTTAGGTCAGGAACGGCCACTTTGCAGCTCATTAGAGATGCAAAGCAGGGCGTTAGGAATCCCGACGCTAAAGCAAGGTTTCACGCGTTAGCGTGGCCTTGCTAATTAGGTGATAAAATTATCGCTGCTTTTCAGACGAAAACGTCCGCAAAAGCGGCGATAATTTTTTATCTCCAGCTTGTAAATATGCCCCATAATGCCTTTTACAGTTCAGTCAACATTGAATGAAAGTGTGCTTAGTGTACTTGTTTTTTTCAACCATGTATTATGTGCTATGCTTTTTGGCCTGCAATTTTGGTGTTCTTTTTGTAGCAAACCAATTTTCCCACCTTCTTTCTCTAGCGCATGTTTAGTAAATCTCACTTTATAACAGGACCTACATTGTGGAAACATTGGTGTGGATATGCAGTTCCCAGCGTTCATACATGTATCCAATAAATATCATAGAGGAAAATTGTTTCTGAATTTGCTTTTCTGGTTGGTATTCATGCCCTACAAAATTTAATCTCACGGTGTATACTGCAACACTATTTATTCACAGGAGGATATCAAAGAGTATGCGCATTTAACTGCACATTGCTATATTAGCTCACTTCTTAAAAGTGGAACAAACGCATAAACAAGAAACTCCTTAAAGATGCGTTCATCAGAACAATTCGAATGGTATTTCTTTTGAGAATTATTTATGTTTCCTCGCTTCCAGTTGCGTAGTTGGTTCCTTCAGAGTGCCAAAGCAGAACAACAAATCGGTAGCTGTGACTCACTTGAATGACCAGCTTGTTGTTTAGGGTGATCTGTTCCAAATCATGTCAGAAAGTCTTTAATGGCATCACTTCTTTAATTATAGATTCATCTTGTAAAAGCATCACTAAGCCTAATGCAATAATCCTTTTACTGAAACAGAGTCATTTATTACAAGAAACTGCTCGGACGACAAATTTGCCAGGAAGCAGCCAAGTGCATAACACATCTCCAAAACTGGGCAAAAGGTTTGTTTTCAAAATGGGCACTATTATCTCTGTGCATGCGTGTTATCATATTTTACTCAATGACACTTTTAATAGAATTCAGCTTGTAGAAAATAGCTGAAATTGCTTGTTTGAAATGACTGCTCATATGACGTGAATGAGGTTTTAGTGGATTATTCTTAGTTTGGCAGGCAGCCAGCTGTCTCACTCGGTTGGAAGAGGGCATAACATATGCTGCTCTGCAGATTATCACCTTTCATATTTAGAGATCTGTGTCTGCTTGATGGACATCTCTGTGCCTTCAAACAAGCCGCCAACACAGTGGCCCCTCTGATGACACTATGGGGGACATTTACAAGCCACTTGCGCCTCTTTGCGCCGCCATTGCGTCACTTTTTTTGACTCAACGGCGGCGCAAACAATGCGCCCTATTTACAACGTGACGCATCTAGGGAGATGCGTCAAGTTGAAAAGCCCTGCGTCACATTATACCTGCGTCAGGTATAATGTATCCAGGGGGCGTTCCTACGCAGGAAAGCCTTGTAAAAGTGACGCAGTGAAATCTACAAGAAAGCCACTGCGTCAAAACCTTACGCCTGCTTGAAGCAGGCGTAAGGAGTAATGCAGTGTAGTGGGAATAGGCCACAAAATGTATTGGAGTTGTGTCGTGCTTGCGACACGACTCCAGCAATGCGTGACTTTTACCCCAACAGATGCGTCAGAATTTCTGACGCATCTGTCAATCCTTCCGCCATGGTGCGCCGTATTATAAATACGGCGCATCCATGGTGGCACACAGCATTTTTTAGGGTAGCGCAAGGAAAGTAACGCATCTCTATAGATGCGTCACTTTCTTGTAAATCTGCCCCTGTATGTTTCCTGAGAGAACATCAACCTGCATGGGGCAATTAACCAAACCTTTTTGTTCTTCAAAAACAAACTCCCAAACCTGAGGTTGTTTTTGGAGAAACAAAATAAAACGAATGGCAGTGACATCCTGGAAAAATTCCCCCAGAGTCTGGGTTCATTTGTATTTTCTTCTGTCCAGGACCAAAGACTTATGCTGGCGATCACCAACAGGAAAAGAGTACATCAGAACGTCTGCCCTAAATGGTTTGAGGTACTTAAACTGACATTTTGGAGTCCGTGTAGCTGTAACAGTGTTTAGGTTTCTCCTGGCTAAGATACTGCTGACTGCACAATCGGCTCTACAAAGAGCAGGCGGCATGTCAGATTGAGGGACAAGGTATTGCCCCATGTTTATGACAGAATAGCATGTCTGCCAAATACTACACATCCCCTCAGTGAAACTGATTATGTATTTTCATATTGTATCATATGGTTTACTTGCTCTTAGGAAAAAGCTTTGTTATACTGACAGGTAGAGCTTTATATTGTATTAACATTTTAGGTTGACAGAAACTATAACAAAAAATCAGCAATTACAGTAGAATTTGTCAGTCTGGGGTCTAGATCAACTAAAGGTTTGCATAAGCGTTGCACAGCACAAAGCACCACAAACACCAGCATAATTCAACTTTCAGGTGCTTTCTAGTTTTCTAGCACTGTAAGTTAACCATTGTGAAGCCTTAGAGCTGTTTTGTGCCATTAAATGACAATTGTAATTAAATGGGTTTACTAACCCAGATGAGGCGTTGAAGCATTTTGTGGCAAGTAGCACGCTACTGTGGAACCCAAGGTTAGTAGTAAGAAGCTAATAGATTATTATAAAGATTTTTTTGTTTCATTGAGGATTAGTTGTGGTAAGAGTGTGTTTGAGATCTCATGCATTTTATCTATTGTTTTAAAAGGGATAGATTACTTGAGTGGATTACATGTGCATCTGTTTGTTGGATTGAATTGAAGAATGGAGGGAAAAGTTTCAAAAGTGTGCTTGGGAGTTCATGGTAGTCAGATCGTTTGGGATGACTTAGAGAGTAGAGGGACAGCCAGAGGTTGAAAGCGTAAATTATTAATTTATTTATGCATTTAATTATTTAATTTATTTATTTCCACCAGTAAGTATAATGTAATATTTACATGTATGGAAACATGCCTACACATCTAAATATATACTGATATTTATACACACACACATAAACACTTTATTCGAATAATTTTTTTATGTACAAGGCACAGACCCGACTAAAAAAAAACCCGAAGGCTCAGTTAGTGTATCAATAAATGAATCCCTTGCTCAACTATTGGTAGCTGGCAACAAGCAGGCAGGAGTAGGAGACATGTGTGTAAAGCATTTAAAAACAACAATACAATAAATACGTGAGACTCAAAACAAAAATAAAAATTCAACACTAATTTATAAAAATAGATTATATTTTCATGAACAAGCAGACACCAAAATAATAAAAATGCAATGTAGCGAACTGGAGACATGATTTTTTAAAGAATAAACACTTTCTACTGCTTAAAAACCTGTAGCCACAAATTGGAACATCTGTTCATGCTTGACCGGGACAAAGTCAGAGTTTGAGGCTGACAGCGATATAGCCCTGGTTTTATACACTAACCGGGAGAGGAAGTGGTCTCACAGCTAGACTGCTGACTTTGGAGCTGGGAAACCAAGGTTCGAGCCTCAGGGTCGACTCCACATCCTGTGATTCTGGGTAAATCACTTAATCTCCCCATGCCTACCAAAAAAAGAAATGAATGTGTCAATTCAATTTCAATTCAATTCAATTATCTTTATTCGGATATAATATATATCCATAAAAGTACAACATCACTGCTAATATACATGTGGCATACAATCTTCTCTCAAGCATAAAAATAGTTAAAAATAAGATCAGACGATAAACTTTGTAAAATTGAATATCATAAAGCCGACATGCAGTTTGTAAATGCAAATTGACAAATAAATAAATTAACCAATAATTCGTACAGAGACCAGCGGCATTACTGTGCAAAAACGCAAGATGTAAACTTTAAACACTGTGCAAAATAGGCAATTTATATAGACATCCAACTGTGTGGAAAACGGGCTTATCACATATATTACAAACTGTTAAATAGCATATGCCCAGTATGTAGCTGTGATGATAAAGTGCAAATAAGCGATAAGTTGCCTTGTTTAGACCATACAAGTGCCGCCAGCATTACTGTGCAAAGATCGCAAAAATGTAAACATTGATCATAGTGCAAAAGACAATTTATGACATCCGACTTTGTATAAAATAGACACATCATGAATAAACATAATTAAATAAAAGTATTGCAAATTAGTGACGTGTTTCAAGGGGCATTCATAGAGGCTCGAGATTTAACCGCTGCTCGTAAAAAGGAGCTTACACGGTAGATCATATCCTCGCAACCCAGTTGCAGTATTTCTTGATACGCCAAGATATGGTTGGTCATCTCGTTTGCCTTAAAATACGAGATTAGATATTGTTTTGTATACCTTACATAAAATTTGCAAGAGAACAAGAAGTGTGGCATTGTTTGTTTGCAACCGTCGCCACATGGGCAAAATGTCTCCTCCAAATTTTTGTTAAAACCAATCGGAAAGCAGAGTAAGTATTTTACGCTATTGTTCCTAAGACGGAAGAGCAAGCTCCTATTCCATCTCCCAATATTTTTCCTTAGATACTCCTGTGGCTTAAAATAGTTTCTACCTGATGTCTTCAGGATAGGGATATATCTAATGATTGATGGCTTACGAAGCTCGGTCTTTTCTCTGTCTTCACGATATAGATCATATAATGCACCCTTCGCTGCTTTTAGATTTATGTTTTCGGCAGTGGAGGGAAGAAAGAAAGTCTGTTCTAAATGAATGCTGGCTAAGCTTTTATGTACAGCACTAAGCCAAGGTATGTATTTACCCCTATCACATCTAAGGCAATCTATAATGATTCCTTGGGTTAGAGTTGCAGCAGGATTTCGCCATAACTTTAACCAAAATAGGGCAGGACGAGATTTGATAAAATCCTCCACATAGTGTAGGTTCAGTTCTTTATGGCATATAAAGGTGGGTGATGAGATTTGTGCCCCAAGTACCCTTCTGCAGAATCTGTTTTCCTCTGTTTGTATGCCACTGCAGTCTACGTGCCCCCACACTTCGGCACCATAGGTTGCAGTAGGCAGACACTGGGTCTTATAGATCTGCAGCAATGGGATTACCACTTCTGCCTTCCTGGGCTGTCGCAGGCTAATTATAGAATTAATTGCCATACCAAGTTTATTCCTGCCTCTGGCTACATGCGATCGCCATGAGCCCGTGTCAGAGAAGACTAGACCCAGATAGGGAAAAGTGCTGGTGCTTTTTAGAACGTCGCCTCCAGTCCTTATGTTCTTTATGCAGTACTTTTTAGGTCCACATGACATTATACAAGATTTATTAAAATTAGTACAAAGTCCCAGCTCTGCCATAAAAGAAACAAAACCTGAAATTAAAATGCGTAATGTTTTAGGTGTGCGGCCCATAAGGACCGCATCGTCAGCATATAAAAGTGCGGGGTAGAGTTGACCGTTAATTTTCGGTACATCACTAGTCAATTCAATTAGGGAGTTATTCAGTTCATTAATGTAAAGAATAAAAAGCAGGGGGGCGAGAACACACCCTTGTCTGACCCCCCTGCCGATTAAAATATCCCTGGAGACCTCTCCTTCATTATTTATCCTCACCCGCGCTTTTAGGTCTCTGTGCAAATATGCCAAAAAGTGCACAAGTGCATCGTCCAACCCATAATTTAAAAGAATCTCCCATAAACGTGAACGATTAACAAAGTCGAAGGCCAAAGTTCAATACATAAAACCCAAATATAAAGGTACTTTTTTAGCTACAGTGTATTTCCCCAATGTGAGGTTCAGATTTAGGCACTGTTCAACAGTTCCGACGTGGCTCCTAAAACCCAATTGACAGCAATTTAAGATTTGTTTTTCTTCTGCCATGTGTCTTTGTGTAACGTAACTGGTGCTCACGTAAAGCGCTCCAATTCCTTCGGGTCGAGTTTGCGCTATATAAATCTGCATAAAAATTATATTTTAAGTCCTTGAATTACATTTTTAGATCGCTCCTGTCAATATTTATGCTTAAAATAAAATATACAAATGTTAGCCTATGGAGCTAATTATCTACAATTGGGAAAAACGAAATTGACAGCTTTTCCCTAATAAAACATCCTTTATAATGACCCTTCTTATAGTTACATGGCACCCTTCCCCTGGGGAACTTAGGTAAAACCTTAGGGGTGAATTAAATGTAAAAATGGGGTAGAATACTACTTTGGAAGTACCTTTAATTCCAAAGTAGAATTTGTATATAATTTACTTTTAAAGACAGTCTGCAAAACAGGGCTGCTTATAAAATGGCAGCAGGCAACAAAGCAGTGCACACTCCAGTGCAGGAACTCTACTAGCCCTCCAAACCTCCCTGTCCTGTTATATACTAGGGACTTATAGGTAGTTTGAAACTCCCTTGTCCTATTATGTACTAGGGACTTATAGGACTCTGTCACTGCCAAATGTAATTATACCTAATTACCATGTACTTGTAATCAGAGCACAAGCCTTGTGCCTGGTTAGCAGGGCATAGGACACAATCAGATTCAGAAAACCAGCACCTAGTCTACAAAAGGGGGGCAAGAAGTGGGAGGACACTGCAGACTTGTCCTGATTTCTCACATATATATATATATATATATATATATGTCCCAAAGATGCCTCTGAGCTCAAAGACGCCACTCCACACGAGGACAGCTTAACAAAGCTTTATTTCAGGAACCGGCTCACCTTCCCAAACAATTGACAGTCCCTTACGCGTTTCAATGCACCTGCATCTTATTCATAGGGCCGAGGGAACAACAAAGACACGGAGCAGATTACAGCCTCTTTTCTCCCATGTTATATATTCACTGAAAAAAAAGGTTGCAAGGACGTTATAATTAGGCTCAGATTTCACTCGTACAAAACAATTGACAATCAGCAGTTGTACTTACCTAAGGTAACTATAACTTTCACCCCTGCAGTCCTCTGCTTCTGACTTCACATATTACATCACTCATGACATGGTCAGTGACATATCTGATGACATCTCAAATCACATCACTGATGACATCATCCAAAGAACCACACACACACCCACTCACACCCCATACAACCTCCAATACACCCACACAAACTGCTCATTTCTAACCTCTATTTTGCCTCTTTCTGCTCATTGCTGACCTTTAGTCTTGCTCTTTCTCCTCGTTACTCACCTTTATCATGCCTCTTTTTGCTCATTGCTGACCTTTATTCTGCCTCTTTCTGACATTTATTCTGTCTCTTTCTGCTCATGGCTGACCTTTATTCTGCTGCCTTCTGCTCTTTGCAGACCTTTATTCTGCCTCTTTCTGCTCATGGCCTCCTCAGCACCAGTCAGCTCCCCAACTCCTGTGGGAGCCGGCATTGCTCTCACAGACAGGGAGCTGTTAAACAAGCAGCTCCCTGTCTGTGTGAGCAATCATTTTGTCTGTTTCCTTGCCCTTTGACAGCGGGAATGGAAACAGACGAAACCTCAACTTCCAGCAAACAAGAGCATGTTGTCATCTCTAGCTTGGTTGAAGTGGAGTGTTTTCTCTGACTTGGCGGGAAATGTCAAAGCTCCCACCAAGTCACATCAAACAGGTATGTTCTGGGGGGTATGCTCCCCAGGACATAGCAGGAGCTGGCCCTGGGGGTTCCACAGGGCCATTATTGGCTCCAGGAGGGGGACGCACAGCCCCCTCCTTTTACTTTCTCAGCCCTGACCTGGGAGGTGGTGGTCCCTGGGGCCAAGAAAGGCCTAAGGGAGGGGGCGGCACAACACCCCTCCTTCTTTAAATTAAAAGAAAGCCCTGGGGAGGTGGTGGTCCCTGGGACATGGCATGATCCATGTAGACACCCTTCTCCATATTTAGGTGAGCCCCAGGAGGTGATGGTCACTGGGACTCGGGGCTCCACAAGGCCCCCCAAGAATTTAATATGTAGGCCCAGAAAGGTGGTGGTCACTGGGAGGTCCACGTGGCGTGACTCTTAATAAAAGAAGCCCCAGAGAGGTGATGGACCCAGGGGCTCATTTGAGCCTATGGAGGGGGGTCCATGTGGCCCCTTTTCAAAATTGGGAAGGTGGTGGTCCTCAGAGCTCAAAGGGTCGTAGGAGAGTGGCCCTGGGAAACCCCATCTTTTTTTTAATCAAATGCCACTGAGACCTGGCACACCTCAAAACAAGCGCGGGAGCTTGTTAAAAAAAACATTCCCACAAATTCACACATTTTGCGATTTTCCTGCAACATTATTGTTTGAAAAAATGCTTTTTCGGCCTGGCATGGTCCCTCTGGGACCCCATGACCAAGTTTAGGGGGTAAGAGTATTCCTACCCTGCCCCCTTTTCTTTTTTGTGACTTTTCTGGGGGGATTCAGCTGAAGCCGAATCCCAAGATGGCTGGCAACTCTTCCTGGTTGAACTATTGTCAATCAGAGCTCTGCATTTCCTTGCACTAGCTCATTTCTATTAGCAAATTAGCCATGACCACAGATATCACTATCTAGATTCTCTTTTCTCAACAACTACTGAATGAATTTACACCACATAACTAAAAGTGTGATCTGCATAACCAAACCCACCTTTCTGACAAATTTGGTGTAATTCCGTCCAGCGGTTTCGTGCAGCAGACGAGTACATGGGAATTAACATTGGAAATGCACCTTCTTTTGACCCCTTTTTTCCTCCGCCCCCACTTGACGTATCACCCCCAAAGTTTTCCATGCACAACAAGACCTAATTTGACACTTTTTTAGGAAAATGTTGTGCAGTCAAAATAATATATATATACATAATTCCTATAGGAACCTTTAGCCACACCTACACCCCGAAACGCTGAACGGACTTACACCAAATTTGGCAGGGAGGCACATGTTGGTTCAAGGAAGTGCCTTTTGCTTATTTGGTGTAAATCCATTCAGTCCTTTTTAAGAAATGTAGTTTTAAAATTATAATGATATCTATGGTTGTGAAGTCTTCATGAGCAACGCAAGCTGATGCAGGTAAATGCACTGCTCTGATTGGCTGCCAACAATTCAACCAGAAAGTGTTGGCAGCCAACGAAGGGCTCAGCTTCAAGGTGAGTCCCAAAAATGGAAAGGACATGTGGGGCCTCACGGACCCCCACCCCGACAGGGGTACTTCCACCTCCCCGGGGAACATGCATTAAAAAATGTTTTGCAGATCCCTCTGTCCAAAAGCAATGCCGGCTCACACAGGAGGCTGGGAGCTGGTAGGGAGCATGGGGGCATTGAGGCTACCCCTGCGGGTCCCAACAAGCTGGCCATTTCCCCCTCGCCATAAAAAAATGAAGGCCTGCCCTGGGGGCTGGGGTCTCTGCGGCTGAAATAGGCCTGGGGGGCCATGCAACCCCCTCCCACTTTTTAAATATTTTTTTTAAAGGCTCAGGCCCTGAGGGATGGGGTCCTCGGGCCCAAACATTTCCAGGAAAGGGGGGCAACAAGGCCCCCTTCCTAAAAAAGAAAAAAGAAAGAAGGAAAGCCACAACTCGTGGGCGTCCCCACCCCCTTTCTCCAACACTCTGCAAATGTGCCTCTCGGTGCACTTCTGGTGGGGGTATGACATCCCCTTGCCTCCTGAGGGCCCCAGGACTAAAGTGGACTTCTTCCCCCAAGCAGCAGTGCACCCAGAGGTGCGTTTGCAGAGTTGTGGAAAAAGAAGGCATTCCCTCCGACCACATCTCAGCAATCCAGCTGTGTGGGTCTCATTCAGACACTTGTGCACCAACTCATAGATCCAGTCACAGGCTCATGTACCCATTGACATACACAGTCAGAGACTCATAAACCCACTCACAGACCTATTCAGACACACATGCATCTACCCAGAGACCCACTGAGACACTCAAACACCCAGTTATAGACTCACTCAGACATTCATGCATCGACTCACAGACCCACTAAGAGACTTATAATTTCACTCACACACCCACTGATAGAGAGATGCACTCAGAGACATATGCAGCCAGTGAAAAACTAATGAGTCTACTCTGATATCCATTCATAGACATATATGCAGTGACAGACCCACTTAGAGACTTAAGCATGCACCCACATAACCAAATGAATCATTAATACAGACTGTTATAGAGATATTGAGATATTAATAAAGGCTTTTATAGATTTATTTAGAAAGTGGTTGATATAGTGTTGTGGTTAGAATTAGTAAGATAGTTATAATTGTTGAATGTGGTGGTGGCTATTGAATTCCTACTCTTGCTTTGCATTTTCGCGACGTTTCCACAATGATTGCGGGTACCAACGTCATTGCGATCTCCAGCATCACCACGAAAACAGAAAATAGGTTTTAGAGATGTTTTTATAGAAATTCTACAGACAAGCATAATTTTAGAGAATACTGTAAGAAACCCCTAGTGTGTAAAATACTGTAATATGTGTAGACATATGTGTTTTAGACTTTATGGAAAAGGCCTGATCGTTGCTGTTAACAATGTCATTATGATGTCCTGAATAACGGCGAAAATAGAAAATAGGTCTGTAAGATGGTTTTTAAAGAAACGTAGTACAAAAATATGAGTTTAAAGATGCTTCGCAAGATCACATATAGTAATATGTGTAGTGCAATGTTCAGAGTGGATATTTTTACATGTTATTTTTGGATGTGTTGGTGGTCATTGAATGTCTGCTTTTGTTTTCCGTTTTATCGATGTGTCCACGAGGATCACAATGTCGTCGCAAAGATTGTCAAAAATGAAACCAAAAAAACCCTTTAGAAAGAAACTTCGCAATATTTTGTGTATTGGGGTGGCACTGACATGAGCTGTTGTGTTGGTTGTGTGTATATGGCTGCTACACATAAGACCGGATGCAGAGTTTCAGGTTACTTAGAAACACCCTGTTGCCTTCATCTGTAAAGTGTACTCCATAATTTCTATAAATTCCATGCATGCCAAAACGCAGATAGTTGTTGTATGTAGATACAGCCCATATGATAATCGATGAGGAATGCAGAAACAGTTATATTAATATGTTTCCTGGCTTTGCCAATCTGTGGACAGAATTGATTTGACCACTTCCATTTGTACACCAAGACAGTGTGAGGGAAAAGTAACATTAGTTCTGCAAAGGTTATTTCATTAGGATTACCAGCCCTACCCCAGTCAATGAGCCTAGGTCATTGCCACCACAGTGCACATCCATGAGGTGAGGAGTTTGGGAATCTACAATTAATTTCACCAAAGCCAGCAACTGATGAAACTTTAATCCTCTCTGGCCAAACCAAGTAATCTGCACATTTGGCAAACCCAATTCCCGGTCAATACCTATCTTTTTTGCAGCCTCTTTAGCCCAATAGATATAGCTGTGGCCCACAATCCAGACTCTAAGCATTTTGAAGTGAAGGAGCAATAGTAGTCAGGAGACCGCTACATACATACTGAAAAAGGTTCCAGGGTCATTATAGGTAAGAATTAGCGTTTAAAAAACCTTAAAAATTCACTAACAAAAACATAGGTTTCAGGGACATTATAGTTAGAAATTAGCATTTAAAAAACCTTAGAAATTCACTGAAAAAAACGCAGGTTTCAGGGACATTATAGTTAGTTGGACATTTAACGTCACATATTACATCACTCATGACATGGTCAGTGATATCACTAATGACATCACTCATGACATCTCAAATTACATCACTGATGCGATCATCCAGAGACTGGGTGATTTTTAAAAGTTTGAGAATGTTAATTATAGATACGCAAAGATGTATTGAAGAATGAGTGTCTGAATGGATGATTTAGTGAGTGCGTGACTGACTGTTTAAGTGAGAGATTAAACGTGTCTTAGTGAATGCATGGGTAAATGACTAATCTGTGTGAATGTCTGTATCAGTCTGTCAGTTGGTGTGTAAGTGTCTGTATGGGTTAGTGATTAGCTACATGAGAGTCTATATGGGTTAATGATTGGTTGTCTGATTACCTGTATGGGTGCCAGAGTATGTGTGGGTGTATGGGGGTGTGACTCCCTCCATGAATGTAAGTGGGTGATTCAGTTGGTATTTCGGTCCATCAGTGCATCAGCGAGGGAGTATGTGTATGCCTGTGTTGGTGAATGAAGGCGGTCGCTGCTCTCGCTCCTCGACCTCTTCCGTTGGCCCTTAGTCTTTTTGACACTCTTCACCATGGTTCTGGGGGGCGGAGGCAGAAAATAAAATTTAGGAAATAAGAAAGGAAGCAAAAAATGTAAAAAAAGCAAGTAATATCAAAAGAGTAAAAAACGCTCTAAAACACACAAAAAGTAGAAAAACTGCAAAATATACAAACAGGAATAGAGAGGAATAGATAAGAAATAAAAAAAAATCAGAAAAAAGTTTATAGAAACAAAGGATTGAAAAGATATAGGGAGGATAGTAAAAACTGGCCCAGAACCCTTTCAAAAAGTGAAAAACAAGATGGCCGAGGCCATTGGCGACTGCGTGGTGAACTGCACCTGATATTTCCCCCGAGCACACAATAAGCATCCCCGAACACGCAATACGCATTCCTGAACGACAAAAACGCATTGCAAACGGGCGCAACAAGCAACTCCGCACACTTGCCGAACTTCGTGTAACTTGCAGAGTTTTTCTGCAACTTTGCGGAATTCCGAATAGCACAGTTAAGCGAACTCCGCCCAGGGTTAGTAAATATGCAAGTAAGTAGATCTGTGATTGGGTCCAGAAAAATTAAAAGCATGTTATGCTTTTTTGGATCTGCTTATATTTGCAAACAGTCAACCACAGCTGCCATGGGTGAATATGAAGCTAGTTTTATGGGTGGACGGTAAACTCCACTTTGCCAGCAGAGTTTGTGGTGTTTTGTTCCTCCGCGCTCTGCTTGGAGTGCAGAGTTCAACAAAAACTCTGCCCAATGCCACGTAACATAGTTTATTTGATCTTGTGGATAACCTTCATGCCTCCGAGCTCACTGTCGCTCTGCTTCAGGCATTCACTGGTTCGTAACTGTGACGTGAAAGATAATTTAAATGGTGTCACACAGTCTAACTTTTCCATTGCTGCTGTTTTGGTCCTGTACCTAAAAAATAATAGTAGGTTCGGAACATATCTTTGAAATCGTGACGTGAAATGCAACGTTTGCCTCGCAGCCATGTCCTCAAGTCAAAGCAAGTGGTGCTCTTAGTTTGAGTGCAAGAGTCTTGAGGATTGAGGGAAGTGCATGGCTGTGGAGTCCTACACCCACAGACCAGAGAGCTGGACCTGCCGGGCAACTCATAGACACTTTTCCAGCACAACCTCATTTTCCATACAACCCAAGTGCCTCTACTTAATCAGTTCATGAGTTCTCCTCCGCCTACTTGCAAGCCTAACTACTTCTCCAATCCAACCTCCCCATCACTGGTCCTCTCAGGCCAGCAGCAGCCCAACACCACTATCAGGAACACCCTGTTATCTACTAGCCATCTGATTCAAACCACAGCCACTTATCACCACTCCTCTCTTTAATCCAGACTACATGAGATCGCAAAAGACGTAGAACAACTTAAGGCTGACCTACAAAAACTAATAAACAACACCTAAAAGATAGCTAGTGATTGGGGGTATTACAGGTAATCAGGGAAGAAAAGTCAAAATCAAGCATAATCTACTAACCATCAAACAAAGCTGCCGTCTGCCTGTCAGCTAAAGTGATCTTCCCTAAATCTGCATCTCTACTCCTGAGTTGGAGAACTACACCCTACCTGAATTCCTCCTCTAGACCCATTAGACTGAAAGATTCTTCAACAGACAGCAACATTCACTTCCTTCTCCTTGCATTTAATTCCACACACATATGTAAGCTAGATAAGCGGGCCTTATACAAACTATTCACTCGAACCCTCACACAGAACCCAGACACAACTCTAATGCCATTAACACTTTCAAACTTCAGCAAGTTCACATCACACAGATCACTTCCACTGACATCAATCAACACCTGAAATGCATGTGTCTCTACTGCAGATTGGCAGTGAAACATGCGGCAGAGATCACTGACTTCATCCTAGAACAGGAACTTGACCTCCTAATCCTAGTGAACACTTGGCTAAATGATTCCTCCGTACCTGTCCTGGATGTCCTACTCCTTTTAGCCACAACATCATTAGATTAGACAGAGCTTACAGACCTGGTGGAGACATTGCCTGTCTGCACCAAAATAGTCCCATAGTGAACCAGGCACACACTGTAGTTCTCTCCTCCTGCCAATATCTATGCATTGACTTCTTAAGCAAAAACTGACCTTTTTGCAAACTGCACACGATTTACTATCCGCCAGGAGACAACTTCCTATTCATTGAACAAATTATGGTAACCATCTCATCCAACTTGGGATAACAATAACGCCAGATCTTCATTAGAGACTTTAACCCCTTCGCTTCCAGGCTTTTTCCCCCTCCTGTGCCACGCCTTTTTTTTGGCTATTTAGGGTAGTGCACGCTGAGGCCCCTGTAACTTTTTGACCACATAAGGTATCCACGCCAAATTTGCGTCCTTTTCTTCCAACATCATGGGGATTCTAAAGGTACTCAGGGTTTGTGCTTTCAACCTCCTTCCAGTTAATGGTAGAAATGGGTACAAAAGCAATACTGGATCCTGGAAAGCTATAGATTTTAGAGAAGTAGACAAAATTCTGAATTCAGCAAGGGGTCATTTGTGTAGATCCATTAAGGTTTCTTTATAGAAACTAACAGTTAAATATAGGATAAATTGAAAATTAGTTGAGAAAAACTGCCTTTTGTGTCAACGTTTTTACCTGTAACTTCTTCTAATTATGACAACTCTTTGTAAGCAATATACCGTTACATCCGCTGGACATTACTGGTTGTGGGGATATATAGGACTTGTAGGTTCACCAAGAACCCGACGAACCCAGAGCCAAAAACTGAGCAACAACTTGCAATGGTTTTTTATTATGTACCGGGAATATAGTAATTATTCTGTAAAAATGTGTACATGGAGAAATCGGTATGAAAGACACCTATGTATTTCTGAAATGGGAACAAAATATAGAGTTTAGAAACAGTAGATATTTGCACATTTCAGAAATTGGGAATACTCATACTAGCATGAGAATTATCAGTCATTTTTTTAAATGACTTCTTTTTTACACAATGTCTTTCATTTGGAAGGCAGAAATGCATCAAAAGTCAATAGGTAATACCAGTTCCTTTACAAACCTGAATTACCCTAAGTCTCCCGATACAAATGGTACCTCACTTGTATGGGTAGGCATAGTGCCCACGACAGGAAATGGCTCAAAACCCAACGTGAAAACACCACATTTTCACAATGAAAAATTACCCTTTTTTAGCAAAGTGCCTAGCTTTAGTTTGTTAACCCTAGCTCTGCCGGCTCCTAGGGAAACCTAGCAAACCTATACATTTTTGAAAACTAGACACCCAGGGGAATCTAGGATGGGGTGACTTGACTGCCTCTCACCAGGTTCTATTACCCAGAATCCCTTGCAAACCTAAACTTTTGTAAGAAAAAAAACAAATTCCTCACATTTCTGTGGTGTAAAGTTCTGGAATTTGTGTGGATCCACAAATTTCCATCCACCCCGCGTTCCCCAAAGTCTTCCGAGAAATATGGTACCTCACTTGTGTGGATTGGCCTAGTGCCCGCGACAGGAAACGGTGCAAAACGCAACGGGCAACGGGGACACACCTCAATTTCGCAGTGAAAAATGCCCCTTTTTTGGCAAAGTGCCTAGCTGTAGTTTTTGAACCATAGCTCTGCCGGCACCTAGGAAAACCTAGCAAATCTATAAAGTTTTGAAAACTAGACACCTAGGGGAATCCAGGATGGGGTGACTTGACTGACTCCCGTCAGGTTCTGTT
Source organism: Triturus cristatus (assembly GCF_964204655.1). NCBI lineage: Eukaryota > Metazoa > Chordata > Amphibia > Caudata > Salamandridae > Triturus > Triturus cristatus. Next base: position 272,103,294 of record NC_140582.1, read on the forward strand.
ACCCAAAATCCCTTGCAAACCTAAAAAGTTGCCAAAAAAACACATCTTCCCCACATTTCTGTGGTGGAAAGTTCTGGAATCTGTGTGGATCCACAAATTTCCACCCACCCCACGTTCCCCAGAGTCTTCTGAGAAAAATGGTACCTCACTTGTGTGGGTCGTCCTAGTGCCTGTGACAGGAAACGGTGCAAAACGTAACATGGACACACCTTAATTTCGCAGTGAAAATTTACCCTTTTTTGGCAAAGTGCCTAGCTGTAGTTTTTGTACTATAGCTCTGCCGACACCTAGGGAAACCTAGCAAACCTATACATGTTTGAAAACTAGACACCCAGGGGAATCCAGGATGGGGTGACTTGACTGCCTCCCACCAGGTTCTGTTACCCAGAATCCCTTGCAAACCTAAAACATTGCCCAAAAAAACACTATTTCCCCACATTTCTGTGGTGGAAAGTTTTGGAATCTGCGTGGATCCACAAATTTCCACCCACCCCACGTTCCCCAAACTCTTCCAAGAAAAATGGTACCTCACTTGTGCGGTTCGGCCTAGTGCCCGCGACAAGAAACGGTGCAAAACGCATCGTGGACACACCTCAATTTCGCAGTGAAAAATGAACCTTTTTTGGTAAAGTGCCTAGCTGTAGTTTTTGAACCCTACCTCTGCCGGCACCTAGGGAAACCTACCAAACCCACATATTTCTGAAAACTAGTCACCCGGGGGATTCCAGGGAGGTAGGGCTTGCATGGATCCCCCAACGTTCCCTTACCCAGAATGCCCTGCAAACCTCAAAGTTAGCTGAAAAAATCAACTTTTTCACACATTTTTGTGTGGGAAAGTTGTGGCATCACTGGGCTGACACAAATGTCCTACCACCCAGTGTTTCCCCGGGTATCCTGATAAAAACAGTGCCTCACTTGTGTGGGAGGCCCAAGTACCCGCGACAGGCAAGGGCCCACAACATTGCCCTTCTAAAAAAGACCTGGTTTTGCAAGGGGGGGGTCACTTGGTTTTTTGGCCCGGTGCTCGGCGGCCACCTAGGGAAACCTACCAAACCCACACATTTCTGAAAACTAGACACCTGGGGGATTCCAGGGAGGTATGTCTTGCGTGGATCCCCCAACGTTTCCCCACCCAGAATGCCCTGCAAACCTCAAAGTTAGCTGAAAAAATCACTTTTTTCACACATTTCTTGTGTGGGAAAGTTGTGGCATCACCGAGCTGACACAAATTTCCTACCACCCAGCATTCTCCTGGGTCTCCTGATAAAAACGGTGCCTCACTCGTGTGGGAGGCCCAAGTACCCGCGACAGGCAAGGGCCCAAAACGTATTGAGGCGACATCAAAATTGCCTACCTCAAAACGACCTGGTTTTGCAAGGGGGGTCACTTGGGTTTTTGGCCCGGTGCTCGGCGGCCAAATAGGGAAACCTACCAAACCCAAACATTTCTGAAAACTAGACACCCGGGGGATTCCAGGGAGGTATGGCTTGCATGGATCTCCCAACGTTTCCTTACCCAGAACGCCCTGCAAACCTCAAATTTAGCTGAAAAAATGACCTTCTTCATACATTTTTGTGTGGGAAAGTTGTGGGATCACTGAGCTGACACAGATTTCCTACCACCCAGAGTTCCCCCGGGTCTCCCAATAAAAACTATGCCTCAATGCCCCATCTGCCCACGGGGGGCAGAAAGGCGGTAATGGTGGCGGGTGGGTAGGGGCATTGGCGTGCCCGTTTCGGGCAGCCTCCACCCTAAAAAAATCCTTCTAAAAACAAATCCCGGGTGTTTAGTGGGCTTTCTGCCCCCCCAGAAGGGGCAGATTAGGGGCCAATGCCCCATCTGCCCCCCAGAGTGGGCAGAAAGACTGTAATGATTGTGGGGGGGTGGGGGCATGGGCATGCCCGTTTTGGGCAGCCCCCACCCTTATTTTTACTTTCTAAAAAAATCCCTGGTGTCTAGTGGACTTTCCGCCTTTCCGAAGGGGCAGATTAGGGGCCAATGCCCCATCTGCCCCCCAGGGGGGTAGAAAGGCTGGAATGATGGCGGGTGGGTGGGGGCATTGGCGTGCCCGTTTTGGGCAGCCCCCACCCTAAAACAAATTGTGCACAATAAAATCCCTTGCATTTAGTGGGTTTTCTGCACCCCGGGGGGGGCAGATTGGGAGCTACTGCCCCATCTGCCCCCCAGGGGTGGCAGACAGGCTGTAATGGTGGCAGGGGTGGGGGCATTGGTGAGCTCATTTCTGGCAGCCACCACCATAAATAAAATCCACCACCCTAAATAAAATTGTGTGAAAAAAATCCCTGGTGTCAAGTGGGCTTTTCGTCCCCCCGAAGGGGCAGATTAGGGGCCAATGCCCCATCTGCCCCCGGGGGGACAGAAAGGCTGTAATGGTGGTGGGTGGGTGGGGGCATTGGCGTGCCCGTTTCGGGCAGCCTCCACTCTAAAAAAAACCTTCTAAAAACAAATCCCTGGTGTTTAGTGAGCTTTCTGCCCCCCCCGAAGGGGCAGATTAGGGGCCAATGCCCCATCTGCCCCCCAGAGGGGGCAGAAAAACTGTAATGATTGCAGGGGGGTGAGGGCATGAGCATGCCCGTTTTGGGCAGCTCCCACCCTTGTTTTTAGTTTCTAAAAAAATCCCTGGTGTCTAGTGGGCTTTCCGCCCCCCCAAAGGGGCATACTAGGGGCCAATGCCCCATCTGCCCCCGGGGGGGGCAGAAAGACTGTAATAATTGGGGGGGTGGGGTGGGGGCATGGGCCTGGACATTTTGGGCAGCCCCCACCCCTATTTTTACTTTAATAAAAATTCCCTGGTGTCTAGTGGGCTTTTTGCCCCCCCCTGGGGGGCAGATTGATGGGCAAAAAGACTAAATGTTGGCAAAATAACCTGGGGGGAGCAAAGACCCGTGCCTAAGGGGCCGCTCCCCCCTCCCTGGTGTCTAGTGGGTGGATCCCTGCTTGGGGATCGCCCTCCTGTGGCGATCCCCAAGCAGGGATCTACTGGGGAGGGGTACCATTGGAAAGGGGAGATTCTTCCCTTTCCAACGATACCTCTCCCGTCTTTATACGTGCTCAGGGGACTGAGATAGCCCCCTGAGCACGTAGAAAGGGAAACTGAAATGAGCCTCTTGGCTCATTTCAGTTTCGGTTTCACTGAAATGACGTCAGCGCGACGTGCGCGCCGATCGTCATTTCAGGGAAACCGGGGGGGGGCCTCGGGAGCTGGGGAAGCTCTTCCCCAGCTCCCGAGGCTATTTTGGTTAAAAGGGAATCCCTCTGGTGCCCGCACCAGAGGGATTTCCCAGGGGATGCCTCATGACAAGCTGGACTCGTCATGGGCACACGAGAACTGTGTGCCATGACGAGTCCAGCTCATCATGGGAATTCAAGGGGTTAATCTTCACTGAAACAACCCGAATGACCCTGCAGTGAATAGCTACAAAACCTTCCTAGTTGACCTCAACCTAATCCATATATGTGACAGCCTGACTAACATCTTCAGTTCACTCCTGGAACTAATCATTTCCACACCTAATTCCATTCAACTGGAATTGATAGTCCCATGTAACTGGACCTACCACCACAGCATCACCTTCAACATCATAGAATCTTGGATTAGAAAAAGAAACCCAGAGACTGAAAAATATCCATGTGAAATGCAATCCTGAATGAAATTCTGTCCCTTAGCAATAATCCCCTTCCTCCTCCTACTGACATGATGTCCATGGCCTCACAGATCATTACAACAATTCCAAGTTGAACATTATAGATGCAATTGTGCCTTTACAACTAAAAAGAACGTTGACGATTGACTCCAAACCATGTTTCAATGGTAGCTTACATACAGATAGTTGCAATCTGAGTTTAGCCGAACGATCTTGGAGATGCTCATTGACCCTTGAAAACATTAAGCTACTGAAATGAAACAGGAGCATTTACGATAAATGCAGCAGAAGTGCAAAAGCAAATTTATTCAGAATCCAACTAGAAATTGCCCCAAAAACAGTTTGAACTAATAAAACTACAATCCTATAATTTTCCCATCCTTTCACCAATGGTGTCCAGTCCGCAGTCAAACTTTAAGGATTTTGCCTCCTTCTTCCCTGAAACTATGAAAAAATGTAAAACTGATCTTCAGAAAGCAATGATCCAATTTACAATATTACCCCATATCACCCCATCCTCTCCCCTCCCCCTCAGCCTTTTCTTCTCCAAGGATACACCCCCAAAAACAGTACCTCCTGGAGCCAATTCAAAATCTTTGATGAAATCGCCATACTCAATATTCTTACAGAACTGTAACCCTCTAACCACTTCAGCTAACCCTTTACCTTCAAACTTCTTCAATGAGATGATGATGTCTATTGTACTTCTTTGGACTTAGATAGTGAGTGCCTCCCAACAGCAAGGTGGGGCAGCTTACTCCCATTCTAAAAAACCCATGGCAGATCACAAGGACCTGAATAACCTCTGTCCAATCACTAAAATCCCAACTCCGGCGAAACTCCTCAAGAAAAGTGTACATGTCCAACTATATAACTACAAAAACTAATTCCATCTACTTGACCAATTCTAATCTGGTTTCCGTCAGGGTCACCACACTGAAATGGCCCTCACACACATAGTTGATAATGCGTTAAAAATACTGTATCAGAACAAATCTTGCCTTCTAATCCTCCTCGTCCTCTTATTAGCTTTGATACTGTCAAACATGACAACCTCCTTGACCTATTGGAATTCAGGACAGGGCTATCTGGGTCCCCACTCTCACCCACACTTTTCAACCTGTTCATGGAGCCTTTAACTCAAATTCTCAAATCATCTAACATCCACTATCAAATGTATGCTGGTGACACCCAATAGTACTTGAAAATCTCTTCCCCTGATGATAGCAGTTCTCCTAATACAACACTATACAAAACACAATATTGGCTGACCTCCAACCACCTCAAACTAAACTCCAACAAAACAGAATTCCTCCTAATCTCCCCACCCAAGCAATTTCCCATTATTGAAGAATATATGAAACAACTAACAGCCCTCATCTGCATACCACATATCATAGATTCCAAAAGATCACTAGGAATAATACTAGATAAAAACCTGAACATCAGCTCTGCCACCAAAGGAGTGAATTCCAAATGAGCATATCCAGAAAAATAAAACGCTTCCTCCACCCTGATGACTTCAAGTCTGTTGTTCAAGCCCTAGTCAATTCTAGGTTGGATTATGAGAGTGCAACCATTTGTGGTCTCTCTAGTTACAAGTTGGATCCACTAAGGGCATCTCTTAACTTGGTTGCAAGGCTCATCACAGGTTCCAAAAGAAATAATCACATCTCTCCTGACTTGAAATCTTTAAACTGGCTTCCATATGAGGCCAAGATTCATTTAAAAATTACCTACATGACCCACAAAGCCCTACACTTCAACACATCACTGTACCTCACACAAAAATATTGAACTTTCTGGTGACTACAGATCCTTCTGGAGCTCTAGCACTTTATTGCTGAAACCACAAACATGTAATAGAAAGAAAACTTACAATTGTGCCTTCTCGAGTATTGCCCTAGGAATTTAAAACTTCCTGCCTCCTGAAACCAGACTGAATCCCTCATTAAAAAAGAAGTGAAAATTCTATTGATGAATACTCTTCTGAACTAAAAACTCATGAACTCTGCCCCTTGGCCTACGTTATAATGCATCCTTATCACCCATGTTTTTAACCTCCTATCTGCGTTCTTATGTATTGACTTGTTGGCCTTGCCCTGTATTAGTCCACCTCTCCCAGCTTGGCGTTTCAACATCCTGCATCGCTCTTGAACATGTTGTTGTATTTCCCCACCTAATGTTTTTTAATCCGATCTATGCTGTTGTAAATAGACATATGGGCTTTGCTCTATATCGGTCTTTTTCCTCCAGTTTGGTGTTATGACTTCCTATTTCTCTCTTGAACATGTTGTTATTTTGCTCTACGTGTTCCTTCCCCTGAACACTTGTAAAGCTCTCTGGAACTCTCTTGAGTCATGTTTACACTACATAAAACCCTATAAATCAAATGAAATAAATAAATGTACACACTCAGTTAATGACCACAAAGCACTTATGTATACAGCAGTAACAGAGCAAGTTATGTGCAGATTTACACCAAAGAGCCGGTAAGCAATCAATATACTCACTTAGATACTCATATATAGACTCATAGACTTACTTAGAAAGCTAATTACATGGCGACAAACTATCTTGGATTTCCAGTGATACCCTCCAATAGTGCGAATTTATACCTATTTACTAAAGGATAGATCCACTCACACAACCAGTCAGACAGTGACAAATGCACTTATACATTCACTCACACACCCTCACAGCACGTATGTATCCAGCAGTAGCAAAGCCAGCAGCACACACTTTTACATACCCAAATACTCACCAACACAACCAGTAAGCAATCCATACAGCCTCTTGCATACACATTTACAGACCCATAGAGTTACTGAGAGAGCATGTCATATATTGACACTTCTACATTCAACAGAGGAACTCAAACACTCACTCAGATATGTACTCAAGTAATGACACTCCTAGTCACCCTTCCAGGCAAGAAGGCCTTAAATATGCTGGTATATAACTGGCTCTCTCAGTGATTCTATAGGTCTATTAATTATTCTTGTACTACATATAAGTCACCCTTAAGGTAGGCAGTTGGTAGGCTATAAGGCAGGATGTTATGTGCTTAAAAGGTTGTACATGTACTCTGGCGTTTTAGTGAGTTACATGTGCACTAACAGACCTGCATGCCCTGTTAAACATCCAGTGTCCCACCCATACTGCAACTCATAAACCTATTTACAAAAGCATAGAGGCATTCAAACACCTAATCAGATGAAGACAAAGGTACGTACACATCCACTCACTCATCCATACAGCACTTATGTATCCAGCACTAACAGATCCACTGAATATATGACTTTACAACGCAAAAAATTACAGCGCATGCTTATACAATGCAGTTTTTACATCACAACTACCATTACATTGCATGTTTTTACAACGCATGCCATTACAACAAATCTTTTAAAACTACCATTTCAACGCATTCCATTACAATGCATACCATTATAATGCATACCATTAAAATGCATAATACTTTAAGAGCAACCGTAGGGTAAGTGCTGGATAGTGTAGGGGTAAAAATTACTTTTCCCACTCCAGTGAATGCAACAGTAGGGTAAGTGTTGGATAGTGTAGGGGTAAACATTACTATTCCCACTCCAGTGAGTGCAACAGTAGGGAAAGTGTTGGTTAGTCTAGGGGTAAAAATTACTATTCCCATGTACCCCAAAATCCATACCCACCCTAGAACTAAAAAATCTCCATTACTTACCTTATAGTGCATTGTAATGGCATGCGTTGTAATGGCTTGCATTGTAGTGACATGCGTTGTAATGGCATGCGATGTAATAGCATGTGATATAAAGGCAGTCGCATTGTAAAAGTTGCGTTGTAAAGGTAGTGCGCTGTAATGACTGCATTGTAATGGATGTTTCCTGAGCCACTTGCCCACACAGTTACATATCCCAAGAGACACTAACACAGCTAGTAAGCAATCTCCATTACTTACCTTATAGTGCATTGTAATGGCATGCGTTGTAATGGCTTGCATTGTATTGACATGTGTTGTAATGGCATGCGATTTTAGGGCATGTGATATAAAGGCAGTCGCATTGTAACAGTTGCGTTGTAAAGGTAGTGCGCTGTAATGACTGCATTGTAATGGATGTTTCCTGAGCCACTTGCCCACACAGTTACATATCCCAAGAGTCACTAACACAGCTAGTAAGCAATAAGTGGGTGGATCCCTGCTTGGGGATCGCCCTCCTGTGGCGATCCCCAAGCAGGGATCTACTGGGGAGGGGTACCATTGGAAAGGGGAGATTCTCCCCTTTCCAACGATACCTCTCCCGTCTTTCTACGTGCTCAGGGGACTGTGATAGCCCCCTGAGCACATAGAAAGGGAAACTGAAATGAGCCAAGAGGCTCATTTCAGTTTCGGTTTCACTGAAATGACGTCACCGCGACGTGCGCGCTGATCGTCATTTCAGGGAAACCGGGGGGGCCTCGGGAGCTGGGGAAGCTCTTCCCCAGCTCCCGAGGCTATTTTGGTTAAAAGGGAATCCCTCTGGTGCCCGCATCATTACAACAATTCCAAGTTGAACATTATAGATGCAATTGTTCCTTTACAACTAAAAAGAACGTTGACGATTGACTCCAAACCATGTTTCAATGGTAGCTTACATACAGATAGTTGCAATCTGAGTTTAGCCGAACGATCTTGGAGATGCTCATTGACCCTTGAAAACATTAAGCTCCTGAAATGAAACAGGAGCATTTACAATAAATGCAGCAGAAGTGCAAAAGCAAATTTATTCAGAATCCAACTAGAAATTGACCCAAAAACAGTTTGAACTAATAAAACTACAATCCTATAATTTTCCCATCCTTTCACCAATGGTGTCCAGTCCGCAGCCAAACTGTAAGGATTTTGCCTCCTTCTTCCCTGAAAATATGAAAAAGTTTAAAACTGATCTTCAGAAAGCAATGATCCAATTTACAATATTACCCCATATCACCCATCCTCTCCCCTCCCCCTCAGCCTTTTCTTCTCCAAGGATACACCCCCAAAAACAGCACCTCCTGGAGCCAATTCAAAATCTTTGACGAAATCGCCATACTCAATATTCTTACAGAACTGTAACCCTCTAACCACTTCAGCTAACCCTTTACCTTCAAACTTCTTCAATGAGATGATGATGTCTATTGTACTTCTTTGGACTTAGATAGTGAGTGCTTCCCAACAGCAAGGTGGGGCAGGTTACTCCCATTCTAAAAAACCCATGGCAGATCACAAGGACCTAAATAACCTCTGTCCAATCACTAAAATCCCAACTCCGGCGAAACTCCTCAAGAAAAGTGTACATGTCCAACTATATAACTACAAAAACGAATTCCATCTACCTGACCAATTCTAATCTGGTTTCCGTCAGGGTCATCACACTGAAATGGCCCTCACACACATAGTTGATAAAGCGTTAAAAATACTGTATCAGAACAAATCTTGCCTTCTAATCCTCCTCGTCCTCTTATTAGCTTTGATACTGGCAAACATGACAACCTCCTTGACCTATTGGAATTCAGGACAGGGCTATCTGGGTCCCCACTCTCACCCACACTTTTCAACCTGTTCATGGAGCCTTTAACAGAAATTCACAAATCGTCTAACATCCACTATCAAATGTATGCTGGTGACACCCAATAGTACTTGAACATCTCTTCCCCTGATGATAGCAGTTCTCCTAATACAACACTATACAAAACACAATATTGGCTGACCTCCAACCACCTCAAACTAAACTCCATCAAAACAGAATTCCTCCTAATCTCCCCACCCAAGCAATTTCCCATTATTGAAGAATATATGAAACAACTAACAGCTCTCATCTGCATACCACATATCATAGATTCCACAAGATCACTAGGAATAATACTAGATAAAAACCTGAACATCAGCTCTGCCACCAAAGGAGTGAATTCCAAATGAGCATATCCAGAAAAATAAAACGCTTCCTCCACCCTGATGACTTCAAGTCTGTTGTTCAAGCCCTAGTCAATTCTAGGTTGGATTATGAGAGTGCAACCATTTGTGGTCTATCTAGTTACAAGTTGGATCCACTAAGGGCATCTCTTAACTTGGTTGCAAGGCTCATCACAGGTTCCAAAAGAAATAATCACATCTCTCCTTACTTGAAATCTTTAAACTGGCTTCCATATGAGGCCAGGATTCATTTAAAAATTACCTACATGACCCACAAAGCCCTACACTTTAACACATCACTGTACCTCACACAAAAATATTGAACTTTCTGGTGACTACAGATCCTTCTGGAGCTCTAGCACTTTATTGCTGAAACCACAAAAATGTAATAGAAAGGAAACTAACAATTGTGCCTTCTCGAGTATTGCCCTAGGAATTTAAAACTTCCTGCCTCCTGAAACCAGACTGAATCCCTCAACTGCGTCTTTAAAAAAGAAGTGAAAATTCTATTGATGAATACTTTTCTGAACTAAAAACTCATGAACTCTGCCCTTTGGCCTACATTATAAAGCATCCTTATCACCCATGTTTTAACCTCCTATCTGCGTTCTTATGTATTGACTTGTTGGCCTTGCCCTGTATTAGTCCACCTCTCCCAGCTTGGCGTTTCAACATCCTGCATCGCTCTTGAACATGTTGTTGTATTTCCCCACCTAATGTAGTTTGGTGTTATGACTTCCTATTTCTCTCTTGAACATGTTGTTATTTTGCTCTGCGTGTTCCTTCCCCTGACCACTTGTAAAGCTCTCTGGAACTCTCTTGAGTCATGTTTACACTATATAAAACCCTATAAATAAAATGAAATAAATAAATGTATACACTCAGTTAATGACCACACAGCACTTATGTATACAGCAGTAACAGAGCAAGTTATGTGCAGATTTTCACCAAAGAGCTGGTAAGCAATCAATATACTCACTTAGATACTCATATATAGACTCATAGACTTACTTAGAAAGCTAATTACATGGCAACAAACTAACTTGGATTTCCAGTGATACACTCCAATAGTGCGAATTTATACCTATTTACTAAAGGATAGATCCACTCACACAACCAGTCAGACAGTGACAAATGCACTTATACATTCACTCACACACCCTCACATCACGTATGTATCCAGCAGTAGCAAAGCCAGCAGCACACACTTTTACATACCCAAATACTCACCAACACAAACAGTAAGCAATCCATACAGCCTCTTGCATACACATTTACAGACCCATAGAGTTACTGAGAGAGCATGTCATATATTGACACTTCTGCATTCAACAGAGGAACTCAAACACTCACTCATATATGTACTCAAGTAATGATACTCCTAGTCACCCTTCCAGGCAAGAAGGCCTTAAATATGCTGGTATATAACTGGCTCTCTCAGTGATTCTATAGGTCTGTTAATTATTCTTGTACTACATATAAGTCACCCTTAAGGTAGGCAGTTGGTAGGCTATAAAGCAGGGTGTTATGTGCTTAAAAGGTTGTACATGTACTCTGGCGTTTTAGTGAGTTACATGTGCACTAACAGACCTGCATGCCCTGTTAAACATCCAGTGTCCCACCCATACTGCAACTCATAAACCTATTTACAAAAGCATAGAGGCACTCAAACACCTAATCAGATGCAGACAAAGGCACTTACACATCCACTCACTCATCCATACAGCACTTATGTATCCAGCACTAACAGATCCAGTGAATATATGACTTTACAACGCAAAAAATTACAGCGCATGCTTTTACAATGCAGTTTTTACATCACAACTACCATTACATTGCATGTTTTTACAACGCATGCCATTACAACAAATCTTTTAAAACTACCATTTCAACGCATTCCATTATAATGCATACCATTAAAATGCATAATACTTTAAGAGCAACCGTAGGGTAAGTGCTGGATAGTGTAGGGGTAAAAATTACTATTCCCACTCCAGTGAATGCAACAGTAGGGTAAGGGTTGGATAGTGTAGGGGTAAACATTACTATTCCCACTCCAGTGAGTGCAACAGTAGGGAAAGTGTTGGTTAGTCTAGGGGTAAAAATTACTGTTCCCATGTACCCCAAAATCCATACCCACCCTAAAACTAAAAAATCTCCATTACTTACCTTATAGTGCATTGTAATGGCATGCATTGTAATGGCTTGCATTGTAGTGACATGCGTTGTAATGGCATGCGATGTAATGGCATGTGATATGAAGGCAGTCGCATTGTAACAGTTGCGTTGTAAAGGTAGTGCGCTGTAATGACTGCATTGTAATGGATGTTTCCTGAGCCACTTGCCCACACAGTTACATATCCCAAGAGTCACTAACACAGCTAGTAAGCAATCCATACAGCTACTTACATACACATTTAGAGACCAATACAGTTTCTGACAAAGCCAGTCATATATCACCCATGTTTTCAACCTCCTATCTGTGTTCTTATGTATTGACTTGTTGGCCTTGCCCTGTATTAGTCCACCTCTCCCAGCTTGGCGTTTCAACATCCTGCATCGCTCTTGAACATGTTTTTGTATTTCCCACCTAATGTTTTTTAATCCCATCTATGCTGTTGTAAATAGACATATGGGCTTTGCTCTATATCGGTCTTTTTCCTCCAGTTTGATGTTATGACTTCCTATTTCTCTCTTGTACATGTTGTTATTTTGCTCTACGTGTTCCTTCCCCTGACCACTTGTAAAGCTCTCTGGAACTCTCTTGAGTCATGTTTACACTATATAAAACCCTATAAATAAAATGAAATAATTAAATGTACACACTCAGTTAATGACCACACAGCACTTATGTATACAGCAGTGACAGAGCAAGTTATGTGCAGATTTACACCAAAGAGCCGGTAAGCAATCAATATACTCACTTAGATACTCATATATAGACTCATAGACTTACTTAGAAAGCTAATTACATGGCGACAAACTAACTTGGATTTCCAGTGATACACTCCAATAGTGCAAATTTATACCTATTTACTAAAGGATAGATCCACTCACACAACCAGTCAGACAGTGACAAATGCACTTATACATTCACTCACACACCCTCACAGCACGTATGTATCCAGCAGTAGCAAAGCCAGCAGCACACACTTTTACATACCCAAATACTCACCAACACAACCAGTAAGCAATCCATACAGCCTCTTGCATACACATTTACAGACCCATAGAGTTACTGAGAGAGCATGTCATATATTGACACTTCTACATTCAACAGAGGAACTCAAACACTCACTCAGATATGTACTCAAGTAATGACACTCCTAGTCACCCTTCCAGACAAGAAGGCCTTAAATATGCTGGTATATAACTGGCTCTTTCAGTGATTCTATAGGTCTGTTAATTATTCTTGTACTACATATAAGTCACCCTTAAGGTAGGCAGTTGGTAGGCTATAAGGCAGGGTGTTATGTGCTTAAAAGGTTGTACATGTACTCTGGCGTTTTAGTGAGTTACATGTGCCCTAACAGACCTGCATGCCCTGTTAAACATCCAGTGTCCCACCCATACTGCAACTCATAAACCTATTTACAAAAGCAGAGAGGCACTCAAACACCTAATCAGATGCAGACAAAGGCACTTACAGATCCACTCACTCATCCATACAGCACTTATGTATCCAGCACTAACAGATCCACTGAATATATGACTTTACAACGCAAAAAATTACAGCGCATGCTTTTACAATGCAGTTTTTACATCACAACTACCATTACATTGCATGTTTTTACAACGCATGCCATTACAACAAATCTTTTAAAACTATCATTTCAACGCATTCCATTACAATGCATACCATTATAATGCATACCATTAAAATGCATAATACTTTAAGAGCAACCGTAGGGTAAGTGCTGGATAGTGTAGGGGTAAAAATTACTATTCCCACTCCAGTGAATGCAACAGTAGGGTAAGTGTTGGATAGTGTAGGGGTAAACATTACTATTCCTACTCCAGTGAGTGCAACAGTAGGGAAAGTGTTGGTTAGTCCAGGGGTAAAAATTACTATTCCCATGTACCCCAAAATCCATACCACCCTAAATCGAAAAAATCTCCATTACTTACCTTATAGTGCATTGTAATGGCACGCGTTGTAATGGCTTGCATTGTATTGACATGCGTTGTAATGGCATGCGATGTAATGGCATGTGATATAAAGGCAGTCGCATTGTAACAGTTGCGTTGTAAATGTAGTGCGCTGTAATGACTGCATTGTAATGGATGTTTCCTGAGCCACTTGCCCACACAGTTACATATCCCAAGAGTCACTAACACAGCTAGTAAGCAATCCATACAGCTACTTACATACACATTTAGAGACCCATACAGTTTCTGACAGAGCCAGTCATATAGCGACATAATTACTTACATAACCAGTGACACATGCACAGAGGAAATGGTACACTCACTCAGATATGTACTCAAATACTAACACAACCAGGTCAGCCATCCAGACACGTTGCCTTTTAAACATGTCTCAGGCCTGCTACTGCAGCCTGCATGTGTTGGTTTACTGCCAGGCCGACTTGGCATTTAAAATCTCCCGCCGAGCCTTAAACATCCCTTTTACTGCATACAAGTTACCACTAAGGTAGGTCTTAAGTAGGCTATAGTGCAGGGTGCTATGTGCTTAAAAGGTGAGGTATGTACTTTTAAGTGTCAGTGAGTTGCTTGTGCACCTACTGACCCAAATGCCCAATCATACATCCAGTCTCCCACCCATACTGTCATTGACATAGCTTTTTACAGAAGTATAGGGATACTCATACACCCAGTCAGACAGAGGCACATACAAATCCACTCACTCACTCATACAAGACTTATTTATCCAGCATTAATAAAGTCACTTGCACAAACAGTTACATGCCCCAACAAATACTGACACAGCCAGTAAGCAATCCATACAGCCACTTATATTCACATTTAGAGTCCGTAACATTTTCTAACAGAGCCACTCACATAGCGACATAGTTACTTCCATATCTTGTGACACACCACAAAGGTTCTGATAGAGTCACTCAGATATGTCCTCAGTTACTGACACTCCTAGTCACCCATTCAGACAAGTAACCCTTTAAACAGGTCTTGGGTGTGTTACTGCAGAGCCTGCATGTGCAGTTTTACTGCCACACCAACTTGGCATTTAAAACACCTTCCCATGCCTTAAACTCTCCTTTTTCTACATATAAGTAAGCCTGGGCAAAGCACTAAGCTACGCTCGCGTAGTTTGCGAAGTTCGCGCTACTTCGCACTACGCGAATTGCACGTAGCACAGTGCGAACACGCGTAGCGTAGTGCTGCGATCATTTTTTGCTTGCTCGCGGTCCTCAACGTCAAGTTGGCGACCGCGAGCAAGCAAAATGACATCCCGGCGAGACTTTTTCCTTGTTCGCGATCAGCAACATCAAGTTGGCGATCGTGAGCATGGAAAATAAACCTCCCGGCGAGATTCCCAACGCGAGGAGGTCAGGTTTCTCATTGCGAGTGGTCGCGTATGCTCGCGACCGCTCGCGATGAGAAACTACCAGTTCGCGTTGAGAAAGCTGCTGCTCGAGTAAAAATCTACTCGAGCAGCAGAAAACTACAGCTCGCACTGTGCAAGATGCCACTTTCAATGATTGCACAGTGCCGGTTGCTTGTCCGCTCTGTGCAATCATTGAAAACGACATCTGGCACAGTGCGAACAAGGTACTACGCAGTTCGCGAAGTGCTACGCGTAGCTCGCGTAGTGCGAACTGCACTTTGCGTAGCTTCGCGAAGTGCTACTTCGCGAACTACGCCCAGGGTTACATATAAGTAACCCCTGAGGTAGATTGTAGGTAGAGTAAAAGGTAGGGTGCTATGTGCTTTGAGGTAAGGCGTAGTTTGAGAGGGAGTACGGCTGTTACATTTAATAGCTTTGGAATGAAATAGGAATATAATTGAATTTCGTAGACATTTACTAGATTGACATATGTAATGTAATAGTATATAGTGTGAAGTAAAATGTATACTGTATTTTGTTTTCAGATATCCACTTCTGTTGTAAGAGAGGAATAAACAATGCCAAGAAAGGGAGGAGTAAATAACTGTCTTTACTTCAAGCAAAAAACTGACATGAAAAAAGAGATGATGGACATAATTTAGTGAGCAAAGAACAACTGCTGCTCAGAGAACTAAGGAGCTTTTTAAAACAACTCAGGAACAGAAAACAGTAAATCATGTTCAAAGTGGAAAAAGTTAAAAAAAAACTCTCATTTAATGGCAAGCAAGCAAGACAACAGAGCATGTGTCTGTTTCCCTGTCTGCTGTCAAACGAGCAGGGAAACAGTAAAATTGGTTTTAGACCCAGGGAGCTGCATGCTTATCAGCTCAAAGCACTGCCTGCAGTCGTAGGATGTGCGGAGCAGTCCCCTGTGGAGAGGCCAGGCCCCAGGGGATGGGGACCCTGGGGCCAAACTCAGGGAGGGGAGGGGAGACGAACAGCTCGCCCCCTTTTTTAAATATATAAATAAATACCGGGATATGGGGTGCCTAGGAAGGGCTGAAATTGGCCCCGGAGGAGGGTCACTCACCCCCTGCTCTTTATTTTAAAAAAAAAACATCAAATTAAAATGGCCAGGCCCTGGGGGATGGTGTCCACAGGCCGAAATGGGCCCAGGGAAGGGGGCCGTCTCCCATTCAATAAAGGTCTGGCCCTAGGGGAGCCTGGGGCCTGACAAAATAAAATGGGACCAGCAAGTCACCAGAGGCCCACCACCTTTCTGCACCACTCTGAGAATGTGTCTCTTGGATCACTACAGGTTTGGGGATGAAGTTCCCTTGGATGCAGCGGGTCCTTGGGGGCCAGGAACTTCTTCTGTTACCTACAGTAAGTCCCAGACAGCGTGATTGCTGAGAGGTCTTTGGAGGCCATGCCCCCTTTCTACACTACTCTGAAAACACTCCTCCTGGTGCACTAGTGGTTTGGGAATAAAGTCCACTGAAGGTCATTGTGGGCCAACTACCCGTCCAACTACGCCACCTGTTTCCTCGAGTCAGTCCCACACAGCGGGATTGCTGAGAGGTTGTCAGTTGCCGTGCCTCCTTTGTCCACCACTCTGCAAACGTGCCTCTTGGCATACTGCTAGTTGGGGGATGAAGTACCCTCGGCTGCTGAGGGTACTTGGGCCAAACAACCCCCTCCTGTTACTTCCAGTAAGTCCCACACACCAGGATTGCTAAGAGGTCTACAGAGGCCATGTGCCTTTTCTCCACCACTCTGCAAATGCACGTCCTGGTCCATTACTGTTCCCAGGTGAGGCCCATGTAGAGAAGCTGCTAATTTTTTTACATTGTTCTCTTTTTCACAACAGCATTTCTGCTGTGAACTTTTGCACATATTTGCATGCAAGACAATGTTGGATTAGTTTCTAAGCCTGGGCGGAGCTCAAGTAGCGGTGCTACTCGGAACTCTGCAAAGAGGAAATAAATTCTGCCACACTATGAGGAGTTCCTTGAGCTGGCCGAGTTGCTTGAACTGCCCGTTTGCGTGAGGTTGCTGACATTCGGCAATGTGGATTGTGTGCTTGGGGGAAATATCGCACAAACTTCACCACACGGTTTCTGATGGGCACACTGTGGAAATATGGATTTTTCTGGTCAGTTATGTCCCCTATCTTGGACCCCAACGGTTCTATGTGCATATTACAAGTACATGTATGTTCTCTCCAGTTCCAGTTATGAAGACGCAAATACATATGCGTCCACCGTCAACATGTCCTCTGTCAGATCCGCCATGAACAGGCCGGATATTCCATTCCTAAATATGAAAGGCCACCGGCTTTGTATGGCTCACTCATGCCATTTTTACAGTCCAGGCAAGTAGGCCCTGATTCTGTCATCAAAACTCCTTTTGTCTTCTGCCTCTGAAAGCTCCAGTCTGAGCCTGCATCTGTGACCATGAACTTTGTCTCATTCTCTGCGCGGCTCACGAAGCCTGACATCAGCCTATTCTCTGCCAAGTACTGTATTTCACCTTCGAATTATCTGCTTCCCCCTCAGCCGATGCATTCCTGCCTAGTAGTTTAAGTAAACATTCTTCCAGTTACCAAGCAAAAGGCCCGGTTTTTCTGTCCTCATGCAAGTAATTCATAGCCCTGTTACCATGGAATATTCCTACCCCCTCGCATTCAGTGTAGACACTTAGACGCTTGTACATGCACGCACAGTCAGTATAGAATAGATTCTGTCCGAGAGTCCTTCTTTTGTGGATAACATAGTTCTTTAAATATAGGATGTTAGATATGATTTGGGATTAGGTTGACTTGACCCCCCAGACTTCTCGTCTCCACATATAGAGCTAAATGTCAAGTCCCCGTCACCCCCTAGTTACACGTCAATTACACGTCATACTGCTGCGCGCGCATTTAGGCCAAGTATTATCTTATAGATCCACCTATGTATTACATCATAACCAATCATGTTCCTTTTTACTCATTATTACACCCATTTTCGGTTACGCAGACCAAACGTCAATGTCCTTATCAATTGTTACGCCTACTGTATTCACTTCATTATAATGTATGTACTATAAAAGTTACTTCTTGTCAATAAAGTATGTACTTCACTTCCTGAACCCCCGTGGTGATGGAACTTGGAGCATCCGATTATAATCGATTACTGGAATAAAGCCCATTCCGAAACTCTAATATCACGGATTCTGCCTCTCATTTTACTGAGCTATTTTATAATGTTTCTGTATCAAATTCAGTCCCGGTAAAGGAAAATTATTTACCACATGATGGCGCCCGAACAGGGACACTTTCTCATCTCACGCGCCGGCGGTGAGTTGCAGGCCCGGTCTCCTGCCACAGCTGGACGGACAATAACGCGTACCAGCAAGATTTCCTGTATCTCCCTCCGGTCAAGCGGGGGCGACTGAGACTGCGATCAACACCCAGACGAGGCGGTGAGAAGTGCGAAGTATCCCGACCAGAGCCTAGCTGAGAGAGCAAGATCCGAGGTATACAGAGACCCACCAGTTCGAAGTCAAGTCCAGTGTCCGACGAGTCGAGTCGAGTCCAGTCCGGTTCAAGTTCAAGTTACCGAGGCCTTCCGTTTCCGAAGCTACCCGGTGAGTACCATTACCGGGGAGGCATTTCTGACGTGCACATAGGTTGTGCCGGTCAAGACGGGTTTGGGTACACAAATCCGGTCTGCACTGTTTTAGCAGTGTATCTGTACTGTTTAGCAGTATATCAAGTATTCCGAAGTATCTAGTTATTGTCAAAAATTAAGCTTGGTGATTAGTTATGCAGACGATCATCATTGTTGCTTCAGTTAAAGGTTTAATGTTTAATGTTTAATGTGTTTAAAAAACGTCCTGCATATTGTGGTATGAATGACTGTTCATTATCGTGTTTATTGTATTAAGTCTGTTCAAATTCAAGTATCAGGTCAGTTGGTCAAAATCAAGTATAAGGTCAGTTCTCAATATGCCGCTCTTTTCGAAATTAAGACAGATCACGACTAAAAAAGGGGTTCTCGAAGAAGCCGTCCCTATTCCTCCTAGGGATACTCCAGGGCACTTCATGTATCACAAACATGGCTTAGACGCTATATTATTTCTTGATTTATGGGTAGACTACACCAAGGGATTACCAGAAAGTCAGAGGTGGCCCGCAGCGGGGACCTGGGATGCAGAGTGCATCATGAAAGTCGAGGAAGAGTTATGGAAAAGGAAAGTCAGACAGTCACAGAAGGACGCCGTTGAGTTATGGCGTAAAGAATCTCATAGACGTACAGAAAAAGCACGTAGACAGGAAGAAAGGAATAGAGAAAGTTCAAATAAAGTTCAAGAAAATCTATTAATTGAGGAAGGTATCCGAGTGAAATCAGAACAAGTAGACAGACAGAGAAATGCCCTTATGAATGGTATGTATCCCCTTCTGGCCGAAGGATTACCTAAGGCTACTCCAGAGATACCGAAAGACTTGCCACCCCCATTATTCCCAATAAAGGTACATCCTAAGGGGCATCCTAGAACCGCAGAAGATGTTTTTCTTTCCTCATATTTAGATGACGCAGCTCCCGAGTATGCTAATTCTGCCCCACATAGACCGCATATCAGGGAGGTCCTACGCCAAGATCCAGTACCCGTATCCCTACAGCAACAAATCGAGTCACAAGTTCCGGCAAGCACATCTGTTTCCTCATCTGTTCCTACAGGTACTTCTATAGCTGTGTCCACACCTATAGTTGCTGTGTCACGTTCAACGAATCCTTTCACACCCGACGCCCCAGATGGGGCCACGGGAGGTGCTACCAATATCTTTTCTACGCCACCTAGAATAAATAAACTTACTTTTCAAGAGTCAGCGCATTCACGTACACCCAAATTCGTAAGTGCCCGTGCACTTAAAGAACTTCTCGTAGATTGTAGATATGACCCGGTGCCCGGTATAGAGGACGAAATGACCCTGGCCTCATTGCGTATCAGACGAGCCGCAGTGTATTTAGTGAAGTTACCAGGCATGACTGCGCATCTAGACGAAATATATCATTTTGTCCAAACAGGGCGAGATCCAGAATGTATTTACAGAGCTATGGAATACCAGAAAGTAGAGATACAGGGGGAATTGTTACGTTTCCTCATAAACTGTGTGATCAGAAATGTAGACCGACCGGGGGTAGACCCGGAAGCAATGCAAATTCTTACCAGATGGAGCCAGAATATATCAGATGGGAGACACGATAAGCAAAATTGTATAATAGCCATGTGCCGAAAGATCCGTAAAGAAATAGAACGCCTACACGAAGAAAGATTAGAGGCAGACGAGTTCGAACAAAGCGAGGAAGAAGGGTCAGGACTGCCCGCAGGACAGTCGGACACCATAGCCTATGTAGGTAGAGGAAGATCTTGTAATAAGAATCAGACTAGATGTCTTACTGACTCGATACGTCCGATATGTCCAGATAATAACAGGAATTTCCAAATACCTATAATTAATATAAGGTCTAACGAGCATTCGTTCCAAACCGCCGACAAACTACTCCGAGAACGAAGAGGTTATCATTTTCTCGATTCTATGGATGAACAAGATTTGGCCAGGGCAGCTGTCCATTGGGTGGACAGTCCCGGAAAATATAATGATGATACAGTAGTACGCACATTTTTGAATCTCACCCCAGATGAACAGAGGTTAGCTGGGATTTATATGATTCAACAACTCATTATACTATATCGGAGTCAGCATTCGGACCCTGGTCCCTTACCTGACATATTGACTGAATTGCTTATGAATAAATGGAGAGGTCAAGGTACTAAATTAATTAAAGAAATTCTAGAGTCAAGAAAGCAGTATGTTCTTTTTGTATGCTCAGAGCATGTTTCATTGCCCGTCAAGGAAAGAACCACGTATCACATGGATAGACAGAATCCCTTACGAGAAGTGCACCCAATAAAAGGCGAGGACAACGAGTTTAGGCGCGTATTTGTATATACGCCCATATCAAAAATAGAATTGTTGCAAATGAAGAAAGTGGTACCCAGTCATGATAAAGATCCAGCGGGTTTTCACCGAGAAATTAAAGACATGTTACTCATGGGAGAGTATACCTATCCCGACATTATGACAATATTAAAGGTATTGATGCCTGCTGGCATTTATGAGAAACTCAAGGAAAAAGAGTGGGAGGTAGGAGACCAAAAGATAGAATGGTCAGTGTTAGAAGCGGAAGAAAAGGCCCGAACTGCAGGAGCAGGACTTGGGGATAAAACTAAAGCATTACCAGGTTTATTAGTACAGGTATTGCCACGTCTATTGACTACGAAAAAGGAAGATTGGGGAACGATTTCAGCCTGTAAGCAGAAGCAAGATGAAGACACTAGTGATTACTATGCCCGATTTGAAAAATGTTTTGGTATAAATAGTGGCATAAAAGCAAGTAGCGAATCATACCCACATCTGTTTGTAACAAAGTTAGTGGAAAATGCCCTGCCCCCAGTAAAGAATAGAGTATTAAAATTCGAGAGTACCTGGCAAGGTAACACTCCATCACAAATGTTACAAATGTTACAGTACCATCACAATAGAATTAGAGAGGAACAAGAACATGAACACAGACGCATGAAAGACACGAAAATGAAAATGCTAGTTTCCCAGACAGTTCCAGCCGAAGGACATAAAAAGGGTATGACACACTCCGATTCAGCAGGACCTGTAAAAGGGACATGCAATTATTGTAAAAAGCCAGGTCATTACGTACACGATTGTCCAGTTTTAAAACATAATATCGCCATAGGTAAAACACAAGAAAGATCACGGCCACTCAGACAAGATCCGAATGAACAAGGAGCTATGCAGCATGCCCAGGCCATGCCAGCCGCACAACAGCCAATACAGTTTGTGCCAGCTGCACCACCGTTGCCTGCTGCTGCCACACAGACAACAACACGACAAATGTATCAGACCGCACAGTATGAATATCCTGAGTACCAGCGTTACGCATGAACTAGCCTAGAGAGGGAAGTTGACTTACCCCTTATCGAGATTCCTGTAGATCAAGAAGGACCTTATGTACATAGTGAATTATTAGGCCAAGATAGGAAGTTTTTACTCGATACAGGGGCAAGTCGAACAACTATAAAACGTAGTGAAGTTCCAGGGGCACCCCTCTCAGGCTCTCAGAATATTTCCCTTGGTTTTTCAGGAAAACCTATTGTTAATGAAGTGTCACAACCTCTGCCACTTACGATAGGACCTCTGACCCGAACTACAGATTTATTGCTTACTAAATCATGTCCAGAAAATCTGTTAGGAATTAAAACCTTGAAAGCTCTAGGAGCCATAATATGTTGTTCTCCGGAAGGAGTAAGATTGTTTTTACGTGATTTTAAAGGTCACTATGTGTCTAGAGACATGGATCCCCGACTGCAGACTTTACCTACACGTCTATGGGCACAAGGCCCTACTGATGTTGGTTGCATGAATATTACACCATATCGAGTCACATTAAAGGCAGGAGTGGTGCTACCACGAATGCGACAATACAAGTTACCACCAGATGCTGTAGTGGCTTTACTACAAATCATTGACGAGCTAATTGCCCAAGGAGTAGTTGTAGAAACAGACTCCAATGTATGTAATTCACCGATAATTCCGATTCTTAAACGAACAGATCCAAAGGCCCCGCCAGTATATCGATTGGTTATTGATCTGCGCGAATTAAACAAGTGCATTGTGCCACAATTTCCTGTGGTCCCAGATATCTCATCATTACTGACAGCTATTGATTCCGAAGCAACATTCTTTACTGTAAATGATCTCAAGAATGCCTTTTTCAGCGTCCCAATAGATCCGGAAAGCCAATATTTGTTCGGATTTAGTTTAAATGGACGTAGCTTTAAATTCTCACGCGCACCTCAAGGATTTACAGAAAGCCCCAGCATCTATAGCCAAGCACTGAAAAGAGAACTAGACAGTATCCACATGCCAGTTAACACTGCTCTGCTTCAATACGTCGATGATCTGCTGATCACCGCGAGAAGCGAACCGGAATGTGAAAAAGCATCACTGACAGTTTTACAATTTCTAGCCGAAAAGGGGCACAAGGTGTCCCCTTCTAAGCTGCAATTCTGTGTCCAGCGAGTTGTTTATCTTGGACACTCGCTGTCCAAGGAGGGAAGGCAGCTTACACCAGATCGCATCCAGTTAATAGCTAACATGTCAATACCCAAGACACAAAAGGAGGTACGAGCTTTCATAGGCCTCACTTCATATTGTAGGCAGTGGATCCCTCAGTATGCATTTCTAGCAAAACCACTCATTCAGTTAACCACACAGGAGGCAGCCACATCGACTGTTCTCCCTTGGACTCAGGAACATACACAAGCTTTTGAAAGCCTAAAGAAAGCTTTATGTCAAGCACCTGTTTTAGCAACGCCATGTTACAGAAAACAGTTTACACTCTTTGTTACAGAACGCGAAGGTACTGCCTTGTCAGTACTCACACAGGATCAAGCAGGAGCACACAAACCATGTGCTTATTTTTCTAGTACATTAGATCCCGTAGCTCAGGCTTTGCCTGCATGCCTGAAATCAGTGGCAGCGACAGCTTTAGCAATCAGACAAAGCGATGCCATAGTGTTAGGACATCCATTGACAGTTCAAGTACCACACGCAGTAGAGGTTCTTGTAAATAGAACACAAACACAACACTTGACTATAGCGCGACTTACAGGATATGAACTTACATTGTTTCAGCCACATATAGAAATCAGACGCTGCAACACATTGAATCCTGCCACACTTTTGCCAGTAACCGGAACAGACCCACTAGCTCATGACTGTATTGAAGTTATTACCGTAACAACAAAACCCAGACAAGACTTAACCGATGTCCCATTGTCAGATCCCGACCTGACCTTGTATGTAGATGGTTCATGCATGAGAACAAGTACAGGAGAGTTAGTAGCTGCCTACGCAGTCACAACAGATACTGAAGTCATTGAAACTAATCGTATAAATACTTTGTCAGCTCAAGCCGCAGAGCTTATCGCTCTGACACAAGCCTGTATTCAAGCCACAAATAAAAAAGTCAACATATACACTGATTCACGTTATGCATTCGGAGTTGTACATGACTTCGGCGTGCTGTGGCGAGAGAGAGGTTATTTAACTTCTCACGGTGCCCACATTCAGCACGGACCCCTCATTCATGCCTTATTAGATGCAATACATCTACCCACTGCAATATCAATTATGAAATGTAAGGCTCATACGAAGGTTACTGATATCATTTCCCAAGGCAATGATCTAGCCGACAGAACAGCTAAACAGACTGCTCAGAGTCAAACCCCCGACATGACAAAGACAATAGTCCCGACACCGACACATTGTATGACAGTTAAAGATCCTACTCTTGACGTGATTGACATACAGACACATGCTACACCAGACGAAATAAAGAGATGGACTGAATTAGGAGGGATTCAAACGGACCAAGGATGGATGATGAAGGAAAAGTCTGTATGGTTCCTTCCTGATTCAATGGTCCAAGTTATAATTAACACAATACATAGTCCAGCACATCTAGGAGAAAAAGCGATGCTAGACAGCATTCAACACATTTGGTTTAATAAACATTTACGAGCAGCAGCCAAACAAAAGGTCCGTACCTGTATGATCTGTTGTCAGTTTAACCCAGGAAAAAGTGTTCCCGTAGAACAGGGTGGATTTCATCCTCCTAATCACCCTTTTGAAGTCCTACAGATGGATTACATCCAGATGGAACGATGTCGAGGATTCAAATATGTTCTCGTAGTTGTCTGCGCTCTGTCCCGTTGGACAGAGGCGTACCCGGTTTCAGATTACACTGCCCCGACTACTGCCAAACAGTTGGTTCGAGAATTTTTCCCACGATACGGTTTACCACGTGTTGTTCACTCAGATAACGGCCAGCCGTTCTCATCCGAATTAATGAAACACGTTTCACTTCTGTTAGGATATCAGTGGAAATTCCACTGTGTCCGACACCCCGAAGCAGCAGGTCTCGTAGAAAGACATAACCAGATACTGAAAATCAGAATGTCCAAAATATGCAGAGAAAAAGGTGTCGACTGGGTAGTAGCGTTACCCGTTGCACTCTTTTACATGAGAATGGTAGCACACTCACGAACAGGGCTATCCCCGTATGAGGTGATCTTCGGTAGACCACCAAATATGTGGGGGACGCCGATACCACGAAAAATAACTGATGTTGACTGTAATATGCTGACAGATTACTTGGCTTCCTTGATGTCTGCACTACAATCTTCTCGTTCACAGGTAGCTGCAGCATTTCCCGACAACACTGAGGTGAAACCCCATGACGTAGTTCCGGGGGATCTCGTCTGTGTGAGGAATTTCGACCGAAAGACTCAGCTGGAGCCCAGGTGGAAAGCACCCAAGTTGGTCCTGCTGACCACAAGAACAGCCGTGAAGATCGAGGGCCGCAAGGGCTGGATTCATTCAAGTCATATCAAGAAATTTCATGGACTATCTTCGGATATAGACATTGTGCCCTGCACTCCCTCACAGACTGATTCAAAACTTCCTTTGGTTGAAAAAACTGAAACCGAAATTTACAAACTAAAGCTTAGGCCCAACACGTCGAGCAATTTGATTGTTTAAGTCCTCTCCAAGGTGAAGCGGTTGAATTGTCTCTGACATGTATCCCTTGGACCTGAGTAGAGAAGATACCCGGAAAATGTTGAAACGACAGGCGTATTGTAAATCACTGCGTAGCCACTGCATAATGACATTATTAATTCTGTTTTTATTAAGTCTTTTAATAATTATTACAAGTATGTTGTTGCACATATATTACCCTATTTCTAGACATGTTTATAATATTGCTGCTGAACATTCTTTTAGTGACTTACCTCCACATGAATTGTCTTATAGACTTGCGCTGCGCAATAACACTTTCATTAGTATGTTACATTATTCCCATCAGACTAGTAATGCCACCAATTGTTGGGTGTGTGGCCGACTCCCTCCCTATCAGAATTATGAAGGAGTCCTGCCTTTCTTTCCACATCCATTCACACGTAATGGCTCCTGTGGAGCATGGTTTAGTTTAATCAATTCCATAGACTCAGACACAGCAGTTTACCAAGATCATTGGGTATGGGGAAACCTGAACCTAGTTTTACTCAAGGTCTGCTACCCTGACAAGAAGGGTCGCCCCAAAAGAACAGGAACTGATCTAGAAAATGAAGTATATGGATTAGGTAATTTTACACCTAATCTCATGATTCTAAATGTCTTATCCGAAGTTGAACTAGTTTTGCCCACCATGTCAGTATTCCCAGCGAAGGGTGAATTATGTGTAAGAAAAGTTGGTTCCATACATATGGGCCATAGTAAATGCACCACTACAGTAGAATTCAGTGATCAAGGCAAATCTTCATTTAGAGCTTCTCGCCATTCCTACTTTGTATGTGGTCAGACTGCATATATGCGTTTACCTCTAGATTGGGATGGTACCTGCTACATTGCATTCCTTTTGCCACCTGTTTTCCTAGCTCCTCCTGATTATTACAGAAATATTCATTTAGTACACAACAGAGAGCGGAGAGATCTCCCCATTGTCGATTACACTGAGACAGCATGGGACAAGTATGTGGATTTTAATAAAGGCATCTTTCCCTATATAGGTACCGTTACTAATAGTAAACTGATACGTAGATTAACTAGAACCCTTGAAGCAGTAGTGAATGAGACTATTTCCGCCTTAGGCAATTTAACAGAAGAGCAGTCTGCTATGCGGATTGTTGTGCTTCAAAATCGTCTTGTCC
The DNA here is from genome assembly GCF_964204655.1 of Triturus cristatus. Taxonomy (NCBI): domain Eukaryota; kingdom Metazoa; phylum Chordata; class Amphibia; order Caudata; family Salamandridae; genus Triturus; species Triturus cristatus. The sequence continues at coordinate 272,130,250 of NC_140582.1, forward strand.
TTGACGTCATCCTGGCTGATAGGGGCGGAGCTTGTAGGGTCATCGGATCAAGCTGCTGCGTATTCATACCAGAAAATTCGCCATCTGTATATAAAGCCATCACTCGCCTTCATAAGATTGTAAGCCAGATACACCAGAACCCAGGCACTTGGACTTGGTCCAGTTGGTTTTGGAATGCGGTATCAGCCTGGGGATGGAGAGTTTTATCCTTCCTAGGTATTGGCCTTCTCATACTATTCAGTTGCTGTCTATGTCTACAATGCGGACCAGCGATTTGTGGTCTGTGTGCCACATCGTGCATTCCACATCAAGATTTTCATTCAAGATCACGGAAGAAGAAAGAAGAACAAATGATGCTATATGAACAGATCAATGGATTGATAAAGATTGATATCTCTTGAAGGGCAAGTAGGGGACAAGGAGGGAATGTGGAAATATGGATTTTTCTGGTCAGTTATGTCCCCTATCTTGGACCCCAACGGTTCTATGTGCATATTACAAGTACATGTATGTTCTCTCCAGTTCCAGTTATGAAGACGCAAATACATATGCGTCCACCGTCAACATGTCCTCTGTCAGATCCGCCATGAACAGGCCGGATATTCCATTCTTAAATATGAAAGGCCACCGGCTTTGTATGGCTCACTTATGCCATTTTTACAGTCCAGGCAAGTAGGCCCTGATTCTGTCATCAAAACTCCTTTTGTCTTCTGCCTCTGAAAGCTCCAGTCTGAGCCTGCATCTGTGACCATGAACTTTGTCTCATTCTCTGCGCGGCTCACGAAGCCTGACATCAGCCTATTCTCTGCCAAGTACTGTATTTCACCTTCGAATTATCTGCTTCCCCCTCAGCCGATGCATTCCTGCCTAGTAGTTTAAGTAAACATTCTTCCAGTTACCAAGCAAAAGGCCCGGTTTTTCTGTCCTCATGCAAGTAATTCATAGCCCTGTTACCATGGAATATTCCTACCCCCTCGCATTCAGTGTAGACACTTAGACGCTTGTACATGCACGCACAGTCAGTATAGAATAGATTCTGTCCGAGAGTCCTTCTTTTGTGGATAACATAGTTCTTTAAATATAGGATGTTAGATATGATTTGGGATTAGGTTGACTTGACCCCCCAGACTTCTCGTCTCCACATATAGAGCTAAATGTCAAGTCCCCGTCACCCCCTAGTTACACGTCAATTACACGTCATACTGCTGCGCGCGCATTTAGGCCAAGTATTATCTTATAGATCCACCTATGTATTACATCATAACCAATCATGTTCCTTTTTACTCATTATTACACCCATTTTCGGTTACGCAGACCAAACGTCAATGTCCTTATCAATTGTTACGCCTACTGTATTCACTTCATTATAATGTATGTACTATAAAAGTTACTTCTTGTCAATAAAGTATGTACTTCACTTCCTGAACCCCCGTGGTGATGGAACTTGGAGCATCCGATTATAATCGATTACTGGAATAAAGCCCATTCCGAAACTCTAATATCACGGATTCTGCCTCTCATTTTACTGAGCTATTTTATAATGTTTCTGTATCAAATTCAGTCCCGGTAAAGGAAAATTATTTACCACAACACCCATCTTGTTTTTCTACTCTTTGTTATGGTTCTGGGGCCTGTTTTGAACCCTCCCTATATCTTTTCAATCCTTTGTTCCTAAAACATTTTTCTGATCTTTTTTTATTTATTATCTATCCCTCTCTCTTCCTAAGTGTATATTTTACAATTTGTTTCTACATTTTTTGTGTGTTTTACTGTATTTTTGTACTGTTTTTCTATTACTTGTATTTTATATTTTTTACTTCCCTACTTCTTCTCCTGACTTTATTTTTTACTTCTACATTTTCTATTCTGTCCCCCACACCCCAGAACCATGGCTAAGAGTAAGAAGACAATTCAGAGTGTGACCAGGAGCAGCCTTCCTTGCGGAAGGCATCGCCCGGAAGGGGTGCAGCCCCAGGCCTTATTTTCTGAGGTGGAGGTGGCTGCACATTTTTATTTTTAATGCAGCACCACCTCCCCTTAACCCTGGCAGCAGACGGCAGGCCTGGGTCTGAGTACGGGATCCAGGAGTGTCACCGGCAGTGGGCAAGGGTGCATCGGGCAGTGTTTCACTACTCAGCCACACTCAAAACCAACTGATGAACCGGTGGTCCGACATCCTTGACCCCAGGTCCTGCTAGGTGTTGAGGTTGTGGGGCTTGGTGAGTAGCTGATTATTTATTACTATGTGTGTTCTGTGTTATTGCGAATATTATTATTTTCCCAATTAGAAAGAATGCTGCTGCTGCTTACATGCAGGTAGGTTACGTTTAAAAATCTTATATTATGTGATTCTTCTTCTTCTAGACAGGTGCTCGGCAATACTAATCTTACTTGTTTGCAAATTTGTGCTCACTTGGCTGATTATGTAAGAGAGGTTAGAGAACTTAAGTTAGGTAATGCAGACCAGGGAGACTCCTTTCCTTTGTCCTGTCACTAAGATAGTGGTAGTTAGTTAGTTACTTAGTATTAGTTGGTAATTTAGAGACCCGCATGACGCTTCCTCCTCTCACATGCTGACTCCTTAGTCCTTAGTAGAACCTTTTGCAGTTTGTATATTGAGTGAATATAGCAAGCAAGCAACCAATTTGGTGCATGTAATATGCATGCGTCCATCTATGCATTTAAAGAAGACTAAATGCAGACTTAGTGAATTGGCCCATCATAGGGGATTGAGATGATTGCAATGAGACTGGAACTTAGACGCAAATATAATATTTTTGCAAATCATTCCAATGTCTTTGGAATAGGCAGGCTAGGTAGGTTTAGGATTCAGGAATGGGAATGGAACTGTGGAATAATAAAGATAGGACGGTCCACAACCACAATACTAGTCTACTACTTGTCAATCTGATTAGATAGGTCAATGTTATTGCAATTGGCCTTTCCTGTCAAAAAATCTTTTTGGAGCGATTTTTTTATATTTATTTAACAATAATCAATTTTTGTCTCTTTAATTATGTCTTACATAATCATCATCCAGGGGCAAGAAGAAGACGGGGTCTGCTGAGGCGGGTGCGGGAGCTCGAGGTGCCTTCCAGCAGGAACGCTCTTTTGCAGATGGCTCTGCCAGCCCCAGTAAGTCCTCCTGTTGTTAATAATAATATATATTTTCCTAACTTTAACCACACCTTAATTAGAACTATTATTTCCTTTTTCTAATTTTATTTTTTACCAAATCCTCTTCGATCAATCTGTTTCTAAATTCGTGTTATCCCTGCATTACCTACCAACTTAGTTAATTATATTTCTAGTGTGTGTGGTTTTTTTTTACATCAACTCAAACTGCCTCTGACTCTGTATTAGTTAGTCTATCTGTAGCTTGCTTTCTTCTGGATTTCAGTCAGTATTCCTTACCCTTATATATTTTGTGGTCCTTACTACTACTAGTACTAGTACTAATACTCTGCTGTGCCGATTGTATGCCCAAGTAAGGTATTCTATGCATGTGTGTTGAGATGAGAAGGCTTGCTTTTACTTTCTCATGCTTGATCAGTAAAGAAAATGATGGTCATGTTGGACACCCCATAGTGGTGTATTTTACTTTTTCTGGTCTAGGCCTAATACTATTTTTATTAGCAGCGGTTGATGGTGAACAACTGATTACCGTGTACCATGGCTGGAAGGAAGTATGAGGAGGAGGAGGAAGAAGGCACCATTATATTTTCCAATCAAGAGAGACCACATGTCTGATTGTCTGCCCAGTTGGCCACTCTTTTTCTTTTCAAAAACTCGGATTCTCCAATAGCTCTAGCCACTGAGTCCAGTCCTTTGGGTTGTCCTCTTCTCAAAAGGCTTTTCACAAATTGCCACCAACAAAATGCACAACCGGATATTTTATTGTTTTTGATAGGCCATACTGTCTACTCTACTCTAGTGCCTGAATTATAGTGATGAATGTGGTGTATGTATTGTATTTTCAATCTTACTAGTGAAAAAATTAAATAGGGGGCGGTGTATATGGCATCTGAAAAATGTGAAATGTTCTTTCTAGGTATACCGACCACCAGTGCCGGGGCCAGCGACGAAGGCAACGCCAGTCAGGAGAGAGCTGTTGCGACAGCTGCATGGGGTGAGACAGCAGCAGTGGTGGTGGAGGTAAGTCATATTCCTTACTTATTGCCAATACACTGGCTGCAAGGGTGTACACTGTACTGTTGAGACTAACTTGTTGTGAACAGTTGAAGAAGACACCCTTTACTTAGCATCAGCGGGAGTTGAGTAACTAATGGCCTCTTCTATCTTCAACTCAGCAGAGAAAGATTTATGTAGAAGTCTAAGAGTCAGACAACCTTGATAGGTTGATGGAAAAGGGAAAGAAGGGTGGAAGGAGGAAGGAGGGGTGATATGTAATATATGATTGGCAGAGAAGGATGCGTGGGTGAAGGAAGGGGGCCCGGGATGCATATAGTTGGATGATAGAATGCATGGGTGGTTGAAGGATGGGTGAAAGGTGAAAGAAAGGATGCCTGCCTGGTAGAGTGAAACTGTATGGGTGAAAGGAATGCTCCAGGGGGTTTGATGGGTCGAACTCAAAGGTAAGCAAGGACGCATGGGTGGTGGTTAAAATGACATATGTATGTTGTTGTTGAGATTGCGAATGCTAGCCATGTTTGAATGGATGGATGCCTGGATGGTATTTAGTCATAGCATAGGTGGAGACTTGATGAAGAGAATGTCAAAGAAACTTAAACCATTCCAGAATAGCAAAGCCAAGGTTGAAGAATTTTTGAAAAAATGCTAGAAGAGCAATGCAATGATAAATGGAAAAATTGCTGGGAAGAAGAATCAACAAGGACTGGTTTTATTTCAAGGTTTTTGATTCAAGGTTGTATTTCAGAATACTCCCTTGAGTCACAGTAGTTTGCAAGCACAATATATATATTGTGTATGTACCCACCCATCATCAATTGCCTCCCTCTGACTCCGAGGTCCACTACCGCTCACTAACCATGTCATTTCGACCATGTCAGCCATGGGTTGCCTATCGGCTGCATGGTTACAATCAACCAATAGTAGTACCTCACGTTGTGCTGTCTATCATCATTCATATTAATAATCATATCATCTGCCTTGTTGTAGTAGTCAGTGTGAAAGTGAAATTGAGAATTTACCATTGATTTAACAGAGTATGGCCATAATAAAAATTTAGATAATTGTGTAGTCCAGCTGCCCCACCTGCAGACAGTAGTAAAGTAGCGTGAGTCTGCCACACAAGTATGTCTGTCTGGGGCGCAAGCTGACTGAGCTGGCATGCCTACAAGGTTAATTTAGCTAAACAAGAGAGAGAAGAAAAAGAATACTTGTCTACTCCATAGTGCCTAATGCCTGAAACTCTTATGCCATCCAAATCTTAGGGGGCCAAGGAAGTGAGGATACCACAAATGTTATGTACTGCTAGTGCTACTGTGCCACTATAATTTTATGTGTATCATTTTGTGTTACTGTTTTGCTAAGAGTATTGGTTACAATTGTCTTTTTTCTTTCTTGATATAGCTACTCCTTCCCAACCCAACAGGCAGGAGTTAGCAGCCAGGGCCTGGCAACGGAAGCTGGAGGCCATCAGGGACAAATATCGACAGCTGGTGGTTCTGGCGGGTGAGGAAGCAGTAGCTATAGCCTCCAATGCCCCGGGCCCCAGCCAGGCCCCCCTGGTGCCTCTGGTAGTATGGTGCCATAGTCTGGCAGCCGCCCGCCACAATTCAAACACTGCTGCCAACCCCTGCTGTTCCTGCAAAAAATGTCAGCACTGCATGTTCCTCCGGATGCTGCTTCTTGTGGCCAGGATTGAGAAGCGGTTCTACGCCCTTGAGCACATGAACCGGCAAACCCGCTGCTAGATCTTAGTCTTGCCTCCTGCCCCTTTTTAATATTTTTTTTGGTGGGTGGGACTTGTTGGGGAGCGGGTGGGAATGTGGGAGTTGGGGAAACTTTGGTGTTTTTTATTGGCATTTATGGACAATTGGACTTTTTACTGGACATTGGTTGGGGTTAGGGAGAGGGGTGGGTCAGGTGTTGTGTGTTTCTTTCTTTCATTCTAGTTTATTTGTTAGGGGGATACATTATTTATAGTTTTTTACATACGATGTACATATTGTTTGGGGGTTATTCTTTTAATTCACACTTTTTCCTTTGCTGCAGGGCCGCTGTCAGTTTTAAAAATCTGCCAACAGTGTAACACACCAACAGATGGATGTGGTACCCTCACTTGTCCAACTACTGTCAGTCTCTCCTCCTAGTCTATGCAGTCTGCAACTAAAGCCCCTATGGACTCAGTAGGTCGTGGGTGTGTGAATTAATTAATTTCCACACTATATACATTATGCCTTCCCCACACCACTTCTCTTACCTGTGATTGATGTTTAGGCGAAGCGATGGCTGCATGGTGATGGTTTGGTTTCCCAAGGTGCTATGGTGGTGGTAGTAGTAGTAGACACTGACAGTAGCATTTGCAATAAAAGAAAATGAGACAGTCAGTCACCTGAGGGAGACTAGGGAATAAGTAGTAGAAGTACAGTGCACAAGAAGAAGACTGCCAAACAAGAAACCATGATGATAAGCAATGCTCAAGTAAAATAAAACAAAATGGTGGGCTAGCCTAGTACAAATTACAATCCAAACTGAAGTTGACTCCAGCTATGAAGTGGACAAGTGTAACCTTTAGTGCTGGAACTGGGATGATGAATCAATGCTGGAAATTAAATATGATGGATTATGTTCCTCTGGAAATAATTTGAATATCGAATAATGTGCATGGGTGGGCAATCTAATCTATATAGTGCCAGTGTGGCCTATAGTATACATACTTAGACCAGAAGAAGATCCTCACCCTGCATTGAATTAGTGTTTCTTTCACCACTTCTACCCCAGCAAGTGTGTGTTCAATGAATTGGTGTAAACTTAATTTAGTCACACCTCAATATAAATAAATAGCCCGGTGGAAGATGGTTAGGGTTGGATGAATGGTTGGGATGGGGGATTTGGGAAAGGTTTGACAAAGACAAACACTACACATGGACAAAACACATTCATCTTGGCAGCCGACCATCATAAATCTGTTAAGGGAGAAAAAGGAAAGGCATGTATGATGATGACTTGATGAGTAGTGCCAGACTAGTACATGGCAGTATATTAATTATGCAATTGCCTAACTGCCCAAAGAGAGACCCAAGTTACATACATTTTATGTTATGTTGTACCGCGCTTCCTTTGAAAGTTATCAAATAAAATTAGAAAATGTCTGTAGGAGTCAAATATAAGCAAACATAAACACACACAGTCGTAACGATTAATGAGACAAAATAAATCAAATCAAATGATACGATAATATTGCCAAATTGGGAGTTGCATCTCCGCATTCCTCTTGGGACTTGCTTGGACTGTCCATCCGTCAATCTTGGGTGCCTGGCGGATGCGGTTTGGTAAGGTAAGTATGAGTTGTTTTTCCCATTATGGTGCAGGGTAAAGGGCCTGTAGTTGGAAACACAAAAAGGATATTGAAAAATCAAGGAGAAAAGTTAAACTGCATAATTAAGGAGGAGTACGACAAGAAGACTTTCAGAGGCGGCATGGCTAAATCATGTCTGTTTCTGGCAGTTACCTCCAACAATTGGAGCAGGCCCCAACGCCCAACCTCCACTTAGCTTTGAGTTTGAGCCAGAGAGCACTGAGCACGCATACACACACACACAGCGACATAGCATTTTCCAAATTAAGTAAAAAAATCAATACAACACTGTCAGTCACACCACACTCTCCACCACCAATACACAGACATGTAGGTCTAATGTTGTTGTTTACCTTTAGACAACTTCACACACTGATTTATTCCATCAATCATCTCCGATCCTCTTGACTCGTCCTGACTCAAAATGCAATGGATCAGGCTGCTGTAGTACAATTTTGTTTTTGAACAACAAGAAGGAAAAGATTGACTTGAGTCACTTTTTTGTGTGTGTAATTCTAGACATCATGTACAACATGCAACAATCACTCAATTCAATTCAAATATCTTTATTCGAATGTAATACAATACATCCATAAAAGTACATTTTAAAACATACAGACATAACATATTCCTTTCCTATAAAGAAAAATCATCCATTTCAACAATAAGACACAAAATGATGTGCAATAGTTTTGTGAAACCAGGATAACACATAAAATGCAACAAGTTAAAAATATAAATAATTATACAAAGCTAAAAAGAGATAAAAATACAACGATAGTAGCAGCATAATTAACCTTCCATACTTTTCCTGAAGGTGATAGCAAGTTTCAAAAAGCTGCATATAAACAGAGTATAGTCACATTTCAGGAGTTGGAGGTAATAAAGTGCTGGTTTGATTTGGGTAAATTGTAAATCCTTTAAACAAGGCTTCAAATACAACTTCCGAGGTACTAGATAATATGGACAAACAAATAAAAAGTGTGCCAAATCTTGCGGAGACTTCCCGTCGCAGCCGCAAGCAGGTAACACTTGGCCTCGGTGTGCTCCTTTTGGTGTTGCCAACAGGAGATGAAATAAATCAAAACGGAACCTTGTCAAGAGATAGCGTTCATACCCTGACATAGGCCAGGATAGGTATGGTTCCATATGTGAACATGTTTTAAGTAGGGCGTGCTTCCTTACACTATCTTTCGTCAACTCGCCCTCCTCCCGGGCAAGATACCTAGTAGACATAAATGTCTTTTTCACAAAAATTACATCAGCTTTAGTTATACAATTTGGGGATGAGAACAAATCCGGCCGTCCCATTTCAGTGAGGCGGTCGTTAATGTACCTCAGCCACGGAACCTTAAACCTACCGTCCCAGGTTAAAGCTTCTTCTAGTATAGCATGAGTGAGAGGTATATCATCATTTAGCCAGGAGTTCAACCAACATAACAGGGGATTTGCTGCTATTCTGTCACTCAGGAATGGTACACCTAATTCCTCATGTACCGAGAAATTTCCGGTGCCCCTTGGCAGCCTCAATACCTTCTTTAAGAAGTTATTTTCTGTAACCTCCAGGGCTTGTGTCTGGCAGTAGCCCCATATCTCACTGCCATAGCAGGCGATGGCGACACTTTTGGCTTGATATAGTTTGAGCAAGGCGGCCACCGGACTGTTGCCCATTTTTCTAGCAAAGCCAAGTATTGCTGCATTGACACGTATTACTTCGCCCTTTTTTTTGGCAATAGCTGGGCCCCACTCTAGATGGTCGTCGAGGAGGACCCCGAGGTATGAGAAGGTTTTGGAATTTGGAATTCTTTCCCCATTTGTGTGAAAAGAGTTGGGTTTACGCGACCCCTGGCCTATTTTCATAGTGTAGGACTTTGAATTATTGATACTTAAGCCTCTGGACTCCATAAATTCATAAAAAGAATTTAGAAGTTTCTGGAGACCAATTGCGGTCCTTGAAATAAGGACAGCATCATCCGCATACAGTAAGACTGGGATACCTTTTTTGCCTACATAGGGGTAATCTGCACCTGTTCTCAACAAACAGTCCTCCAGCTCATTTATGTACAAATTGAAGAGAAATGGTGCTAAAATACATCCTTGACGGACGCCCCTATTAATTCTGATGTCCCCTGACACCTTCAAATCTTGTGAGTAGCGGACGTTGGCTCTTGTATCTGAGTGCAAATCGATCAGAACATAAACTAAGTTCCGATCAATGCCCATTTTTAACATAATGTCCCATAATTTACCTCTGTCCACACAGTCAAATGCGGACGATAGGTCCATAAAGGCCATGTGTATGGTTCCCTGGCGGGCTAGAGTGTATTTGCTTACAATTAAGTACAGGTTCAGACACTGGGTCACTGTTGAGTGGCCTGGTCTGAAGCCGTATTGTATTGAAGATAGAATATTTTTCTCATTTGCCCATGTTGTAAGTCTGTTCAAAAGCACACCCCCTACCACTTTTGCTACAGAGTTAATTAAGGATATTGGTCTGTAGCATGTCGGGCTGCCACGATCACCCTTTTTAAACACGGGGACAATAGTTGATTGTCCCCAGGATTTTGGGCACCCAGATATTGCAGCTGCATTTATTACATTTGCAAGGATAGGAGCCCATAACTGGATACTGGATTTAAAAAGATCCGGAGGAAGGCCATCCGGACCAGGTGCCTTATTGCTAGTTAAACCTTGGATTGCCTTTTCTACTTCGCTGATTGAGAAACAGGGAGGCTTCTCCTCTAGAGTTAAAAATTCATGATCTGAAAATTGATCATGACTTTTAAAAATTGCACTAAAATGGGACACCCAATCTGCCTCTGGGATATTTGTGCCTATTGCAGTATCACTTGGGTTGTCAAACAAAGGTTTGTTGACAATCTCCCAGAATTTGCTGCTATTTCCCAGGACAGCTGGGTCAAGCAGGGACTCCCAAGTACTGGCCTTAATTTCCTTTTTCCGCTTGTCTAATGTTTTTTTATAGACATAGCGGAGGATCCTGATTTCGCCTAGATCTCTAGGTTTATTTTTTAACGCCATCCTTAAATTTCTGTTTACAACAGAACATGCATGATCAAACCATTTAGGGTGACTATCAACTTGCCCTTTTGCTGGAACCAGTAGCATAGAGCTTACTGTTAGCGCTACACTTTCAAAGGTGGCTAAAGTTTGCTTTGGAGACACAGAAGTTGAGGCACAGGTCGCTAATTCCTCACCACATAACTTATTAACATCATTGTAAAAGTTTTCTTGATTTACCCTATGCCATTTCAAACGACGTTTACCATTTGTACATTGTAGAATTCCCCTGTCTTTACATTGTTTACGTAATTCAAATATACCACCATTCAAGTTGATAGAAATGGGGTTGTGATCACTGTAAATATTCATGTGGATAGTAAAGCAGGAGATCTGGTTTACAAGGTCAACAGATAATAATATATGGTCAATAAAAGACCCATAACGTGACCCTTTAAACGTCGGTACATCAAAGACTTTAGATTCTGACACCAGAGACATGGCTACAGACAAATTATATTCATTGAGTAAATCATTAAGAAGGGAACCGCGTCTAGTATGATTAAAGTGAAAACCATCCATGCTGTTACATCCGAGGGATCCCATTGGGGTATCTCTTGGGTTACCGCACGGATGTGCATTAAAGTCACCTACAATCAATACTTTACAAGGTAATATGTCTATTCCTTCTTTCAACATTTCATTCAGTAATAGTATGTTACATTCCCCTTGACTAGATGTGGCGTTATAAAAATTGACTAAAGTCAAAGCATTCTTGCCTCTCTTCAATATAAGCGCTTGAAGGTTACTATTTACACATTGATGAATAGTTATATCGCAAGACAGGGCCAAGTTTATAAAAATGGCCAGGCCCCCTTTTGCTCTGCCACTAGTAGAGGGGGATGCTGGCCTAAGGAAGCTTTGATACCCTTCAATAAAGGCGGTATTTTCTTCTAACCATGTTTCTTGGAGACATATAATCGCATATTTTTTAACAAAAGCAAGCCAGGCAGGGTCGCATATCTTGTCTGCCAAGCCTGCAATGTTCCAAGAGACTAGACTCATTTTACAACCATCATCATTCTCTGTGTTCATGGGAGCCTCGGTACTAGTAAGTTCTGATAACTGGTTTTGTTGTTCATTGACAGTGGATCCCAAAGTTTCTACCGCAGTGGATTTTAGTTCTACAATTGATAGGTCAACGTTAAGTGCGTCAGATTGATGATGCAGTATATTAGAGTATTCACAATCAAAGGATACAGGCCTGGATAACAAACAGTCTATATCTGGTTCCACAAAATTTATGCAGTCTAATTCTTTGTTTGGATGACGGATGGAAGCATCGCAATTAAAATCACTTAATGGGGAATCAGCAAGCGTAGGCATTGCTGGTGCAGCATACAGTCAATCAACCCCCTCTAGACCATTTTGCTCGTAAAAAACATCAAACCTATTTGTGATTGGGACATTATAATATGTGTTAGAGGGTATTGGTTGGAAATGATTTTCATAGCAATATGGGACATCTGGGGTCTTCCGTCTTTCATGATAAGGGACCGAATAGTTAACATTTCTGGGTCCCCCCAAAATATCATTTCTATGCTGTCTGTAATGACCTGTATTATAAGAATACTTCATCGGTATTTCTCCATTAAAATGTGGGTTGTAGGCGACATACTTTTCTTTTTCCTCAATAATAGGATGTGTAGGCAACTTATTAATGCCATAATCACTTGTGGGATAAAAATAGCTTATATCTTTAGTGCGGATCAAGCTATTGATTGTATCATCTTTCCAGCCAATAATGTGTTTTACTGCTCGATTATCAGAAAAAGTAACGAGAATGCAGTCACCCTCGGTAGATTTAAATCTATGGCCCACCCAATCGACCCTCCTGACATTTAAGATTTTACCACTGATGTGTCTAGGGAGCGGTCTATACGTGGTTAGCCAATGACTTACTTTATTTTTCAAGTCCCCATATCTCTCCGCCTTATCCTTTTCTAGCTGCGGAACACCTATCATTACTATGGTGTGTAGTTGGGATTCCGGAGGGAGATGAATATGTATGGGTTTTTTATTTTGTGGGGGCTGCGTGAGGTTTCGTGTTGGTCGTATATTTGTGGCTGGGGATACCGCTGGTGGAGTCCTAATGGGCATAGCTCGATCGGCAGATGATACTTGGGATAGATCTTCTGCGGCCCATTCGCTCTCGTCGTTGTCAACTATGGAGTATGCCAGCATGGTGGGTACACTCGGCAACGCTAATGGTTCTTTTTGTGTTCTTATATGTTGTGGTTGATCGTTCTGAGCATTAGATCCCGTAGGGGTAATGATTGCCGTATTGCAACAAGCGGTTTCTGAATTGTCAGTCTGTATAAAGGTAAGAGGGGATTTGGGATTAGCGATCTGTACGTTATCTCGATGTTTCTCGAGTTTGGCTAACATTAACTCTATATTAGTGATTTTCTCATTTATAGGCTGGAGAAGGAGTCTAACCAGCCGTTCTAGATCTGTCAAGTGAGATGTATCAGTTAAACTCACCCTTTCAGTCTGAGTTGTCTCATCAATATAAAGTTTTTTTGTTTTTGACTGATTTTCTTTGGCTGTTGATAAATCTTGTTTGGTAGATGTTGTAGCCATATTAGATGTACCCATTATTGGTTTGGCCAGTTTAAAATTAAGCCATACATCTTTGGCTAAGGATTTATGGTTGCCCAGAGGTTTGTAAATCTTCCTCGTGATAGACTTAGTTTTTTTTCTCCCATTACGTCCTTTCTTCTTTTTGGGAGAGGGAGACTTATCTGTCACTGTTATGCTAGTTAGGGGGGAACTTTCAGCAAGTACCTCTCCTGGGGAGTTTATTGACATATTTCCTGGTTGTACTAGACACGGGCTAGCCCCGCCATTAGTAGTGGGCGAAACACTTCTTTCATTACTATTTAGAGTAATCAGACCTGAGGGTGTTTCATTTCTACAACCTTTGCCACTCGGTAACCCCGAGAAGGATTGCAGCAAGAGCGAATCATCCACATTTATAGTTGACTCCACAGTGTTATTATGCTCAGTGGTATGCATTGAAAGATTTGGAAAACACATGTTAGGAGTCAAGGAGAGACGTCTCTCCGTATTTTGGATCGCATCAGCTACTACACTGATCGTTTTCTGCAGCATAAGGTCAATAGCTGTTAAAGATGGCAAGGGTGTAGAGGGGGTGGGATTTTTCCGAGTGGATGATCTTGTGGCCACCGGAGTCTTTCTGGCTTTCGTCATTTTTTACAACTACCCCTCTATGTTACAACACAGCTAGATATTACACTTAACCTATGCTCGTATCAGGACTAGTTAACATATAGCACACAGATGAGATACAGAGATCACCTCAAAGCTTTATCCTGAGTGGCAAGATGAATGCAATGGGGGTGGCCCGTCCCGTCCCCCTCGGTCCCCTGAGGGCCACAGAGGGCCCGCCCTTTGCCCGGGCTTCGCCCGGCGCCGCCCGCGCGCGTCCCGCGATGCGGGAGGAGCGTCGCGCTTTTATGCGCCTCCGGGCGCAAGGCACTCTGGGGGCTGTGGTCTCCGGTCTCCGGCCGCGAGAGCTGGTGATGGCGGCGGGGAGACACACGGAGAAGCGAGGAAGTCCCCGGTAGTGGCGTCGGCAACAGCAGCCCCAAGACACGAGGGAAGGCTCCCCAGCAGGTAGGCAGCGTTTGTTTTAGGCAGTGTTCCCCTCAGCGTGCAATGCAAGCCATCATTTACCTGTTCTTCTGGGGCAGTCCCTCTAGGCTCTGAAAGGATAGATATATAGTCAAGGCCCAGGTTTGGAGGCAGGAACACATTCCAGATTTGTATTCTCTATCCAATGTCTGGCTTGAGGGAAATGGCTTTAGGGTGAGTCAGGAGTGGACTCCTTTCTTCACTGACTGCACACAGTTGCAACTCCAATCCGGCAATAAAAGAGTAAGACTGGATTTGTTGTGAACCAGAAGGACAGTGACACACACAACTAATAAAGTAAATAATATTCCTCAGCTATATCTTTTTTTAGGGGGTCATTAATGAAAGAAACAAAGAAACTGGAAAAAAAGAGGCTAGTAGAGGTCAGGGAAGTAGACCTCATCCTCAAAGTCTGGTGGTTCACCCAGAAATAGGTCTCCTAACACACTACTTCCATGACCTGAGTCGCCGTCTTCATCCTCCTGCTGTGCTACTTCAGGTTTGGTGTAATCCGGTGGTATAAAGTGCTAATTCATTTTTATCATGGTTAACCTCTCCACGTTTTAGGGCGAGATACAGGTCTTTCTCACTGTCAGAACGGCACCAGCATTACTGAAAACATGCTCAGCAGGTACACTTGCTATGGGGCAAGCCATATAGTTTATAGCCAGCCTGCTGAGCACTGGCCTTTGGCACCTTTTTTGCACACCAATACAGCAATGGGTTTAGACCTCTGTTGGGTCATCCAGATAGGCCTGGACCATCCGCTCAATGATCATGGGTGCTTCGCTTTGCTCGGCCTCTTCTGCCTTTGCCTGAGCACTGGACTTTAGCCCTACCAGTAGAAAACATTGCTTTGGCAATTATCAGGATGATGCTCCTGTTCTTCTTTTTGTTGATGTTGTTGATGTTGATGTTGTTCTTGCTGTTGTTGGTGGTTTTGGCTCCTGTGAGCCAACCACACTGCCCTCGGCTCTGAAGTTGAACTTGAAGGCTGCCCTGCAGTACTTGTTGTGCCCTGGAGGAGCGGACCTCTAATTCCTGGCTGTTCTTTTTCTAGGTGACAGGCTTGCACAACTATCCAAGTTTTGTAGCTGGCAACATCACCATGAAGGGCATATTCATTGATTGGTCTGTACTGCTCAAACAGACGTTCAAGCATGTCATAAGTTGAGTTCCATTGTGTTGACACCTCCTGGATGAGTGCTTTAACTGGCATTCTATTATCACGCTGAATGATCCTTAGCTGCTTACGGGCTTTAAAAGAATGGCTGAATTGTGTGCAGATTTTTCTGCAGGTGGTCAGTAAGTTGCTGACTGGTCTCCTTTTTTTCAGAAACTCTTGAGCAATGATGTTAATGCATAGCACCAAACACAAGACCCTGAAATAGCCACAATCGGCCATGTGTAAGAAAGTGGCTCTGTGTATACTGAACCAAAGTAAGGTTCAGTGTGCACAGAGTCCACAGTCCCCAGAGGTTTGGCAGAGGCTAAAGTTAGATATAATCTTGCTCTCTAAAGTGGTAGCTTGGTCGAGCAGTAAGGTAGTATCAGAGGACAGTGTAAAGCATTTGTTGTACACACTCTGTCAGCAAATGGTCTCACACACTCGTGTTGAGGAGGGTCCTTGGGTGCTGGATTCTTGGTCACAGTGGCAGGGGGGATGTCCTCGTGGTCTATGTTCACTCAGGCACAGGCCGGGCTCGGCGGGTGCAGAGTGTGCTGGATTTGCGGTTCCTGGCTGGCACCAGGGGTTGTTGCTGTTTGAGCAGAACCACTGGTCATGGGAGTCCCAGTCTTTAGATGAGCAAAGCAGTCTGGTCCTCCGGGGTTTTCGAGGTTGCTGACCACTGGAGACACTGGGGTTTAGCAGGAGTAGGTTCGAGGGTCGACAGGCCTGTAGGGCTGGGGCCAAGTCAGTTGGTGTCGTCCTCTTGTTAGCAGGTGCACGGCAGGTGTTCTTTCTTCTTGTTCTTCTTCTTGTTTTGGATACTAAATATAGGGGTGTTCCAGGTAGGTAAAGGTCAGGGACCAATGGGTCCCTTCCCTGGGGTGGGTACACCCCCTAGCCTGCCACTCTCCAGTGGGAGGGGGGCAGGAGCCTAGTCCTGATTGGGTAGGGCTCCCCGTCCTTAAGATGGCGAGAGCCCGGAGTTGTGCTTCACCTCGCCTCCTCCACCTGAGGGGTGGGGTTGGCAGAGGCTGGCACACACCCTTTCCTCACTTAGGTTTTCCCACCGATCTTCCCGCAAGAGTGGGGGTCAGAACCAGTGGGGGCCAGTTGCTGAGTACAGCAAGCGGCTTAGAGAAGCTCACAAAGGCGGCATGCCTTTGAAGCTTCCCCTGCCCATCCTGGGGAGGAGACCTAGCACCTCCCCCAGGATGTGCGTTGTTGCAGACCCACGAGAGGGGATGGCTCTCTACCCAGGGGTCCAGCAACATGTCTGCTGGGTGGCAGCCTCTCAGTCAGGACACGGGTTGTTGGTTAGTTTCAGGGGCAACTCTAAGTTGTCCTCTGTCGTGCATTTTACATTAAAGTCCACAATGGCATCAGTGTGGGTTTAATGTGCTGAGAAGTTTGATACCAAACTTCTCAGGCTTCAGTGTAGCCATTATGGTGCTGTGGAGTTCATGATGATGATTTCCCAGTGCCATATAATCTAAATGGCAGCACTGCCCTTACAGTGCCCAGGAATGGACCTGGGTACTGTAGGGCTACAGGGTTCATGCACCTGTACCCACACCACTGGCATGGGGCACCCAGCTAGAGGGGTGACTGAGGTATGCCAGGGCAGTGTGTTTGTCGGCATGACACACAGGGATGTGTGCCATGTCAACTCTCTGTTTTGTTCTGTACCAAGACACTCAGCCAGCAAGGGCAGTGTGTGTCAGGGCATAGGGCCTCTAAGGTGACACAATAAGTGCTGCAGCCCTCACAGGGCCCTGGGTACCTAGGGTACCATTTACCAGGGGCTGACATGTGGCCAGAGATGCCAATTGGGTTTAGGCTTCAGTGCAGTTTTAGGGGAGGAACACAGGCCCAGGGTACCTGATTGGCAGGAGCCCAGGGCACACTCAGTCAAAGTACATCAGCAATTCAGCAAAAATGGGGGGGCATACCATGCATGAAAGATGCACTTTCTCACACCATGGCCTTAACTATATTACCGCCATTGTCTGTGGCAACAAAACCAATGTTAAGCCTTCTTGGTCACAACCATTCAAAGACTTTGTTGTCAAAGTCTTTCAAAATGTTTGCAGCAGTGTGAAATATCTCCATGGCGAACATGGCTACTGTTGCATGCTTCCAAGCGGCATTATAAATCTCAGCAGTGTCAACACCTGAGATATCTTTTCTCTAACCCCCACAAAAGAGATACAGTGTGCAGTGATGCACATGTAATCTGTGGCTTGGCAACTGTTCCACATGTCTGTTGTCAGGTGGATAGTGTGAACAGCACTCTGCTGCAAAGCTTGTCCAAGCAATTCCAGCACGTCGACATGTAGTGCTGGAACAGCAACTTTGGCTAAATAGGACTGGCTGGGAACCTTCCATTTTGGGCAGATGGCTGCAATAAATTCAAGAAAACCCACCCCTTCAACAAAAGAAAAAGGGAGGAGGTCCAGCGCTAAGATTTTAGCTGAGCTTCGCATTGTACAAACGTGCCGTTGGGTGTTTGCGTTCGTACTGCCCCTCCAACCTAAACATGTTGAGCATGGTAGCCTGGATTTTTTTCTTTTCTGATGCCACTGATGCAGGTGACAACTTGACACAAGATGTCATGCTCAATGCATGTTTTTCCGTTGCAGTACTGTCTTGTCTTGGACCCCTTGGTGTCTCAGCCTGACTCTTGTGCCAGTGCGATGTTGCTGAAGATGATGTTGGCAGTACCACTGCACTGCTGGGGACAGGGCTGCTATGTGTGCCAGAGAAATGTCTCCCTCTTGTTCACCTTACACTGTGATCGGATATTCTTCATACCTTCCACCAACAACACTTGCAGTTTTTTGGCCTCTAGGGTGCTCCTCCCACTGGATCAAGTGGTGATTTCTCAGATGGGTTGTTTGGTCTCCAGTGCCATAGTTTGTACTAAGCTTACACCGACTGACACCTCCTTTCTGCTAACCGAAAAGAAGTCCCAAACTTGGGAGGTCAACTTTCTGACGCTGCTTGTGCCACTGGCAATGTCGGATGAACTGGTCGGTGGGCTTGACATTTGACTCTCTGTAGTACCTACTCCTACTATGGTGATTGTGGTGGGTGTAGGTCGCTGCCGGGACTTTGTAAATATGGCAGCTGGTGGTGGTGTTGATGGTATCTGTGTTGGTGGTTTCTATGTCACATCCCTCACAGCAATGTGGGATGGGGTATTGTCGGTCTCCACTGGGGTGGGGCTAATGTCCATGATGACTGGCTCTTCATCATCCTCCTCTTGTACATATACCTCCATAACTTTAAGGCTTTCTGGAACCTTCCTTTTCCCTAGCCTTGGCTCGTGGTGCATCTCACTCTGAGGTGGAATTGAAGTGGCGTCTAGACCATCAGAAGGGGCGCTTGCAGAAGAAGTTGATGGCCTAACCCTCCTTTTCCTTGCTGGGGATCTGGAAGACAATGTATCTACTGAAAGAGAGGCTTGCTCTTTTTCTTCCTCAGCAGGAAGCTCAATCTCCTGAACTGCCCCTATCTTGGGAGGAACAACTACTATTGGGGGTGGTTGCGGCTGTTGTTGCCCACTCTGAGTTTCCTGCATTGATTGGGCACTACTTTGCGATAACAATAAGTCAATTTCAACATCACTGCTCATCAGCGTTGTCGTGATTAGACTGGCTGCCTCTGCGGCAGACATGGACTTGGGCCTAGGTTGGTGGGGTGGGTCCACTTATGTGGGGGTACTGTTCCCAGCTTTCTCCCCAGACATCACTGCTGCAGGTGCAGTTTTTCCCCAAAAATGTCTTGGGCGACATACCAGCGGTGGTAAGTGGCAGTGCCTTCTTCTGCTCACTGGCAATTTTCTTAGTACTGGACCTGGTACCTTTCTTTGGGGTCATCTTGAAGATGTCAGTGAGCACCGCACACAGTGGCACTAGTTGAAGAGATGACTGTCTGTGACATGACACCATACACAGAGGATTAGGACTTCTGTCCGCCAGTACAATGGGTGATGTTGTCTCCTCTTCTTTTGTGCACCTAAAAGAAAAGAAGCAGGATGAACATCAGGGAAACGTGGCATTGTTGTGGTTCAATTACTAGTACAAACAAATATATTATAATTTAATGTGTGTGGTCACACTTGTTAGTGTTATTAACTCAGTTATTAAAACAATTAACAATACAGACTTTCACAACAACAAGGTATTTTATGGTGTACTGTGTACACTACACTCAGGAAGAATAGGAAACAAGAAGAACAACAACAACTATACAAATGTAACGGTTTGGAATTTTGCATCACATGGGATGCAGCACTCAGGGAGGAAGAAGCCAAGGGGAACACAAGGAAGACAGACATGTAGGCCTATATGGCAAAAGCACACTAACCACCTCCACAAAATGGATGCCAGCCACATGGTCACACAACAACAGCAAGCAGGAGGCTTGGAAACCAATGAAATCAAGCAGGCCTATATAGAGTATGGACTATGGACACAGACTTTACAAAATGGCCCCTGGCCACATGGGGAGGCTAAGCCAAGGCAAAGCAAATGATGGTCCACTATTACAAAGAAAAGAACTAGCCTGTAGGATAGTTTACACTGTGCACTATTACAAACACACTCACAAACTGGCCAGACAAGGAGGCCCGATTCACAGAACTAACTTAAGACAAAAATCCTAAACTTACTACCATTTTGGTATTCACAGAAGGCACTTACTCATTTTGGTATTCACAGAAGGCACTTACTCATTTCGGTATTCACAGAAGTTAGGAGTCCTAACTTTAGGACTCCTAAATGCCTTCTGTGAATACTGAAAGTCTTAAAATTAGGATTTTTCTCAGTTTAGTAGTAGTATAGTTAGGACTCCTAACTTTAGGACTCCTAAATGCCTTCTGTGAATAACTAAATTCTTAAAATTAGGATTTTTCTCATGGCAGTTTGGTCTGAACTGTCAAGACTGGTTAGCATACGGCTGGGTATAAAATGGATTGGCATGGTGAGCAAAAGAACGCTGGATTTAACCCAGATCTCTTGACTGGGGGTGAATGCATGATTTATTCAGCATTCCGTCCATCATTTGTTTGCATAGCACTTTTCACCCTAAGTGGGATGGGTATGCCCATACCTGGGTCCCTTGCTCACTGTGCCACTGGAGTCAAGCTAGACTGGCTGATAAAGGATAATACCCAGAAACTGGTCCCAGGATGCTTGTTTCCGATCCATGGAAGACCTGGCTTGGCAGTTTGGTCTGGACTGATACCATGAGGCACAGGGTCAAGACTGATTTGAATATGGCTGGGTCTAAACTGGGGGGGCATGGTGAGCAAAAGAACGATGGATTTAACCCAGATCTCTTGACGGTGAGTGAGTGTATGATGTATTCAGCATTCCGTCGATCATTTGTTTGCGTCGTACTTTTCACCCTAAGTAGAATGGGTATGCCCAGACCTGGGTCCCTTCGTCACTGTGCCACTGGAGTCAAGCTATCCTGGCTGATGAGGAGTAATCCCCAGAAACCGGTCCCAGGATCCTTGTTTCCGATCCAGGGAGGACCTGGCTTGGCAGTTGGGTCTGGGCTGTTCCTATGAGGCACAAGGTCAAGACTGATTTGCATATGGCTGGGTCTAAACTGGGGTGGCATGGTGAGCAAAAGAACGATGGATTTAACCCAGATCTCTTGATTGGGGTGAATGCATGATTTATTCAGCATTCCGTCCATCATTTGTTTGCGTAGCAACATGGTCACAACACAACAACAACAAGCAGAAGGCCTGGAAAACAATGAACTTAAACAGTCTATGTTCATGGACACAGACTTTACAAAATGGCCCCTGGCCACAAGTTTAAGGCTAAGCCAGGGCAAATGATGGCCCACTATTACCAACACACTCACACACTGGCCAGTCAAAGGAGGCATGAAAAACAAAACATCTTTAATGCAACAATGCCAAAAATGAAATTCCACAGGGCTAACAATTGTTTGCAAGTTATAACCACACACATCCACCAAATGCATTTAACACACATAAAAAAAGTGAAATACCAGCACAAAAAACACATTATGTATTTCAATCCAACGCCATCCATGAGCTAAACGATGTTTAAATTCAACAGACACCACAGAAACAGTTGTTTCATGCACCAATGTGTAGCCCTGGCCCTACTGGCTGATAGGTATATTGGCAAACTACTGGGCTACATAGTAAATTAAATAAATGTTGCAAATTGATTTCAAAATTTGGAGACAATGTAGTGAACTGTGCAATATATTTCCTTTAAAAAAAAAAAGAAAAACTACTTACAAAGAAACAACTAGGCCCTACTGAAACTTTAGGCTACCCACCACAATATTTTTTTTTAAAACAAATGAAAAGTACAAAAAAATCTTGGTGCATGGCCCCAATCAAACCCCAATTTTTCAACGTAGTTGTGAAATCTCAAATTCAAAAGTCCTCAAATCCAATGATATATGATGCAGCAGACACAAAGAGTGATCTTTCTAGCTCCAAGTCCAAATGAAAAGTGACCAGGAGATTGACAAAGTGTAGAAATCAAACTCCAGATGCAAATGAATTAAATATGTGTCTTTAATTGCAGCACAGCATCACATTTCTTGCCTTCAAGCCCTTGCAGAAGCATATTGACTTCAAGGCATTCTGTGTACCAAACAATGCCTAGCAACAGTGAGGCACATTCAAGGCATAACATAAATGACAATGAAAAGAGAATATAACACATCTCACTTTTTTAAAACACAAAGGGGCATATCAGCAACAACCGGCGATAATTATCGCTAAGCGCACTTAGCGCTAGGATAATGATCGTCGACTAGCGTGGATTTTTATCACTGAGATAGCCAGCGATAATCCCACGAAGTTTGGCGATAGCTTGCTGATAGGGCCTCACATACTTAGCCATGATATCCACATTACATAGGATATCATGGCTAAGTCATTTTACAAAGCAGGGGTAAAGAAACTCGCGATATTTGAGGTTATCGCTACTTTTCTTGTCGCTCTGCTGCTTTGCGTGAGGCTTGATAATAGGAGAAATGTCGCTTAGCGACATTTCTCCCATTATCCTGGGGAGGAACGCCCACTTTGCATCTCATTAGAGATGCAAAGATGGGCGTTAGGAATTCAGGCGCTAAGGCAAGGTTTCACGCGATAGCGTGACCTTGCTGATATAGCGATAAAATTATCACCGCTTTTCGGCCGAAAACGGCCATAAAAGCGGCGATAATTTTATATCGCTGCCTTGTAGATATGCCCCAAACTAATTAATAAACAGAGAAATCATTAAACCTGCAAGGTACATGTCTCCTACGGCAGATATCTTTGACTCTAGATGCTACAGATTCAGTGGGTACATTCTCCCGTCTGCTGTCAAAAGAGAAACATTCATTTTCAAGTTCCTCTTCCACATCATTACCATGGTCCACAAACACATTATCATTTTTTATGTCTTTGCACTTTTCCACACGTCTAACATTCCAAACCTCACCATCTTGTTTGACCACACTGTTAATGTTCACTTTTACAATTTTAATGGCTTTGTTAAATCTAGGCATAATGCCAGGCAGCTGAATCTTGACCCAATCTCCAACATGAAAACTGGGCCTTTTAACTTACCATTTGTATTCATACCACTCATTCATTTGACTTAGTTTATTCACCACCTTCCTGCCAACTTGTTCCACCTCCATACATTTACATTTCTTCTCCCATTTCTTCTTGAACCACCAAGGTCACAGTTTAGTGGTGGGATTTCTGACTTTGAGCAATCTAAATGGACTAACCTCCATGATTGTGTGGGGCATAGTGCAATACATCCAAATTGTCTCCCTCAACTCATTCTTCCATTCACCACCACATTTGCATGCACCAGTTATCCATTCTTTCAAAACACGGTTGAACCTTTCCCCTGAGGTTCATGGAAAGCAGTAGTCATATGGCGAATGCTACAATGCACAAGAAATTCTTCCATCTCTTTAGATTTGAACTGGACATCATTGTCCATGATGAACACTTCAGGATACCCCTCTTTTGCGAATATCTCCTTAAGAAATTCAATGATTACCTCTGTAATAATATGACTGCCAAATTTACCTCTGGCCATTTTGAATGATCAATAACCACAAGAGCAAACTTTCTGCCAAGTAAACTCGGTCCAGTCTACAGGTTATGAAGGTGCAGGAACCACAATCCTGACATTCTCTTACAACTCAAACTACCATCCTGTCTAAGCCAGGCCACCAAAAACTGGACCTAACCAACCTTTTCATTGAGGACATACCTCGATGTTGCCTATGCTCCAACTGGAGAATGACAACTTGCATACCTACTGGGGGTATACATTTACCACTCTTGAACAATAATACTCCTTCCAGTTCTAATTCCGCAGCAACTTTTAAGAAAGGAAGTACTTCTAGCAATAAAACATCTTTCTTGGGCCATCCCTTCAACACATACTCTTTCACCTTTTTCCATAATTCATCTTCCCTGCACATGTCTGTCCAGACTTTTCCATCAATACCCTCAAAGTCCTTCTCCACAACATCCTAAATGGTTACACCTGAAAAAACAGTCTGCCATGACATTCTTATTCCCAGGTACATATTCCACCTTAAAACTATACTCTTATAGTCTGGACATCAACGTAGCAATACGAGCAGTGGCATTTCTACAACCCTAGGTGACAAAATATGGACAAGCAGCTTGTGGTTTGTCCTGAGTAAAAAATTACTTCTCCACACATTATTGCGGATGTGCTCAATGGCCCACACACAATCAAGTAATCATTTCTCAATTACCGCATACTTCCTCTCAGCTTCATTCCATGTCCTAAATGCAAACTCCACATTCCACTTATCTGTTCCATACCTCTGAGACAACACTCCTCCTAAGCCATACATACTAGCATCCACAGTAATTGCACATTCTTTACCCACACAAAATGTTTTGATAGTGGGTGCCTCCAGAATGTCATTTTTGATTTGTTGAAATGCACATTCATGCTTGTTAGGCCATTCAAATTTCACATCTTTTCTGGTCAATATACGCGGAGGCTTCATCTTTGTTGCTAAATGCTTAATTAATTTGCTATGGTATTCGCACATTCCTGCAAACGATAATAGCTTTTCTCTGGTGTCTGGTGCAGGAGCCTTCACTATGGCATCTACTAAATATTTCTTAGGAACAACCCCCTCTCCTGACAAATTGTGACCCAAGTATTCTACAGAGGTGCAAAATGACTTACATGTAGCTTTTCTTTAATGTCAAACCATGGTCCTCCAAACTTCTGCACACCTCCCCCAGATGAGTTAAATGCTCTTAGTGATCCTTAGAAAATATAAGTACATCATCCTGGAAACACTTTACAAATGAGTCACAGCCTTTGAATATGTGATAAATAGCCCTTTGAAACACTGATGCTGCTGATACTAAACCAAAGGGCATCCTCTTGAATTGGTATAACCCCAATGGCATAATAAATGCAGTGCAATGCCTAGAAGCTTCTGTCAATTCTATTTGGTAGTAAGCAGATCTTTGATCCAGAGTAGAGAACACAGCAGCTCCTTCCAACATACTCACAACCTCATTTATATTGGGAAGTGGATGACAATCAGAAATTAAATTAGCATTTAAAGCTCTTAAGTCCAAACAAAGCCTCAAAGACTGATCCCCTTTTCTCGACAAAACTAACCCATTCTTAAGATTTACTTCTTCAAGTATATCTTCTTTGATCATGTCCTCCAACATCACCTTCAAATATTTTCTGATATTAATTGGAACATTCCTTAATTTTTTTCTCACAGGAACTGTCCCCTTTTTTATTTTAATCTCATGAGAAAATCCTATTAACTTACCCAATTTGTCAGAAAAAACTTGAGAAAAATGGTTTTCACATTTGTCTGCTATGATGAGAACCGGTTCGCTACTCCTGGGATTTTGTATAATTACTAGTTTCCGCTAATCCCTCCACCCAAGTACATTCACACCTTTGACAGCCACATACAACTTAACATCGACCTTCATACATTTAAGTTCCAATTCAACAAGATTGTAGCCAACAACATCAATAGCAGTACCATCAAAACTCTCTGCCACGATGTCAGAAGGATTCAATTTGTTCATGTCTAAACACTTTCCCAACTTCTCCATGAAATATATTTCTGTAATTTTTGTCCATGGAGACCCTGAATCAGCCATGACTTCTAGGTGCTCACCCAACACTCTAACAATGCATTTGAGTGGGCCTCTGACCCCTACTTCCTCATCCTTACCACGTTTAATAGAGAGAACAACTCCTTTAGCTCAAATGTCCACTTTACCACACTCACAGTTGTTGTCATGTCTCCCAATTTCACTAAGCAAATATATTTTACTCTTTGAGTGGCACTATTATTGTTTTTCCTTTTGATATCTCTGCTGACACGAGCAAAATGTCCTGTTCGTCCAGACTTCACACATTCTTTCCCAATGGCAGGACAATGAGCAAAAGAAGCAATGTGATTGATACTTCCACACCTGTAACATGTAATATTTTTGCCTACATCACTTTTTTTTATACTCACGGCCATTGGTTACACTGCAAAGATTGGCCTCTGTAGTATTAACAGAACATACCTCCTCACTATTGGGATCCATTTACTCACTACAGACATCCACTTTTTTGACTGCTCGAATGCCTTAGCAACAGCAATAGCATCTTGTAATTTAGCATCCCCTACAATCTATAACTGCTCTTGTATTTTATTACTTTTTACATGAACTACAATTTGATCTCGTATCATTTCATCTGTCATTTGTCGTAAATTACATGACATAGAAATTCCTCGTAATGCTGTCAGACACTCATCAAAAGATTAATTCTCCTTTTGCGTCCTGGTGTAAAACTTGAATCTATTCAGCACAATGCTGGTTTGAACCTGAGAACCATCCTAAGTAAAGCTTTCTTGTACACATCGAAATCCTCTTGTTCTACCTGTGGTAAGCTCCTAAAACAACTTGACCCTCTGATCCTAGACAGTGTAGTAATATAATTTTTTTTCCTTTCAGCTCCCATTCCTTGACCATATATGGTAGTCATATAGGTTATGAATTCTTCTTTCCACCTTACCCAAGGCACAGCTGGTTCTCCTTATTAGGTAAGAATTTCCCTGGAGGATCAAACTGCATAGTTGACTAAAATGACTACTAATGCTAGAAAGTAAGCTCACAAAATATAAAATAAAACAAAGTAATATTATCTCAACAGTACCAGGTGCCTTTCAATATGTCAGTAGTAATCCTTTGATCGCAACTGTCCCATATGTTTATTCCAGGAAACGCTTTGAAGTTCCTGATTTGCTTCGATGAGATCGACAATTTCCAGTGATTCAGCCAATGGAAATGTGGCTTATATCCTCCAATCCAATGGAGACGTGAAAAACGTGCAAGCCAATAGCAGCACGTTGCTGATCGGCTACTGCACGTCACGTGTCACGCTGCTATGTGTCACACGCGCACTCTTCAGGTCTGCGCTCGCAGTTAGCAGAGACAGCGAGGAAGTGCACAGCATGGAACGCCTCTGTCCCTGGAACTCCTTCGTGCTTGCTGAATGCCGTGAGGGGGCGCACAACTTGGAATGCTGCAGATTTGTAACATGCTGGTAATGAACGCTGGTAATCGCGTGTGACTATAACAGCAATTGTAACGCTGTGAGTCTAAAGTTAAAGTTTATGAAATTGCTGCATCAGTACTTGCCCCAAGCAATAAGCTTTCCCTCTTGCAAAGCGTCGCTGTTACAACGTATGAAATAATAGACTCCAGGTCTTGTAGAAATCAGGTTCTTGTAGAATCTTTGTCCAGAAGCAGGATCTGTTCCTGTGCTGCCACAATAGATGACAGATGTGCCTCTGGACTCCATGCCAATTGTAGAAAGCAAACTCCAGACAAAAATGTATGAAATATATGTCTTTAATGGCACAACAGCATTGCATGTCTTGCCTTGAAGCCCTGCAGAAGCAAACTGACTTCAAGGCATTCTGTGTTCCAAACAGTGCTTAGCAACAGTGAGGTACAATCAAGGCATAACATAAATAACAATGAAAAGAGAATATAACACAAAGCACCGGAAAGAGCCTGCTGAACAGGAATAGGAAGTTGGGGACACTGGGGCACTCCCTTCTTCTTAAGAAAAAAGTTAAAAAAAGAAAAGGACTCCTTGCACAAAAAAGTGCAGCCAAATGTTAATTTGAGGAGTTTTTTTTAAATCCAAATCATAATTTCAAGAAGGTTTTGATGCTGCTCTGGGAGAGAACCTTCTCCAGATTGCAGTTGCTGTAGTTTCTGAGTGTTCGGGCTTGGGTTCTTCACAAAAATTCCACCGGAAGTCCGATGATGTGCCCGAATTATGTGTTCGCGATCACAAACTCTTGCGGTACCATGCGGCCACCTAGCAAATCTCGTGGCACTCGCAAATGGCTCAGGAACTCTCATGGGCGATTGCAGGCACCCTGTAAGTCACTCCCACACATGTTCTACATGTAACACGGAGTTGCCAAAACTATGCAAACTCTGTGAGGGGAGCAAAGTTTTACACCCAGGGTCATTAGTTTTTCTGAGACTGCATTGTTTACACATCTAGCTTTGCACAACATTATCAGATGCCTCAAACATCATGTACAAGGCCTCTTTACTAACTATATACAAATGTTATTCTATTGTCATCCAACGGGCGACATAGCTATCTACATATTCATACCATTGCTAATCTACAACGCATATCACAAGGCTGCTTTCTATAATAAATAATGAGCATCCTGATAGATTAGCAGAGGAGGCACCGAGGGTCCCTATATGCTGAGACATCACCACACAGCGGTCTGACATCTACGTGAGGGGTGTCCAATTCGTGACCAAGACGGAGTTTCTTCATTCTCTCCTGGCAGGTAATAGGGTTGGATCGTCCCTTGGGGAGATGATTGCCTTTACACCCACACAACCTTTAAGTACACTTAGAATAGGGTTTTGCATAGTAGGAGTATGCCTGATTACTGCCTTGTTTATAAACCATGGTAGAGCTGCACCTACTATTTACTCTGCTGCTGCTTGTAATCGCTATCATCTGCTTCTGTCTACTGATGAGTGCAGTACATATATTCTATACAAGAAAGAATAACAAGTTCAATAAACTTATTGAAAATATCCCACTGTGTATTGTGAATATTTCTCTAATCACACGTAAGCATGAGTGACTGAGCGAAAGGTTCAGATCTGTTTCCACAATCCCTGAGGGGTCAGGGTTGTCATGTTCAGTAGTTGCTAGAAATCATTCACTCTCTGGTAAGGTTACAGGGGGCTTACAATAGCACTATGAGTTAGCTGTTCTATAGGCCAACATATCCTGCCGGGGTGCCCGGAATCAGTCTAGGCATCTCACCCAAAGTTATTTTGTCCAAACAAACGTGCAGGTCCTACGTATTAATGGGATCTACACAACAAGGTGCCACCAACGTTGGTTGGGCTCTTATTTAACAGTCTTTCTGAGTAATTCATTTGTGCTTTTCTCAGAGACCCCTGCTCACCTCCAAACCTGAGACATCTGTGGTGGCAAGGAAAAATCCATCTCATCTGAGTAGGTATACCCTATGTATTTGCTATACGTTATTTCAACATTGTAGGATAAAATGTTCCCACATTTGTGCTAACCCTATCTTTACAAATTCATCTACAATACTCCCACTTTCTTGACAATGTCCATTAACGGAAAATAAATTGAAGAACAGGCAGTTAGACTAAATATTACAGAAAATTGCAGAAATTTAGTTACTCTGAAATTATTACATTGGGGCCTCCCGTCGACGGGTGGAGATGTTACCTCCGTGGTTGAGGCACACAAAGCATTCAGAACAGAGGTATTCTACTCTTGAGTTAAATTACCGCCTTCAGATGCTCATATAAACATATTTCACACTTACTTTGAAGATTACACCAGAGGAATTCTTCCCATTTGTGATTATAGAAAATCCGTTAACTTACCGAGAACATATAAATTGGCTCCAAGGCTCCCTCCCCCATACCATAGAAAATGTGAGACTCAGTCCGCTAAGTAAAGAAGAAGCAATTTGGCTGGTCCTAGGTGGCTATTCACTGCATTCCAATCTTGCTAATTTAGATGCAGTAGAAATAACAGCACTATACCAAGGCTTAGTAAAAATGTACAGAAACCTCATGCAGTACATTATGCGAACACTCATAGTTAACTCTCCACGGATGGCTCAGGCTGCGCAACCTCAATTGGCTGCTATGGGTATCCGACCTCAATAACTGAATGCCATTATGGGAATCGTTCACACCGGTTGGGAGAAAATTCTGTTCTGGATAGCACAGAAAACAGGCCGGCTTGAAGGAGTTTTTTCCCAGATGGGACCACAGAACAAACACAGAATATTAACAATTTGCTTGCCATTGCGGATGGCCTCCCCAGTGGTAGATTATGCTACTTGGGATACATTCTTGGCTGCAGTCTACACCAGAACTCATGGTACCCCTTCAATAGAAGTTTTACTTGATGCACTGAAACAAGTACAAACTGAGTACAGGACAGGACCTGTCATGAACCTAGGGATGAAACTGATGAGCAATGTTGCTGCAGTATTAACCATTATGTTGAGTAACATAAAGGGGGAAGCAGCAGCAGGAGCAGGAGCAGGAATTGACTAGAATTGTCGAAGAAAACAATGCAATGCTAGGTAGAGATAATTTGGGAGCCAGACTTTGAAACCACAGGTTAAGAGTAATTCTGAAAAGGATTACTCTAAGCAAGCACCTGATTCTTTCAAGAAGAAATGGTACAATAAACAAAAAAATCAAATCAAAATAAAACTCAATCACGGGGTGAGTCTCCTCAGCAGGAATCCACTGACAAAAATTATTATTTAAGAAACTGTGATGATATTTGAAAACCTGACAGGTATCAGGATACTGATACACGTGCCTCTCTTTCTTTTCAGGATTTATCTGATGCACGTTGAGAGAGAACTGGATGGTCAGAACGCAGATCAGATGAGCGCATGAAGCCGAAAAGGGAAACACATCACACTTCCAACTGCATCCTTAAAGAGGACAAAAAAAAGACTCAAAATCCTCAATTCCAAAAGAAGAAGGTAACTGGAATTAAAATAAGACACTCCAAAGCTACTTAGGACTCTGCATCTGATCGGGGAGTGGGCAGTAACAATGCTGGACAGTGCAGCAGAAGTCTCAATAGCTCGCCAGAACCTGATGGATTATCTGGTGGTAGTAGCGCTGAATGAGCATATCACGGTGGAAATACCTGATACAAGGGTAAGTGTCTCACATCGTTTATACAAAATAACACTCCAAATGGAGAGGTAAATAGCCAGGATCATCAAGGCTATCTTTTGGGAGAACCTGACATACACTTATGACATTCTTTTAGCTGAAAAGGATTGGCCGCCTGAGTTCGTAATGGAATGCCCAATGGGGAAAATGGTAATTTTACGGGCTTTTTCTGACCTCGTTCCTGAATCAGATAAATATTCATATGCACAGCAGTGGGAGTTAGCACTAGCACCTGCTTTATACCGCAATTATGTTGGGTGGGATGATGAGTCCCGGGTGTAATAAAAAATTGCAACTCATCCCTGAATGACCCCTTGTTTCCTGTAATGAAACCGGACATTTCATACCATCTAGTCTTAGACTACAGATATTTGAACACTTCCACACTCCCATTTGCAATACAAAATACACATAGTGCTGCACTGATGAATAACATTGTGCGAAGCAAATACAAAACAACACATGACATCTCAAATGGATTTTTCTGCCATAATATAGCACCTGGTAGCAGATATTTGAACGCATTTTCAACTCTAGGTTCACAGTAACAATTTTGCCATTTACCTCAATGGTATAAGAGCAGCCCAGGGCTGTTCTCAGCAAGGGTAACAGAGTTACTTCAAAGTTTTGATGAGGAGGAATTGTCCTATGTAGATGACATCTATCTGACGGACGATGAATTAATGGAACACTTGGCTAGAGTGAACCACATAATCCTGGGGTTCACATTATGAGTAAAACCGTTCTATGATTTATTCAGTCCTGATTTTTCAATCAACCATTCAAAACAGGATCACACAAACATTTTAGGTTCCGTACAAGCTGATATGATAGCTTCCAAACATTTGCGCACATGTGTAAACACAACTAACCTTGTGATCTGCATAGGCGCTGGACCCACCGGGTACACCTATATCACTTTCAATAAAGGTGATACTGTACCCATTGCATACAAATCACATTTGTACACAAACATTGAAATGCGTTTTGCACCAACTGAGAAAATGGTCACAGCAGTACAGACTGCTCTCGTGAGAGAGAGAGAGAGCACTAGCTCAAGGTAAAAGAATAATTGTCATTACCCGAGAATCGACCTTAGATGCTGTCACAAAAGCAAGTGTCCCAAATGCCAAAGCACTACATCCATGTCGGATTCAATGGGCAAATTCTCTCACTGCAACCAATGTAGATTATAGATTCGATTCTACACTGCAAACACAAGCATTCCTGCAGTACGAACAAGAATATTCTATGCCAGATGAAATAGTGCCTCTAGATTGATATGAATACATAATTTATACCAATGGATCTGCTCAGCCTGCCCTAGGGACAAAACACCATAATTCCACAGCATGCACAATAGTAAATGGGTGCATGCATGAAGGAAAGTCCTGTCCTGTAAAAACACAGTCAGTTCTTAGCGGACTGTACAGCGCAGCTGGCAGAACTCAAAGCCCTGATATTGGCACTACAAAGAACACATACTGAATTCCTCACACTTGTAGTGAGCAGTTCATACTATTGTGTTCAGTCCTATAATGAAAGTCTTCACTATTGGGGCCAAAATGGATTTCAAGATTGCAAGGGTTTCACAATTAAGCACAAGCTGCTTTGGGAAAAAGTGGCAAAACTGAAAGAATGCTTGCCACAGGCTCATGTTATTCACACATTTAGTCATCAGGGTGTTGGCGTTCATGTTGAAGAGAATTCCATGGTTGATAAGGCTGCTAAGGCCACAGTTCACACTGAGCTGTTGCTGCAACCACTTGTTCAAGTACAAGAATAGACAGAGACATCATGGTGGCCGTCAATGCTGATCGGAGTGACACCCACCTGCCGAAAGATTTCCCCCTCAAGTACTCCTACAAGTTAGATTCACAAAACATTCCGTATGCTCAGATTTCATGTGTGAGGATTGAGTAATACCAAACACTGATCATAGATTGGGGTTAATGCTAGCTTCACATGAGGGTCCGGGGTCAGCACACACCGGGGTCACTGCTACAGTTCCACTACTGAAGCATTGCGATTGATGGCCAGGTCTTACAAGAAAGACCAAGGACTGTGTCCCCAAATGTTACATCCGCTAGCAAATGAAGGGTTTCATCATAGCACATCCTCCACAGACAGCCTTATTGATCGCAGACAAACCTTCAGCAGTTGTTTATTTGGATCACTGCAGCCCCTTACATTCAGAAGAGGCTTACAAGTACATCTTGGTGGTAGTGAATCCATGCTCCAGATTCCTGTGGGTTCGCCACAGCGATTGGCTGACACTCAAACTGTTATAAAAGATTTGCGAGTCTTCATCTGGACATGCGCAATTGGCACACTACATTGCAACAACGACCCGGCGTTTAGCTCTCAGGCTTACAAAGAAGCAATGGGAAGTTTGGGTGTGGCCTTGTGGTACTCTTCCTCTACCATCCTGAGGGAAATTCGGCAGTTGGGAGGAAAAACTGTGACGTAAAGCAGTCTTTAATAGCAAGGGTATTAGACTCGGGTGGCAGTTGGATCAATCACCTATTAAGGGTTCAGATGGTACTCAATATCATGCCAAGAAAATCCCTGGGGAGTTGTACTCCTTATGAACTCCTGTTCAGTGTGAGAATGTGGGTACCAGACCTCAATAATGTAAGCACAGTGGTGACAGAAACAACGTTTGACATCAATGAACGTTTGGTTGTTTTACAGGAACTCAATGAATTCCGGGGCACACAAAGCAACACACTGCAACTGGAGAAGTGAAGGTTATACCTGCAAGACGAGCCTGGGTCCCGAAGATTGGGTATCTAGTCAAAGAGAAAATTGTGGACAAGAAAGAATTTGGGCCATCCTACAGAGCGCCCAAACCTGTCCTGGCTGTCAAAGGTACTGCAACTGTACTTCTTCCGCCCCTTGCCAGTCGCAGAGACAAAAGGTTTGTCTTAATGGATCGGATCAAACCAAACTTTGTGGCCGATTCACAACTGTAGGCCGCGTGGACTCCTGGTTAGCCACGGCACTCCACTCGCTACCATTCAAGAAGTTCAGAAGGAAGCTTTAATAACAACAGAACATTCCCTTCTGCAAAGAGAATCTGTAAACAACAATGAAGTGATACTTCTTCCTGCAGAAACAACTACAACTCTACAGTCAACTAATACAAAAATCTCAATTTGAATGATTGATGACATCTTTGTGAGTATAACACAGATCGAGTCATCTCCCAGTTCTAAAAAACCTGCTGGGCTTCCAAAATAGGCCGGACAGTGTCTGGCTACTTCGTGCATTATGACAACTTCTCATTGGATTCAAGTGAGCCTGAGCTGCCACCACTGCCTCTCCCTTTCAGGCTGTGAATGTAAACTCTCTATCTCTGGCTGAAAAAGATATACTCTGTTGCTCCATGGATACATCTCTGGATTACAATTGAATTACTTTTCCTTGACCTTTGGATTGGTTTGGTAACTCTCTTTTTCCTGCTCCTGAATGGACATTATCTCCCAGGACGCTCTGCAGTACAACTTGTGAACTTGGTTATGAAACCACATGCATCATCGCACCGTGAACTAAGGGACCTGTCCCTGGTGAACATTACAGCAGTGCCAGTTCTGGAAGAAATGGTATGAGATAGGGTATCATATGATGTGTATGGTCCCACTGAACGTTTGCAAATTCCATATTTGTTTAAAATTTCCTTAACTTATATCATTACCTCTAGTATTTTCACTGATGATTGGGACATTGAAACTATGCATAATTTGCTTGTAGATCGAGAGAATACAGCTGCATTTTCAATTCATGAATTGTATAATGGTACATCTAATTTTGATGCCAAGTTCTGTTATCAACAGTATGGTCACCATTGTTTACACAAATTAAGTAGCCCACCAGCTGTTTACAATTACACTAAATGGGAACATTGCCAAACACTGCCAAAAGGTAGTTCAAAATCATTTGCACAAATGTTTGCTTATTTTTCTGGTTTTGACACATCAGACCCAGGCTGATTACAGGCTTGCACCTACACCAGCAAAGAAAAATATAATAACAAACACAAAGCTGATTTACTCTGCTTCCTTTATTTCCCAACTGTCTGTTCAGGGTTTTGACTTTTGGAAAGACACCATAGACACCAACGCTCTAGGGGACAAAAGACTGGCAGGTTCAGGGAACTGAGGCTTTCTTTAGAGCATGCCTCATACCACATCAAATAATTTTCCTGAATAAAATTGTGCAACAAACTTCCTGTCTTGGAATAGCCAAGATTAAGGATTTGAACACGCCTCATATTCCTACGTTCTCATGCTTTGAGAACTGGCAGCATCTAACACACTCTAGTGAGGATACACTAGATACCATGATACGTAATGGTGCTTTTAATTCATCGGATCCTAATTGGAAGTGTTGGTTCCTTTGGCCTGTGGACACAAATGGGTGTCAATCTAGATTCCTGGGTAACACCGAAGAGTTTAGAATCAATAGGCCTGATTAGTGATAGGCACAAATATAACACTCTGGGGTGGTGACATCATATAGTGTTGGGAAGTTGTGCCTTTATTGGCTAAAAACCTCAACACTCTCTCAGGTAAAGCAACACTTGTCCCTTCTTTCTGATGACATGAATCTCAGGAATTTTCTATTAGGTCCCCAGAAACCACGTCAAAAGCACTTCCTGTATGGAATATCCAACAAACTGTGGAAACTTTTTCAGAAGGAAGATGCTGAGAGATTGCAACAGATTGACAGGGTTAATTTAGAAAACATAATTTATTCTCTGGGCAACATAGTGTTTTCTCCAATTTACATTATACAGCAAGAGATATTAATTTTACAGCATGGACAGTCATAATTACGGTCAACCATAATACTGAGCTGTACGTTACAGACACTATGTTCTGGCCATGTGCTGTGGTGTTACAGCAATAGTTTCAGTCTGTTTTCTGCATATGATCTAACAGATAGACAGAAATTAATAGCATGGAGAGGTGTAAAACATACAATTTAGCACATTAAAAAATGAGACCACTTATCTTTAACCATGGCTGAGACACCATCCACTGACTGGATAATCCATGGTTATATCACCCTACCGGTCATGACTTTCCAATTTAAATATTGTCTCCAATACCACTTTTGATCCACCCAAATCAGAACCGCTTTGTCCGAGTTCACAATACATTGCTTAATCTGAGACACCTTTTTCATAATATGTCAAAACCCCTGCTGGACTATTCTATGGCCTCTGTGGCCATCTTTGATGTAGATGTATAGAAGGCCTTCAGTTCACTCAGGTAAACCAACCAAATTGATCAAGCTGCATATATAGGCCCAAAGGCCTGGCTATGCACTGGCTGAGTGTATTTGTTCTCATGGATCATCTAGAGAGGCACCACAGAAGGCTGTTTACTCTCACCCATACAGTTTGCCATGAAAAGGAAGCCTTTGGCTTGTCATTTTCAGGGATACTGAGCTCCCCATAAGGAGATGATATTCTGCATTATATCTGAAACCCCAGATGCAAATCCAAGAGATAAATAACATGTTGATTGTGGCAAGCCCTCTCTGTTCCATTTGGGCAACGCGGACTTTCAATTCTACATAGCATAGATTCATCCATACTATACAGGCAATATCCCATCTTTAAATACTTAGGTATACAATCTGGACTCAGATCAGATAGCTGAAAATATAGGCAGAACCCTAGGAAGCATTGGTGCTGGACGTTAGGGTGAGGGGGGTAATACAGCTCTCCTAAAAACACCCATGCTGGAGTTCAGGTGAGCAGCAAAAAAGATACTTTAACATTTTGTGTTTATCTATTTACATTTGCTGCGCATTCAAAGACAAAGGTCAAGGGACAGGCTAGGTCTTCTGACAAATCGCTACTTATTGGGAAACAGGTGTTTACGTTTATTTCTTTGACCACAAAGTGAGAGGATTTTGTAAAAGTGGTCTAGGTGGCAATCTTGCTGGGTTACAGGAAGTGAAAAGAAAGTCTATAGGATGTCAGTTTTCGAATACACAGCAACATTTAAATACCTGTAAAAGAACTATACACAGATTTAAAAATACATGTTGGTGATGTGCAAATGAGAAATATTCTCTGAAATCCAATTACCACATGGTATTGATTTGTGCACTATATAGGTTTACAAGTAAACCTGCGTGTTTATGCAAATTTAGAGCCATTTCAATTGAAAATGTGCTTACTATAAATCACAGTGCACTACCTCAAAAGTTCTCCAAAATGCACCACCAGCTACATACCATACCCTTACCACTCTCCAGCTAAATAGGTGTGGTACATTTGCCATGCTGGTTTTCTGTGCTACACTTGGAATTTTCACATTCCCTATGACTTCAGTGATATAACTTTAATGACAGCATACTCACACTGAAAATTGTTCCAGCAGCACTGCAAGGAAGTATTGAGAACTCTGCACAATTATGAAATACCACTGTCAGTGATGGGAAAGGTCCCCCTTTCAAATATGGTAGTACTTCTTCATATTTATAATTATTTGCAAACATACCAGTCAACACTATCACGCTTAATCTGGGGAGATAGAAGATGCAGAGTGGGTGTACCTAGAACACATATATCACTACATATTTATAGAATTTTGACACACAACCACAATATGTCATGCAACTGGTTGAAAACTCCTAAACAACAGAGGCATTATTTCTGACCTCTGCTACTGTGCAGAATACACTCTGGGTGGGCATTGTTGACATGGCAAAACATCATAGGGCTCAACTGCAGGCTAGTACGGATAGCTAAACATGATTGGGTAAAATACCTGAAAAATCTGAATGAATACAAGTTAAACTTCATTAAACTACCCTTGGAGGGGCTACTTTGGATAACTGGGTTGTCACCAATCTTTGATAAGTGTATTTGTAGAAGGCATGCATTTGTTAAGGTGACCAATATGTTTATTTTGGGCATGCCATGAACTTTTGATGAAGTGATATAGAATTTTGAGACCCTTCTGGGACAATTCCTGGTCTTTGGGAAATTGCCAAGAGCAGTAAGTCAGGCCTGGAACCAGGGTGAATTTGTTGCCAGACACCTAAATAATTAAACATGCATTGCTAACAATGGAAGGAGGGAAGACACACATCACAATCCTGTACAAAGAACTATTGTGCACCACCGCCAAATATTTGTTAGCCTTGCAATACACATGGATGATGTCCTTAAAGAAGGACATGGATGAAGTTGAATGGTACAGGGCATTAATTTGCATACGACAGGAAAAATAAATATTAGATTAGCATATACCCAAATAAAATTTCTGCAACAAATATACCTTATAACGAACAGACTACAAAGGATATTGGGTGGCATGCAGTCTTTACCTCGTTGTGTTTGTCCTGCATGATGTTATCCTGCAGGTAAATACCAAGCAGATAAGTAACACACAAGCCTTTGTTGGTACTTTACCTGACAGTTCTTTAATGATAAGTAATTTTTTTTAAATGACAAAAGTATTATGTTATTTAAAAAAAGAGTTAAAGAATGGGTAACGATTGAAGAATGTGTATGTGTAATGGAGGGGTTCAGGGGAGTGTAGATGTAGAGGTGAGTAAGGGGTAATAAGGTTCAAGTAAGAATAGAGGTAAAAAATGGTAAAGGGCTGCTCAGGATTCAGGGATGGGTAGATGTAAAGGGGCCAGGGCTTATTAGTGATCAGGATTGAATAGCGGTAAAGACAGTAGGAATTTGCTTGTGTTCAAAGGTGGTAAAGTTAAAGTGCAGAAAAAGTTTTTAGGGTTTAGGATCAGGTCAAGGTAAATGGAGGTAAGGATTGTTTAGGGTTCATGGATATGTAGGGGTAAACAAGGTAAGGCGTTGAAGGGGTTCGGGGAAATTGAACTACTCCAGCAGATTATCTGACCTGGAGATACTTCTTGACAAGTGCGGAATAGCAATGAGTAGGAAAGCTGTATCTGTCCCCCACTTGGTTAGTTGTGCTACTGATGTCATTAAATGGTAATTTAACAAATACCTAACAAATCATATAAAGTCCAATGATGGCATGTGCCCATATGCAATTTGCTTGTGAAATAAACAGTCTGATAAAAACTGAACAGAAGTCAAAAGGTCAGAACTCTAGACAGGCTATAGATATAAACAAGTGTGCTTAACAGTTCCAATTGGCAATCAGACACAAGGAACGCACTGAGGAGGGTAAGGTGGTTGACCCTATGGATTAGGTGCAGTGATCACCACCAACCAAGAGACAATTTGGTAAAACACTCAATGAATGTACAAGTAAATATGACACAACATTCCTTTATACCCTCACATAAAATATATCCCATACAATTCAATCCTCCCTCCACACATATCATTAGGCAACATTACACTGTAATATGTGCTTTGATTAACTTTGTCTTTTCATGATATCGAAAATGCTCTTTGATAATTGATGACGCCTTGTAAGACGCTTTTTGAACTATCTTGAAAAAAAAAGTATGTTATAAAAACCTCCTAGTAATGAGTTGGACTGCCTTTTCTCCCCTCAAGAAATGCACCCAGATCTCCATTGGGGCTCATCTTAAACTGCACAGACATTAATCTACCTTTGTGTGTAAGGAACCAGGCAAATGGCTTACAAGAATAAAGGTCCAATAGAAACTCCAATAACTAGTCTTCAAAGATCTAAAGCCATTTCCCACTACTGCCGCTCTCAACTAATCAGTAGGGATGTCCCTTTACAATTCTTACCTTAACCCTTATACCATACAAAAACCTTGCTGTGCCTCATCAAGTTTCAAATATTAGGACTTCCTTTAAAGGAACTGTTGGACCTGGCCATTTCCACTGAGTCATCCCCAAATGTTTTGTCTTTACCCTTCTGTTTACTGAACCAATTTTTGTTGGCTTTCAGGACTCTGCACACGTTACCACTTCTAACCAGTTCTAAAGGGCTTTTGTTCTCTCCTAAAACATGGTAGCATTGGCTTAAACCCAATTGGCATATTAATTTGCTTGTAAGTCCCTAGCAGGGTGGTACTATCTGTGACCAGGACCTGTAAATTAAATATCACTAGAGACCTGCAGCACTACTTGTGCCACCCACTTCAGTAGCACTTTAAATATGTCTTAGGCCTGCCATAGCAGCCTGAATGCAGTTTTAAACTGCCATGTCAACCTGGTGAAAGAAACCTTTCACCAGGTTTAAAACCGTCCTTTTTAATACACATAAGTTACCCCTAGGTTAGGCCCAGGACAACCTAGAGGTCAAGGTGCAATACATTTAAATAGTAAGACAGGTACTTTTAAGTTTTACATATCTTGGTAGTGAAAAACTCTTACATTAATTTTTTCAGTACTGCAAGGCCTGCCTCTCCTTGGAAAGCATTGGAGTTTCCCTATTACAGTTAATAAGCTTTAATTTCCAAATGGAAAAAGGTAAGCAGTTCATGTTTGGTGTCTTTGGAATCGTAATAAAAATTCCTAACGTATGATGAAGTCAGAGTTTAAATTACAATTTAGAAAATGCCACTTTTAGAAAATTAGCATTTTCCTGCATTATCCATTTGGTGCCTGCAATCTATTTCTGGGTCACATGACTGGGTGTAGTTTACAGTTGGGATTTGTGTATTCCTCCTAGACAGCCACACATGATAGGGAGCTAAGGTGTGCCTGAATTTGCCGTCATTGGCAGGATGGGTCAAGCTGAGCGCAGCCCCATTTACATAGTAATTGTAATTTAAAATCCAACTTTACCATAAGAGATGATTTTTTCATTAAAATTCCAAAGACACCAAACATGAACTGGTCATCTGTTCCCATTTGGAAGTCATACAGGGTTGGGGATCAAAGCATAGATGCCTGCACCAGTCTACACGTCCCTACATTTATAAACAAAAAAAGGTGCAAGAGGGATTGAGACACAATCCCCTAGGTCCCAATGTGAAGAGACCAAAGACTACCCACTTGGTCTCCCCAATACCATACAAAAAACAGACAGCCCTGCACACTTAAAGAAGTCAAACATGTAAGGTACACAGAAAGTAATTTTTAACACAACTGTTTTCCCAAAGAAAAGTCGATGTCATCCTTTATTCATTTTTCTTAATTTTTAAAAGCGTTTTTGCAACCGCCAACGCGTTTCGCCCACAATCGGACTTCTTCAGGGCTCACAATATATGTTTAATGCGTTTTTCTTATTCCGATGTGTTATGGCCAGTTGTTCAGCAATGATCTACTTACACTTGTGTTTAGAAGAAAATTCTGGCCGGTAAAGTTGTATCCACTCAGGGGTTTGCAGTGATAAGCATATACCAGTAAATAGACGCATCCGTCGCCACACAATCGTCTCGGTTTAAAAAGTGTCCGCCCTGAAGAAGTCCGATTGTGGATGAAACGCGTTGGCGGTTGCAAAAACGCTTTGAATAATTGAGAAAAATGAATAAATGATGAAATCAAAAAGCACAAGAAGACATCGACTTTTCTTTGGGAAAACAGTTGTGTTAAAAATTACTTTCTGTGTACTTTACATGTTTGACTTCCTTAAGTGTGCAGGGCTGTCTGTTTTTTCCATTTGGAAGTCATAGCTTAATAAATGTAATACAGTAGCTCCAATGGTATCCTCTGAAAGAGACAGACATTGCAGCAGTAAAAAACAAGTTGAAAGGTTATTCACTACCAGGACATGTAAAACCTAAAAGTACATGTCCATCTTTTTAAACACACTCCACCCTTCCCTCTGGGCTGTCCAGGACCTACTCTAGGGGTGACCTATATGTATTAAAAAGGAAGGATTTGGGCCTGTAAAAAGGTTTCTTTTGACAAGTTGAATTGGAAGTTTAAAACTGCACAAACAAGCTGCAATGGCAGGCCCCAGACAGGTTTAAAGGGCTTCATAAGTGGGTGGCACAGCCAGTGCTACAGACTCACTAGTAGCACTTAATATACACTCAACTCTGGCTTTGTTTTCCACTTTGCTACACTAGCAACAAAAGGGGTGGAGAACCTCAACACAAATACTGCGGCTGCTGACCAGATCTATTTGCATGTCTAATTACTTTAACTTTTAATGAACATTGAACGCACAGAGAGGTTTGTTGAGACGCCGGATGTAGACAGACGCCTTTAGAAGAGATCAATTTGGAAATTTCGAGCAGCTGTGGGACCAATTCAACTGGATTCCCTGTCACTCTGAATGTTCTGCAGCAGTTGAACTGTAAAACAGCCTGGCTCATTCTAAAGGAGACAGAACTGATAAAATAATTTTGCGTTCACTTAAGGTCAGTGTTAATACTTTGCTTTTGTTCATTAGAGTGTATGTAGGGATTTTGAATGACGCATTTCTTGAGCCAAACAAATGTGTTTAAAAGAGGTTTGGAATGCATGGTTTGCATTTCAAAGTTGTCATAAGCACACCTACGTATGCACACACATGTATCTAATTTGATGACGGCTGAAGCTTCAAGCACAACATTTGAAAGCAAAAAGTCACTCTGATCGGTGATAGCAGGTAAGCCCATTCAGAAGCATCAACATCATCAATTAACAAAGAATGAATTGCTCATTGCGACACATTATCTAAGGTATACGGTAACAGAAGTATTTTTAAAGTGAGTCGTGTGAGTTTGAACATGTGAATTCAATTTATTTTGTTTAAAAACCATTACAAACATACACACAGTTCTACATTTTGTTTGGTAAAATCAAAGCAGTACATGCACATTTAATCATTTACAAGGGTCAACCAATATTTATACAGAGAATGGTTTGATATAAACCAATAAATAATTAATTCAGAACGTTTTAACATTTCAAACCCATCTTGTCACATGCAAATCCAACTGCAAGTAGATATCCACTCAGGCCCAAAAATATGTGTGGCCTTGTATTGTATCTCAGGACAGTTAGAGCTTCTTGATGTTTCCTGAACCCCATTTAGTTACAAGGTGGACAAATCCATTTCTTCCTAATCTTGTCATAGGCTGTGCGAAAGAAAAAAATAAGTACAATATTTTTTGTGATGCCTAAAGTACATAAAGTAAAAATGGGCTCATCATCAGTATTATTATATGAATTCCACCTTGTGGTGAAGACTTTGATTTGATGAATTTCATAGCGAAATTTCATATACAATATTTTTGCCAGATGGGGTTAGACAGTGTCTAAAAACTCCTAAAAACTTGGGATCCAGTTGGTAGTTAGACATTTTGTTGTCAGCCTGCCTAAGATTGGATTACAGTGGAGAGTATTCAGAACATAGTCCCTATACATTTGCTTTAGATGTTTCTTAGAACTTAGTTATAGTGCTTGAGGCTCACTCCAATAGGAAAATAGGCCAAGTTTAGTAAACCAAGTCTGAACATGTCGAAGCCAAGGGAAGGTTAGAGTTCTGTCAAGATCCTATAATTCCCTAAAGCCTTCTCTGTAATGTGCTGGTTCCTCTGTTGTCCACAATCTTATCCAATAGAGCATAGGACTCAGAACTGCAAAAGGTTTGCTGTTTAGATCATGGTACAGAGGTATTAATGGTGTTGATCTCAATAAACCTAGTAGCCATCTCATGAACTTATTGTTGCTATTAACAAGCTGTTTATATTACCTATACCCCACAATGCTGCCCCTCAACAAGCTGCTGCATGTGCCTTGTGTTGTAAATCTCTAGGGCTGATGTAATCACTTTGTTCATGGACATATGTTATTTATTAAAGATTGCCCTTGAGCTGTGTGTAAGGACCATTTTTGTGTGGTTTATTTTGGAATTCCATGGTAGTCTAGAATGTAGTGTTACACAGATATAACTGAAGTTTAATACATTCTCCAATTTTTCTTTCCCAACTGTAATATTTCTGTGGGGTTTTATGGCAATGTACATTGTCTTACTGATGTTTATTTTTAACCCTGTTCCAATGCAATATGTATTGAAACCATCAGCTAGATTCTGGAGGCGCCTTGGCATTTTTGTCAGACCAAGATGGCATCCTCTGTGAAAACTAACAAGGGGACAGGGGTGCCGTGGATCTTCGTGAAATCATGACTGCATTTCTAGAGATGGTCAACAAAATCAATGATATATAGTGAGAGCAGGGTAGGAGCGAGTACACACCCCTGCCTCACTCCGCTGTTAATAGGGATTGATTCCGGTAACATCGCCATGCACACCCCAACGGACTTTGGCATTATTAGCTTCGTGCAGACTAATTAACTGGTTGTAAATGTCATCTGGTACACCTTGGTTCTTTACAGGGGCCCATAAAGGGCCTTTTGGCACAAGGTCAAACATCGCTCTTAGAATGATTATCCCCAGCACACGTAAACACTTTTTTTCAATTAATATCATAGCATTTTGTGGGCAATGTTCGAAAACAATTGAATAAAGATTAATGTCTTTTTTTCCTTTTTTCTTTCTTTTATTGTCACGTTCTTCTGGCAGCCTGACAGTCACAGCCAACACGTGTTTCGTCGCTAATGAGCAATCTCCCGCGACTTTATCAAGGCTGTATGAAATAAACAAAACAAACAATGTACCACCTTACAAAATTATAGGTGTACATAAAGCTTAAACCATAGTAATGTTAGAACGTGCTCAAAAACAACCACAAGCAAGATGGCGGAAATTGCGTGGTAGGCCAGAATAAAACCAAATTAATAATTTGGGCTAAGTGACCCAAAAGAAAATTACAGCGACGGAAGAGAGAATCCCAGAATTATTAGCGTGAGTTTGTGATTTCACCGTGACGCGATCGCATAGTGGGACTATATATAAGTCAAAGGATTTTGGATGGTGCAGCTGAAGATGATGTCAAGTCTAGACAGCGTGGACCCTTAAGCCCAAGATTCAGTGATGAGAGTGCAGAGAGAAATTTTGTAGATATAAATTCCTCTGTCTTGCTTGACAGTGATCTAGAATTATGAATAATGAGATAAATGAAGGTCGTGCGTGGTCAGGTTATGTATGAATTTGTGATGCCAAACTTAAACATAAAAAAACTACTTGTATTGTGGTGATAATTCCAACCCACAATAATGGGTTCTGTTCCCCGCGACGTCACACTATTGTTAGAAGAGATGACCAGGGGTCCAATTATGTCCCTGGAGAAAAAGTTCTGTGTATCCTGAAATTAATGTTGAGTATGTGTTTAAAAGATGTGTCACAGGACGCATTGTACATCGAATCAAAACACCCAAAATCCAAATGTGAGGTTCATCGAATCCTAATGTATGTGGCAAAATTCGCAAAGTATGCTATCCTATTCTGAT
This sequence comes from Triturus cristatus, assembly GCF_964204655.1. Taxonomy (NCBI): domain Eukaryota; kingdom Metazoa; phylum Chordata; class Amphibia; order Caudata; family Salamandridae; genus Triturus; species Triturus cristatus. The sequence continues at coordinate 272,175,224 of NC_140582.1, forward strand.
CACATGATCGGTAGTAATGAAGGGGTATGTTAAGTATTTAAACATTGTCACTGGATCGTAACATATCTAGGATTTAAAAGTTACAGAGTGTAAGGATAAAATGCAAACTAGTCACTTGTATCATGAGCCACATGACACATTAATTAAGTATCACGCTGTTGTTGGCTAGTTATATTATGCGCAATCATACCATGTGAAGTATAAAGAAGCAAGCAAAGTCGCGTCACGTGTTCTAATAAATCTACCCTCTAATGTACTTATGCCACAAAAGTAGAAAGCCCTCACATCTAAGCCAGTGCTCCAGAAAATACTGAACACTTGATGCTTATGTGCTCTGCCGGCCAAATTCTATCACGATGATAAAACATCGATCCTAAGTCGCTGTTTGAAACGTCTCATGCAGCTAACTAGGTCCTCCAGGCTCTTACCGTTATATTGTAGTTGTAATTCTTGAAGTCGCTCCTCCCGTCTTCCCGGTGTGTCGGTGCGCGGTAGCGATGCACGCCATATCTGTGACTACATGGACTTCCTGACATGATATGTTAAAATGGAAAAAGGACTGTTTGTGTTTCCTCTAACCAGTGCAGTGTAATGGAAAGAGGACTAGCTATCTGTTGTATTTTTGGCGGCCATGTTTAAGACCATACAATTTCACATAAAACCAATGTGTATTTATGGAGATCGTAACAAAGCCAAGCTTAGTCAGTAGTTGAATAAGTGTCATGCATCTGAAGTAATCTGGGTTCAATAGAAAAATGGCATACTGGAGGATTCTTGTAGTGATAATTCTCGTGATATTTAAACATGCATATCTACGATGGGTGCCGGTATTGAGTATTAAGTTGGGCAAGCAACGATGTGAGAAGTTCATTGGTGCTCTTATTGTTGTCCTGTATCTGAGTGCCAAATTAATTTTTGGATTCAGTTGAGTAAAATCTCTTCCATCCTGGGGTAAACGTAAGGAAATGGGATGTACAAAATAATTATTTCGAGTAGTCACGCAGTCATCTGGCATAAGTCAGAAGTCACATTATACATATTTACAATTAGCTCACATATAGTACAGGTAACTGTGTCATGAGAAGCAGAGGACCATTGCATAAAATATCTGGTTCTCACGATCATATACATTGTTCAGATGCTTTTTATATATAGAGTTGGAGTATGACTTTTATTATAGTTATTTACCCAGGAAATAATGCAGCACATGGTCAACATTAAGCCATATTTTGGTACTCCGCAATCTAAGAATCCACAGAGCTTTGCATCTGCGGAGGGCCCGTTCCCTATTGCCCCCTCTCGGATGCCTGTGGGTCTGTTCTATGACAAAGTATTCAAAACATTTGTGGGTAGTTTGTGCGGGGCATTGTATTATATGTGCTGCAATAGGATATCTCGAATCCTCCTGTTTCACTGCTCACATGTGTTCACTCACTCTTTCTCGTAACGTCCTGATGGTGCTTCCCACATACCTTTTTGTGCATTTCCATTCAATGACATACACTACATATTTTGTTAGACAGTTGATATTTGACTCTATTCTGTATGTCTCGTCACAGGGTCCCTTAACTTCTGTTTTGTGGTCATTGGCCCATTTGCATGCGTTGCAAGTGTTGCAGCCATGAAAGCCTCTACCTCGTTGTGTCAACCAGTTCTCTTTTCTGTCAGTCCTGGGGTAGCTGGGGCTTAGCATATTCCTAAGCGACAGGCCTCTTCTGTACGTGATAGTGGGGTTATCTGTGATGTGATTACTGAGCGTTCTGTCTGCTTTAAGCAGATGCCAGTGTCTTTTAAGACTACCTAGTAATACACTTGACCAGTTGTTGTAGCCAGTTATCATCCGTAAGATCTCTTTCTTTTGTATTTGCTTGTTCTGTTCTCTCAGTGTATGCTGTCTCTTAGTTTTCTGTATTCTGAGTTCTATCGTTGATCGGGCGCTGCCCCTTTTGAATGAGTGTAAACAGGTATGATCATTGTTATCAAGGCTGATCCTACCATTAAATGCTCTTAAGCCGTGTTCCAATGTGAGATGTACCAATTGCATGGCTGCTACTGTACATGGTATAGGTGGACAAGCCTCCAATTGGGGAATACCTCTAGCCATATCTTCATCCTCCATTACTAATTCCAGGCCATTTATCGACTCGTAAGTACAATTAAATCACCACTTATAATATTTGTATCATCAGGGGATATATGTTTGAGGGGCCTATCCAGTGTATCTATGACTTGTGACTTCAAGTTACTTTTCTTTGGTCTGTTATACACTTTGAACAGGTTTAGTAAAGTATTGTTTTTAGTACTTAAGCTTACTCCCAGAATATCTGATGAGTCTATGTGGTGAACACTGACAGCATTGAGTGTGGTTTTTATCCATAAGATCAGCCACCCTGATTGCCTGCCACTCGTAGAGAAATTTGCATTAATGTGGTAGGTTTTATAACCTATCTTGTGTGGTGGTTTGGTGGTTGGCAGTCCGGGTTGGACTGTTCCCATGAGGAACAGGGTTATGACTGAATTGCATATGGCTTGGTCTGAACTGGGGTGGTGAAGTGAGCTAAAGAGTGATGATGGATTCAACCCAGTTCTGTAACTGGGGGTGAGTGTCTGAAAAGTTTCAGCGCTTGGTCCATCATCTCCTTGTGTTTGCTATTACCCAAGTATCCTGATGTACTTGTGCCAGTCGGGATCCACAAATTTATATTTTAGCCCTGGCACATTCCAATAAATCAGGGCTATAAGTTCCCAATCAAATATTCTGTATTCTGGGGCTGCTTAATGCAATATTGTGCCTTACCTCAGTATCAAAGATGTCATTTAGCACCCCAAATTCTTTATTCGGTGCTACATGAAGCACAGTCCTGTTCAGATTGACAACTGGTGTTCCCTCCAGCTTTTGGCCCTGGTCGCATGGTAGATTTATAGTATTATGATCACCTGGTGTAGATTTAATTAGTCAGTCTACCACCTCAAGATTCGCCAAGTTTTGACTCTGATTTGCTTTTGCGGTTGTAATATGACTATTTCTCAGTGGGTAGTCTAAGTCAGAAGAGTTTGAAGTTGATTTAAACAGAACTTTGGTGCCTAGTACGATGCTGCCACCGTAACAGAACAAGGGACCGACTGCCAGAGGTGCGGCGGTCCCGCCAGGCCAATTAGGATGCGCCCGCCACACTGACGGACACATCCTCGACTTTAACATTGCGGTGGGCGGTGCTGTAAGCAGCAACCACCGCAATGTTAAAGCCCATGTTGTGCATTGCCATGCACAACATGACAAGCACCGCGCGGTGCCTGCCACCTTGTGCATGGCAATGATGTGCAGCCACCCACCCCCCCAGGTGCACGCAATGGTACCCCACAGTGATTTCCCGCATGCCTTTCCATGGCGGAGTCTCAGCCATGGAAAGGCATTCCACCGCAGGCATCATAATATGGCACCGCCACCATATTATGTGCCTTTTCTGTCCACCCGGCAATCCGACCAGCGGAAAAGCGGCGGACGGTCTTTCCATCCACCACGGTGCCCCTCGCCATACTAATCTGGCAGGGAGTGAAACAGGAAAATTTGGCGGGCGGATCCACCCGAGATCCTAATAGGACCCTTTGTTCTAACACTCGGCTCTGTCAAAGATATAGTGCAGCACTGAAAAGGCAGTTTTGCTTTACTTTCAGATTTGTTTTATTTAAGGAAATCTTTAAAAAATAGAAAATGTCCTGTAGAAGGTAAGTTTTGACTATAACCTCAGTGAGGGCATTCTGAGGCAAATGGCAGCCTTTGTTTATATCAACCCACTTTTGGAGCAAGGTAAAATTCGGAGAATTTCAAGAAATAACCTTTTATTGTGATCTTGTCAAGGGTCTCATTGGGCAAATGCTAATGTCTGTGGGTAACATTTCAGTGGTTTAGGGCCTGTGGCAGCAGAGGCAGAGGTGGCCCATGGAGGCGGTCTCACCAATCCTCCTGCCACCCAAATTACGACATGCCTTTCCGACCATTTTTTCCTGGCTGGGACACTTACATGAGAAAGTCGGCGGAAAGGCATAAAAAGCAGTGAAAACTCACCTTTTTTGGGGTTCCCAATTTGGAATCTGTCATTGTCCAGGTCCATCCTGTGCTGCTGCCACCATATCATGGTGATCTGCAACCCCATTGTGGCAGGATGCAAAGGTAGGCTTCACTGTTTTGTATGCCATTGTAACTGGTCATTATATTTAACAAGCAACAACATTATAGGGCACACACTACACCTGACCTACATATATATTATGCCACATACACAACATATATATGTACTCAGATATACACATGTTGTACTTACCTATCTCTCCAGCAGCGAAACGTCACTCTGTTGGGAGACTGCCGCCAAGAGACTGCCAACCCATCAGGAACATTGTAATACGGTGGGCAGGAGACCGCCGAACAGACGGCCTTCTTGGCACCAACGGTACGGTGGTGAGACCTCCAAACTCGTAATCAGGCCTTTAGAAAAATATTGTTTTCCTATACATATAAAGGCAAGTACAATAATATCGAATTAGTAGTAGTCCCCGGAGCAGCAGGGGCTGTGTGCCCCCCGCGGTTTTAAATAATAAAAGCCCCGGGGACTACCAGCCCCCAGGGCTTTATTTTTTTTATTTACCTGTGTGGGGGAAGTGCAGGAAACCATTTGTGTAGTCTGAGGGGTATGACAGACCAACCACCTCGAAAGAAAGGACATCCTCATAAAATTCACTGCCCTCAATGCCTCATTCCCAAATTTGTATCCTTGTTGCCATTCCTTTATATTGAACCAGCAGTTAGTTTCCTGGGCAGTTTTTAAAAGCATTGTCTCAATGAGATTTTGGTACGAGCCTTTTCGTAATAAACAGTATCAATTACCGATACCGCTTAAATTCAACTCCATGACTGCTTTCAGAATTATTCTTTCCCTCTTGTTGTTTATTTTATACTTGTTCATGAGGAAACAAATTACCTATCTAAATCTTAACCAGAGGTCACCCTTCGGAGGTACACAAGCAATGTGAATGCCTCTCATGATATAAAATTGGTGCCATTGTGGAAATCTCCCTGTTTACAAAATCCTAGCCTCTTATAGAACTCCAGTAAATGTTGTGGGACCCGGAGACCTCACAACTCACAGTCTTTAAGGGGAGTAAATGTGTGGCACAGTGGAATGTTATAAGCTTCATGAAACTATTGTATACGGTTAGCAATTATATTCACCACCTTATACCTTGTTCTTTTGGGTAGCTGCGCAGTGCGCAGAAATGCTGGTAGCTTAATTGTAATTTCTATTAGCATCAGATTCAGTAAGAAGTTATCAAATTTCGAGGCCGGAGCCGCCAACTATGTTAGTAAACTAACCAGAGCAGCATGGTAATAGGTAGATAGGTGAGGTAATGCAAGTCCACCCTGCTCCACGGCTAGTTGGAGACCAGCTAGCTTGGTCCTTTTTTTTGCCCATATAGAATGCCGTAAAATTTTGTCCACTTCGTTAAAATAAGAAGTATTTTTAAAGGAAGATTTAAAAACAGAAATTTCAGCAGGGGAAGGATTGACATTTTCACTAGAGAGACTCAGCCTACTATTGTCGGAGGTGAAAGCGACCATTTTTCTAAAAGATTTTTTATTTTATTGAGCGTTTCTATATTGTTTAAAGGAAACAGTTGAGAAACATCTGCTGTGACAAAAATGCCAAGATATCTAATAGGTCTTAATGGCCGATATTTTAACCCTTCAGGAAGATAGGCCTCTGGTGAATTGAATAAGAGAAGCTCCTTTTTGGACTGATTGACCTTGTATCCTCCTAATTCTGTAAAAGCTTGAATTTCCCCTAGATATTTGCCCTCTCTGGGTTCAGATATAAAATTAGATCGTCTGCAAAGAGCTTGATTTTGGACATTCCTGGTAGAGGAGCCAAGATTGACGTATTAGCTTGGTTCTTTGTTGCCAGTGGCTCGATGAAAAGCAAGAATAAAAAGGGGGAAAGAGGATAGCCCTGACTAGTCCCCCATCTTATAAATACTTCTTCCACCTGCTCTGCGTTTATAATTATTTTCGCGGATGCCCCCATATAGATTCTCCTTAACATCTCTATCAGGCAGGGCAGAAAGCCAAACTTCTGAAGGATAAAAAAAGGGCCTTCCAGGCAATGCCTTTTCTGCCTCCATCATTAAAATCGCTGTGCTGTCCTTCCTGTCAGAGAAATAATCAATAGCTTGAATCAGATAAAAGGTATTTGCCTCCATTGATCTGCCAGGCAAAAACCCTGTTTGGTCTGCATGTATCAAATGATGGGTACATCCTTAGATACTCTTTGCTCAAATGTTCATGAAAAGCTTGTTGTGCACGTTTAATAGACTAATTGGAAGATAGGAACTTGGATCGGCTGGATCCATAGTGATCACGACTGTTTCCTTAAATCTACCAGGGACAGGCAAGTCATCCTTAATCTGGTTATACAAAGACACTAGCATGGGGGAAAGTTAATTTATAAACAGTTTTTAAACCTCGATCGGTAGCCCATCATTACCACTTACCTTTGCACTGGCCATTTCTTTTATAGTATCCCTGAGTCCTGTAGCCGTAATTGGTTCACCCAGAACCTAACACTCGTCCTCAGTAACCAAAGGTAGTTGGACTGACCTAAAATAGTCCTCAAGGGCCTGGGTGTTTACTAGCTGGGTTTCCGCATATATTTTCTCAAAATGTGACACAAAGCTCTTGGCAATACTGTCTTTGTTGGTAATTAGATTGGTGGTATTGTGGTCCCTTATTTGGGCAATTGGTTGCCAACTCTGCTGAGTTTTCGTTGACCAGGCTAAGAATCTGGCTGTAGGTTGACTTTCTTTGTACACCTTCTGTTTAAATGCATTACTTCCCGAGATCTCTTCCAGAGTAAAAACATTTTTTTAATCGCTCCTTTGCCTTTATTAAGTCTTGCCGTGCAATTTATTCCTCAGAGTTCCCTGAGAGCTTAGACATAAGATCTGACCTTGCTTGATCCACAGCATTCTGAAGGCCCAGTATCCTCACATGTCTGGTTTTATAGAGATTTGCACTGTATGTAACCACCCTACCCTGAAATGTGGCTTTAAACACTTCCCAAACCATAAAACCTGATGCTGTATTCATATTTTCGTCATAAAATGATTGTATAAAATCATGAGTTTCAGTGATCCGGTTTTGGTCCGAGAGGAGTGCTTTATCAAAATACCATCTGCGGCTATGTTTTTTCGGGGAGGGTAGGAATATAACCAGAGAAACTACTGAATGCTCTGAAAAGATGGTGGATTTGCCTCTTTTCAATTGTTTACTTTTCAACAAAAAATCTAAGCTGCAGGCTGTTTTATATCTAGCTGAGAAGCAGGTAAACAGGGGAAGGCCCAGGTGATCAAGGCGTCATGGATCGATCAAGGCAAAATCTTCTTTGATAGTTCCTAACAGTCTAGCTGTCTTTGATTTTAGTTGTTTTTTACCCTTATTTGATGTATCCAGACCCAGGTCTTGAATGAAATTAAAGTCTCTACCCATAAGTATACTACCGTGGGCATTTATTAACAGGTCATATATCTTGTTCAGGGGCCCAGTATCGTCAAAAGTCGGCCCATAGTAATTCAATAGCACCAGGTCTACTCCATTAACTGAAACCTCATTCCAGATCCACCTTGCACCTTCATCTCGAATCACTTTACCAAGTTCCCACTCTAGGACGGAAGAGAGTAAAATAGCCACCCCCCGTACTGCAGAATGTGATGAGGCACAGTATGAGTGAGCATATTTCTTGGGGAGCGAAAAGTTAGGGGAAATAGATTTCAAGTGGGTTTCTTGAAGAAAAATCACCTTCGGGGAGAAAGAAGCTATCCAATTCAACATTGCTCCTCTTTTCCGTGCATTTGAAAAATCATTTACATTACATGTAATTACTTTTAATGATTGAGAAATCCCTCACATTAGTGAATAACCCTCGACGCAACCCACATAAACACATTATACTTTCTCCTTTGCCTGACTTCCTTTCGCAACATCCCTCTAGTTGTAGTTACCTGACATTGCCTAGTGGCATACCACCCCTCCATCTCCCTTGCTCTTCCGTCTTGATTGCCTTCCTGATTTGATTCTGATTCTTATTTTTACTTTTTGCTTGCCTGATACTACTGCGCCCATTTTTTGTTTTATGCTTCACACCCCATCCCCTCCACACTTGACCTCCCCACCCTACCTGAGAAAGGAGGAAGCCCTTATCTCACCTCCTCAGATCCCCCATCAAAAAAGGGTACCTTGACTTGGCGCCTGGTTATGCATCTATCCTCCCTCCCCTCATCCATGACATATAACATATAGATTTCCCTTTCTAACCCCCGGGGTAATTCCTAACGAGTCTCCCCTGCTCAAAGTGCTTAAGGTGCTTAAAGTGCTTAAAGTGCAAAAGTGATGTCTTTCTCTAGGGACAGGAAGGACTTAAGCTTTGAGATATATATCTAAGCCAACTTGTACTGGCTTTACTAGCCACAATCTATAGAGTTTCAAACTAAGAATACACAAATACTGCCCATCTTGTCAAGAAAGAAAAAGTAGGGATCAGTTTTGCAGTGTACCAAAGCTAATCTGGGAATAAATTACTGTAAATTGAGCCCACCTGCGGCTACCCACTACCCCACCTACTTCTACCGGAGATACAACTAAAGTGCCATAATAAAAGTGTATGCGGTGCATCAAGAGCGCAAAGTGCAAATGCAATAGGGTTATAGTGGGATCACCCTCATAGAAAAAAGGCATGATCCTAAAAAACACAAAGAAGTAATAGTAGCAGCATATGCATGACCTCCGTAGAAAAATGGCAAGTTACCATCATAAAGTGCATAAAGGTTAAATGAACAAAAGTGCATCACAAAGTGCATAAAGTGCTTAAAGTACTGGAAAAAGAAGAAGCCCCCGGCTATGAGAATTATTTCAAGTTTAACTTACTATCTATAATCCCCAAGGTCTGGGGACCAAAGAAACATGTTCTGCCCAGCTCTTTCCCTATTTGCCACGTGCTTGTGTAATAGTTTGTAGTAATTCTTGAGCTTCCTCCAAAAAAGAGCAGAGATGGAAATTTCCTTTCCATAGAAATTTCAGCTTGGATTGCTGAGCGATAGAGACCTGCGCTCCTGCACTCTTAAACTGCCCCATCATGCCCATAAAGTCCCATCGTCTATTCGCTGTAGATGCTGACATATAGGAGAACACTCTCACTTTGGCTCTGTCTGGTAGAATTAGGTCTCTTTTTTGGATCGCTTTGGTTAGAATAGCCTCTCTAATCCGATAATCTGAAAAATTACCGATCACTGTCCTAGGATACTTGGCCCCCGAATGTCTCTGAAAGAAGACTCTGTGGGCTCCCATTAGAGTGAGGTCCTCCAGCTCTTTATCAAGTATGTGGTCTCTGATTAATGACTCAATGTAGGCTAGAGGATTGGGTTGGCCATTTAGACGTTCACTATCCTCCGGTATCCCTGTAAAACGTAGGTTTGATCGTCTTGCATAGTTTTCCATATCGTCCAACTTTAACTTTGAGGCCTGTCGTTTTTTCTAGAGAGAGGCAATATCCGTGTCATATACCAGGGAGTGGTCCTCAATATCTGATACACGTTGTTCCAGTTCTTTGAAACGTTCTGGTATTTGCTGTGCCATAGACTCGATATTATCCAATCTCTGATGTAATAGGGATATCTCCTGGGCCTGTGAAGATTTACAGTTGCGTATTTCTCTCAAGATAGTTTCAAAAAGCTTATGCATTTGATACGTCGAAACCATTGAAGATTGGGATGTAGGAATACTTCCTACAGCAGCTAAAGTTATGCTTGTGCTTGCGCCCCTCTGCTAGAAAGATGGATCCGCCCAAGATTTCCGCTGGAGACCACTGGATACTGAGGGAGAGAGAAGCCCAAGATCACCTGGTGTCACTTGCTCCTGAAATGTATCACCACCTTCTCGCAGAGCAGCCTGTATAGACTCCTCACAGTTGCTCTCTCGTGGAGCCTGACCTTTCTGACAGTCCTGTACCGTGGTGCTAGCAACCACCGTACCCGGGGTAGTTTGTATTGACGTGCTAGGAGAAACCTGGTCTACCGAGGGCAGTTTGATGACGGCCTAGGCATCCTTACTGTTCTTTACAAACAGAGGATAGTCTTCCAAGGGATTAGCAGATTCTGACCTTGCACTCTCCGACTCACTTACTGCCCCTATGAAATTCTGCGGGGCCAGGGCCTCACTCCCCACACCATTACTCTCTCAATGCATGTTAATGAGTCGTGGAGTTTCCACATCTGCTACCCTTCCTGGGACCATAGATTCTGTTCCCACAGTTGTCCTACCATTGACGGTGCTGACGACAATTTCTGGTGAGGACCCTGAAGAGACTGAGGACCTCCCTGAGAGAGTATGCACCAGAGGAAAAATGCCTGAAAGTGCCCGCTCGCTTGTAGTAGTCATTGCTTCACCTTTTTTCTGTATGGCTCTTCCACTCTTAGCCTCCAATAGATGCGCTTGTGCTGCTTCTCTCTTTATTTTTAGAGTTAGTGCTAGGGGGGTAGGAGCCTCGGCTATAGCTCTTGCTCTTGCTCTTAATCCTCTTTGAACCATCTGGTGCATACTTTATGTCCCGGGCTCCAGAGTAATCGCTCTCAGCTACAGGGCTGCAGGGTACTTTCTTTTGGCCAGAGACCACTTTGCAATGAGCTGTTGCCGCTGCTAGCACACACCTGGCATACACCTTGACCCGTGTGCCTCTTGGGTGTCATAAAGAGGGAGAAACGCCATTAAGAAGGTATTGGCCTTCTCCTTTTTTTACCCCTCGCCAAAGAATGTCTAGGAATTTCAAAGAGAATGTCAAAGAGAGATAAAATATCAAGAGCTGAAATGTATGCTACCACCCAGCACCAGGTTGCTTCACTGCCTCCAGTACGTTATATGTTGTACCTGCTATGGTTCTCCCCTTCTCAAGGGGTCTGTAGCATGCCACAGGGGTCCCAGTCCTGACGGTCCTTCACCCTTGGCGGGACAAGCATCCGTTTTGGTGGGGCATTGGTGTTGGAATTGGTGGTTTGCGGCTCCCATTGCTAACCCCCACACAGCCACAGTGCAAAAGACTCCATTCAAGACGCCACAGAAAATCTGCAGTCTACAGTTCACTGCACGGCTCCTGTAGCTGAGAATGACCCGGAAGCAACTTGCAGGAAGAAAGGAAGGGGAATAGAATTAAATAAACCTTAAAAATTCACTGAAAAGAATAAGGTTTCAGGGACATTATAGTTAGGCTAAGATGTCACTCATACAAAACCATTAAAACTCAGCAGTTATAGTTATCTGAGCTAATTAAAATCTATGCCACTGCAATGTACTCCTTATTACCTCACATATTACATCACTCATGAATTCAATGAATTTCTAAGGTTTTGCTTAATTCTATTTTCTAACTATAATGTCCCTTTAACCTCTGTTTTTTGCAGTGAACGTCTAAGTTTTTTTTCATTTCTTTTCCTATCGAGTGGAGAAAAAGGGTGAGGCTTCCCATGAGCTCTCAGCAATCCTGCTATGTGGGGCTCAATCGAGGTACCAGGAAGGGTTCTTGGCCCCCAAGGCCCCTCACCATCCAAGGAGACTTCATTCCTCAACCAGTAGTGCACCAGAAGGTGCGATAGCAGAGTAGTAGAGAAAGGGTGCTGGGCCCTCCATGAGCTTTCAGGAATCGCACATTGTGGGACTTACTGGAGGTAACAGGAGGGGTCCTTGGCCGAAGAACCCTCAGCATCCAAGAGGATTATTATTAATTATACTAATTTGTATTTATATCGTGATTTTCAAATTTTCTCAACATTAGACCTCAAGTCCACAAATTCCATGTAAAGTCTTTCCCCGGAATACTACAGTTTCCCAAAAAAGGCAGGTCTTGTCCGATCTGGGGGTCTCACCCTATCTTCTTTTCATCATAGCAAGACTACACAAGCAGATTTTTTGTACAGGTGTGCTGCGGTAGGCTGGGGGAGGTGTCCAAACCTTTTTTGGCCAAAAGGGAAGTTAGGCAGGGTTGTGTGCTGGTGCCCACACTCTTTTGCCTATTTATAAACTGTCTTGTCGACCATTTAAATTTACACAACAATGATGCCCCTAGGTTAACATCCATGAAAGTGCCAGCTCTTATGATTTCAGGTGATACCCTCCTTCTTTCTAAATCACCCAAGGGCATAGAGAAGGTTCTCTACAAATATTTTAATTTCTGTGCACTAAGGGGACTTGAAATAAATGTGGGGAAAACCAAATGTATACTTTTTAATCCTTGTCACTCAACATGGTCAAATCCCATTCTAAATGGGATTCCCCTAGAGCAAGTACACATTTTTGACTCTCTTGGCATTACCTTAGTGAGCAGATGGATTGGTCAACACACATCTTTAAGCAAATACTCAAATTAAAGCATCATACTGGTGGGCTCCTAAAGGTGCACCAGGGGTCTTTCATTTAGCCCATCTCCCCAACTATTTAGATCTATATACATCAAGCGATGGGGGTTTTATTGTATGGAGCAGAGCTCTGGGGTCACAAGCCTAAGAATGTCCTTGACCTGTCTGAGAATCTCTTCTTGCAGCAATTGCTGAACCTTCCAGTTAGCATGCCACTTGTTCCACTTAGGCTTGATCTGGGAGTTCAACCAATTTTAGAAGGGATTGTCCTCAGGCCTTTACTCTACTGGAGAAGAGTTTACATAACAGATGTGATACAGACAAGGCCTGAAAGAGATACTTGGTATCCAGAGTGCTGTCAAATTACCTTGGTTCAGTTTCGTCAGAGATACTGTGAAAAACATAGGGAAAGATTGGCTGTGGGACAATCCCAGTAGAGTTTGTTTACATACTTCCAAAGCCAAATTAAAAAATTGTTACAAAAACTTTAAATTAAGTTTGCTTTTGGCTAGATCCACATTGGATTCATTGAAAGAGAGATTTTTATTATATAATACTTACAAATGTGAAGGATTCTTAGATGAAATGGAACCCAATTTGACCAGGAAGTTGTATGTACAATTTAGAATTGGTATTCCCCCTCTGTACACATATACCTACAAATGGGAAACTACCCGGGCCATAAAGAAGCAGGCTTGTCCTTCTTGTAGTGAAATAAGCAAAATTCATGTTTTTTTCTTCTGTCCCGCTTGCAGCAAGGCTATAAGAAAATGGATAGTTCCCACAAGCAGGAACCTTAGGACCTCTCGCCAGAACGAGGCATACAGAATTTTAAAAACTGACAATAGACAAGCTATAGTATTTGCAGTTTCAAAATATTTATTTGCAATGTGGTGCACTCGAAGTAAAGTAGCATCACCATTAGACACTACTCAACCTGTCCAATTAACTATTTCCTGTGTCTACCACTCAGGAAAGAAATAGGTCATACCTATTGGTACCAAATATCTGTAATATCAGGGGATGTGAATTGTTTATTGCCCACTGTATATTTTTAATACATTTCGATGAATATGTGCAATATAAATGATATTAGTTTCTCTGCTGTTGACAAGTTTTCTCTTCCAAATATAAGTGAGCTTGTGTCAGAATTTAATGATGCCAAATATTTTACAACATTAGATGTGGCATCTGCTTATCATCAGGTTTGCCTGCATTGAAGGTATCAGGATTACAGTTTCTTAATTAAGCTAATAGTGTCATACAAATGTGCGTGCATGCCTTTTGCCTTATGTATTTCGAAGGGAAGTGACCCTCTATGCTTGGATTGTTAAAAGGTGTAAGAGTCTATCAAGAAGATGTCTTGTATTTTGGAGGAAATTGGGATGAACTTAATGAAGGGATGTCAGAAGTCCTAAGTAGAATTGAGAAACATGGTATTACATTAAGAACAAGGAAATGTTGTTTTGGGCAGAAGACAATATCGAGTTTGGGACACACTATTACTGGCCAAGGCATACAATCTAGAGAAGATATGGTGAACACATTAGGTAAAGTTCAGTCACCAATATCTAAAAATGAACTGCGTTCCTTTTTCAGAATGGTAGAATTTTATGACAGGTTTATCACACTGATTACAGAAAAAACACATGCCAGCAGGATAATACTAAAAAAAAGCTGTGGCAATTGAATGGAATGATGAATGTGAGAAAAGTTTTCAACTAATAAAAGAACTAAAATGTGCTCCTTCTTTGGAAACATTTGAGCATGGACAAAAATGCATTGTCACTCGAGATGCCAGCGCCAAAGGATTAGGAGCAGTGCTGACTCAAGTCAACGATGGGGATGAATTCACCACAGCTTTTGCTTCCAGAGCACAAAAAGAAGCAGAATGCAACTATTCTGGCATAGAAAGGGAGATGTTTGTAGCAACTTGGGCCAATAACAAATTTAGAAATGTACTATGGAGTGAGGCTTTTACTGTAGGCACTGATCATAAACCTCTTTCCGACAATTTTGAAAAGTCAGGCCAAGATGTTATCTCAGCTAGAATATGTAAGTGGGTGTTCAGCTTACAAGAGCACACCTTTTGGGTTCAGTATCTTCCATTGGTAAAAAATATGGGAGCTGATTGTCTTTGCAGACTGGCATTATAAGAAGAAACTAATGATCTCAATGAAGAGAAATTATAGGATAATGAGAAGGTATGTGTAATTAATGATGGAGCAATTTCAGAGGAAATTTGAAAAGATTAATTAAAAAAGGATTATGTGCTTCAAGAACTCATAACTATGTTGAGAGAAGTTTGGAGGAGTAAGTCTAAATACAATTTAGGTTTGAAACCATTTTGGTTGTTCAGAGAAGATCTGTCTGAAAAGAATTGCTTACTCTTCGGAGGTATTAGACTATCTCTACCAACTATTTTGAGAAATAGATTTTTGAACTGGCTCATGAGGCACATCTTGGCATAGTTATAACCAAGGAGCGTCTTACAGCAGACATTTGGTGACCAGGTATTGATGCTGAAATTGAGAAGCAGTGAACATTTATCATGAGTGTGCCAAGAGACACAAGGTTTTGAAGAAATTTACTCCATCTATGGTTTTAGAAATTTGCTGAGGGTACTTTGAGAAAAAGTTGTAGTAGAATTTGTAGGGCCTTTACCGGGTGAAGTCATGTTTCCCTACATTTTTGTGGCTATTGAGTTATATTCAAAATGGCCTGAAATAAAATGGATATGGGAAACTAAATTGTGTGCTGTCAAAAAAATGTCTGATTTGTTCCGGAGGGAAGGGTGTTCAAAGTTCATACTTACTGACAATGGCTTGCAGTTCTGTTCAAAAGAATTGGAAGAGTTTCATAATGTTCATGTGATTGAATATAAGAAAAGTACTCTTTACCATCTGAAATGTAATGGGATGGTGGAGAGGCTTAATAGAACTTTAAAATAAGTTAAACTGTTTGCAAAAAGTCTAGTCTAAACTGAATATAGGAGTTGTGAGCAGGGTAGAAGCTTAGAGGCTTTGACCTCATCAAACCACAGGTAGAACTCCATTTGAATTGTTCAGGGGCAAAAGCCCCAACTATAGGGTAGTTCAAGGGTGGATGGTTTGGAGGAAATTATATTTGTATGTAGCAAATACAAAGTCATGGACAAAATGCGAGCGAAGGTTGCAAAGGGAACATTTGAATTATTTTGAATGATGGAAAGCTCCAAAGAAAATCTTGATTGCAGTAGGAAATTTAGTATGCATCAAAACTCGTAGAAGTCATGAGAGGTTCTCATATTTAACTAAACCATACCAGGTGCTATAACTGTTCAGAAATGCTATCAAAACAGATGGTGAGGGGGATTTTGAACTTTAGCTGTAAGTTTATGATTATGTGCCTGAGGGGTACCTTATTGGAAGGCTTATGCCTAATACAATCACCATTTGTTGTTATGCTTACAAACCAATGATAACGAGTGCAGACCTGATTAGTTCATTGAGAAAAGCTATTTCAGATGTCAGTTGCCTGGTCTGTATATTGTTAAGGGTTTTAGAAATGTAGTAGGCCTTTCTTATTTATTGTGAAAAGTGGATTGTTATCTCACTGTGTTAAATTCTGCAGGCAGATATTTTACTAAAGAGAATCCCCACAAATTGCATTAGAAGACAAGGCTTTTGATGCTAAAGGCACATTTTAACAAACTCTCTGAGTAGAAGATTTGCACTGTGATAAATCTTGCAGGGCCGTCTTAACAGAGGGTGTATTTTATTTTGCCAAACATATTTTGATGCATAGTGCTTAGTTGTCTGTTAGTGCGGATTAAAGTACTTTTTTTGCCAGCCTTACCTTTTTGCCAGACTCCCGTAATGAACAATATCATAAAAATGCTTACATACATATATATACTTAGCGGGTCTTTGGGTCGCTCTCTTCAACCATCGGTCTTTTAAGTGTCATTCAAATTCTGCTGCCACCGATTGTCAACATACAGGGTTTGCTTTATACTTAGCCCACTTTAGCCATGTGGTCCATTGCCCTCCAAGTGATGGAATTTTGTCTGATGACGTGTGCCTATCTGCAAAAACATGAGTGTGTTTCATTGCCATAGCTGCTGGGCCTGTTCTTTGGTTTTTCAGTTGCACCTTTTATAAGGTCTCTTTAATTTCTTTTTCATTGTGTTAATTTTTTTTTATCAGATCCCCTGAAGTTCCCCAAACAGTGCTACAAGAGTGCTCACTTGCGTTCATTTCGTTTAGCATTGTGCTGCATCCTTCATGACCACTGCTTTTTAAGCTGGGTGACTATCTTGGAATGGTATTCAATCGTGAACAATTGTTTTACAGTTAAAAAAGTGTTTATAAGCTGTAAATAGGCAAATTTTGTTTGGTGCAACAATAGTTCACTATGCACAATACCCTTTCAAAATGGTCTACCACTGTGATGTTTACTGTATCATTGCACTTTCCAAGATGGTCGACACGTTCCTTCTAAATGATGTGTGCCCGCTAAAATTAGGTGTCTGCATTTTTCTTATTTCTTTTTTCCCCTCATTTATTTAGCATATGCTTGGTGAGTTGGAGTGCATGTTCATAGTGGATGGAAGAGAGGACGAAGGCAATAATCAGTCAGTGGGTGGATAAATGATCCATGAGTGTACATATTACTGAGATAGTGCAGATATGATGAGCTACGGTGTGCCTGAATACACCAGGCTGTGACTGATAAATATCTCACTTTCAGCCAGACTTGTTGGCATTCCAATGGACGTTTTATGTGGCATATTATCAAGACAGGCGATGAAATTATCGCCGCTTTAGCGGCAGAAAACTGCCGCTAAAACGGTGATAATGGGCTTGATATATGCTCTATGGAATTCCAATTGAAGCCCATGTTAGATGTGAAGGACATCTAACCTGAGCTTCAATCAGCAGCCAATTGGATAGCAATTGGCTGCTGCAAGTGCTATCAGCTATGACGTAAGAGTCCTTCCCCCAGGTACTGTAGCTCTTTTCTTCAATTGCAATAGAAACAGTGAAGTGTGCTGCACTGAAAAAAATTAGCCCAATTGTGGTGATGAACCTAGGAGTGCACAATAGCGATACACTATGGGGGATATTCTTAAGAACGTGTGATAACCATCGCAAATTTAGCTTAACGCAACTCTTCACATCGCAGTCTATCGCAGGAAAATAACACCGTGGTAACGCGGTATTCCCAAGTCGGGTGTACCATGCGATAGGCTCACGATAATGCATCAAATGTCCGCAGCAAAGTCAACGTGTCGCGGCAAAAATGCAGAACACGAACGCAAAAAAAGCTGCGATGAGGCCAAGCGTGATACAAAAATCTGTGTAAACCAGCCACATGCCTGCAGTTTCCTCGCGACATGTGGGAAAATGCACTATAAAAGCAAAAGAAAACACACCAAAACCAGTGGATCCAAGTGCAGAGGACAACCCGAACCCCACAAGCACCACGGAGGACCAGCCAGGAACCCCGTACCCGGGGAAGGGCAAGGAGAAGAGGAAGAGAAGACAGAGTTCAGTCTGCAGGAAGACCGGATCATCGTCACCGAGGTGATATAACACTACCAACAACTGTTCGTCATCTCCACTGCGTCCTTGGCAACACAAACGGAAATATGGCAGTCCATCGCCAACAACGTCAATGCAGTCGGAGTGTCGAGGAGGTCAATGGAGGAGGTCAAGAGGCGCTGGCATGAAGTGCACAGCCAAACCAAGGAAGGCAGCAAAGGCGACTGGAGGTGGGACTCCTGCGCCACAGGAGGAGCTGGATGAGCTGGAGGAAATTGTGGCCACAGTCATCAGTGCGGAGACGGTGCAAGGAGTTGGTGGTCTGGACACAGCTCGATATGACCTGGCCCAACAGCAAAAGGGTGAGTAATGACCACGGAATGGGGGGACGGAGGGAGATGGGCACAATGGCACACATGCACAATCATGTGCAGCACACTGCACACCCACAATGAGTGTGGAACATGTCCCTGATACCCTTGGCACACTGCAGCACACATAGAAACACCAAGTAGGCCCCCGTCCACAATGTGCACAAATGGGCCCCCCTCCATATCACCAATGCCATAACCTACCCATGCACATGTGCTGAATCCAGAAAAGCAGCGGCTCTGTGAGCCACACAGACTATGCAAGTGACACTGCATGACAGATAGCATGGCTGCAATTACAATACGTGACAATGTGCACAAGACGATTTTCAGGTGGCTGAGTGTGGACCACATCCATAAAGGAGCAGGTCACACTTTGACACATCCACATGCACCAACAACCCATGACGTCAAAAACACATCTGCTGACAAACAATGCACAAGAGTACAAAATATGTCCGAGATCACCAATGACCCAAGTCGCAAACATCACAGCACCCAAAAAGCACACAAGTAAAAGGCACACCAACTCAAAGGGATAAGGGGCCCCCAAATCAGAGCTGCAGGGCCGACTCGCCAACAATGCAGCACACACACATAGCAATCACAGCCCATCAAAATTGACAAAATTTTGGTACAAAGTGCAACACTTACACCACAGGACAGGGGACATAACTGGTGCCGCTCGTGCGTAGAAACTATCCAATCATATCTGGCATTGCATGACACTGTGAGATGATAATGTACGAGTACAACCTCACATCCATCATGTAGTCGAAATGTCCACTGTCTCCCATCAAATAGCCAGCTCCTCAAAAACAGTCACAATGTACATTGTCATGCAGTCGGTATGTAAACATGAAAAATGCTTGAACATACATGGAACACAATGTTAACCTGCGTCTCCCCCTTAAATTGCAGAGGGACAATCAATACCTCCTGCAATGCCTCCTACCCCCAGGAGCAGGGCAGCCCAACTGCATCACAGTGACTCCACACCCTGCACAGACCACACAGCAGGAAGCACACACCACCACGGCTGGCTCATAGGACCCCCAAGACCAACACATGGAATTCCAATGCCGTGTGTTAGCGTGCCAGGAGGAGATGGCTGATCAGCTGCAGGTGGGTTTCGACCTCGTGGCAGCCAAACTTGATGCCATACATGGGTGTCTGAGTCCCATCAAGGACCACTTACAGTCCCTAGCGGACACCCACTGGCCGCACCATGCTCACCGACAATCCTTGGCTGACCTCGCTGGGGCCATTACTCGGATACAAGAACTGTCTAGTCAGACAGGCTCCAGCGATGACAGCACGGAGTTGGCACAGATGCGGAGGACAATGGAGATCATGGAGCAGATGCAGGCTGGAAGTCGGGCAGCCATGGCTGAACACCAGCGAGATGTAACTGGGATCTTCCAGGCCTTGCAGATCCTCATCTTGCCATTTGTGCCACACAGCCTGTCCCAGATAACTGCTGCTGGAACTTCGGCACACACATCTCCGCCCCCTGATGTGTCATTGGCACACAGTGATGCAGCGCTATCACTTTCGCACCCTGATGTGTTAGTGCCCCACAGTGATGCAGCCATAACATCACCACATACACCTGACATGCTGGACACAGAAGACGTCTCAGAGGAGTAAGATGTGGAGGGTAATGACTGTGCGAGGAAGGAGGCAGTAGCATCTGTACCCGCCACATGGCCTGTCCCTGCCTGGTTCAGCCCTATGCATCATGCCCTGTAACAATACCTCCCACTGTCCCCCAAGACATTCACCTGTACCCCAACATAGACTGCCATATCTGCTCTTGTACCAATAACACAGAAATCTGGCTGCGGACTGAACTCTTCCTCTTCATATTAACCTTGCATGCCCCCCAGGACTCTGTTTGTCCCACCACTGGGCAACCACTTGATGTGGTCATGAACTGGCCACGTACCCCTCCACCACCGACACTCCCCAGAATGTGAATAAAACATTCCAAATCACACATATGTGTCATGTCTATGTTTACTCATGTTTACAAGTATGGATGAATGTAGGGACATTGATTGCACAAACAGGTACACCCTGGTAAATGTCATCAATGTGCATGTTTGACCCTGAAGGTGTGAACTAGCTGTGGCCTCATTGCATGAACAACAATCTTGCATCCCCCAACGTAGTCCCACGTCCGTGTATTATATAGGGCTGCGTGTGTAAATGTCAGAAGCGGTAGTCCGCCTAAAGTGGTGTCCCCATCACATGTGGCCACAGAACATCTCTTCGCATGATGTACTCACACCCATCAGTGTGGACACAGTCTGTTTTAATGGATCATATTGATCCACATGGCAAGAAGTTGGACACCATACTCACATTGCTGAAGACACGTAAGAGCACAAGTCTACCAGCAACTATCCCAAACACAATGTCTGGCTCACAGAGGTGGAGCTGCCAATAGGGATTCACCCCCTATGTACCAGAGGCAGTCAGTCCCTCCCTGTGCATGGACAATGCTCATTGAGGCACATGATTTGTTATACTAATCAACACTCATCACAGTTATACACTGGTGAAGTTGCGTACACTTTATTAGCATATGCATGTCATTATGGGCAAGTAATGGGCCACAACAGGCAGACAAATGCTTAAGACACTTACAGGCAGAATGGGAACATGTCGAGGTGCAAGAAATGGGGAGGCAAAAATAAACACATATCCTTACGGTTGGCAACGGTCTCAGCCCACTTTGCCTTGCTGGTCGAGTCATGTGATTTTTGGCGTCTGCTCATAGCCCCATGTCAGGGGACAGGACTCACAGCCCATGGGATCTACATGGAGATGTACCACCGGACTACGCTGACTGTGTGCTATGCTGACAGTGAGCAGGTGAAAGGGACCAACAAGGTCACATGTTGTGCTACATTGCCATGTGTGTAGTCTCCCTCCAGCAGTATGTTAGTTTAGGAACTTTGCCAAACGACGCTGTGCAGCTCCACCCATGGGGTTGCAGCACCTTGCACAGGTGTGTGACAACATGTGTAGGTGCACGCACATGCATTCTGAGTCCGAGCGAATACAGACATGTCCACTGTTGTTCTGGCTTATGGGACCATTCCTCCACGATGCAACACGGTGTTGGGACCTGTGCTCTGGGTGTCAATAAGTTGTGGCTGCAGGAAGGTAGTTACTCGTCCATGAATGCGAGCGCTGCTTCATAGGCAATCAGTTCCAGAAGTAGGTCGTTCTCAAATTCAAGGAACATGAGGGAGAGCCAATCCATTCACTGGTCCGGACAGATGTACTCCAACCACGCAATTTCACCAATCCGCAACACAGCCCAATAGGGGAGCGCCTCGATGTGGTCACTGCACAGGATGACTTGTGCAATCTCCCATCCACTGCTGCCGGCACAGACACCACACATCAAGGCATCCCATGCCTGGGTATCCCGGTTGCACTCCGGTTTGTGGGCCAACGGGGGGCACACACACGTCATAATTCAGTTCAGCTACCATTGTGTTGGATAGGCAGATCTCCATGGGCCACTTGAATGTGCATGATCGACAGTGTAACCAGGGCTGGACGCATGTGACTTAAGCAAGCCAGAAACTCAGACGCAACTGAATCGCACAACTGCCATTGGCAGAGCTCCCAACAATTGCAGCATTCATGCACGGTACAGTTCCACGTGACTGGGGTTGTGCATGTGCCCGGGATTGCCTGCCATTGCATTTGTTGGTCTCGTACCACTGGCACTCCTTAGACCGGTGGCAGTTCTGTGGACGATATATCGCAGCTCAGAGAAATGAGTCGTATGTGTGTTCAACGTTTGGACGTATGGGTTGTTTTTTGCCATTGTGTTGGGGGCATGCCATGCAGGTGTAGCTCGAGCATGGACAAGTGTGTGTGGGGTGTGGACAGGTTGGTTTTTCATTAGCGCAGTTTGTGGTGTGGGAGTCACCAAAGTCTGGTATGGCATCTCACTCAGTGGGTGCCAGGCACATTGAAGACCAAGGTCGGAGGTTCGGCTGTCCTTCCGCCTTGTGTATTGAGACAAAGGAGCTATCATGCCTAATTTTACTCTGACTGCTGCTTGCAATTCTGAAATGTGATGTGGCCTTCGCGCTGAAATTGTTGCCAGGCCTTAGATTTAGGGTGCACCAATTGCGAAATACACGCAGCAGTTGGCATGTATGAGCCAAGGGCCCGATTGTCCTTGCGCTCCTTGTTCAGTCTCTCTCTCTCTCTCTCTCTCTCTCTCTCTCTCTTCCTCTCTCTCTCTCTCTCTCTGTCTCTCTCTCTCTCTCTCTTTCTCTCTCTCTCTCTCTGTCCTTTCATGTGTGCCTGACACACCTTCTTATCTGGGATATTGTCTTACAGGCTGTCACTTACAGATTGTCCAGGGATGACTCGCCATGACTCTTCCAAATAGGTGTTTGGTGAGAAATTTGACTGTGATATTTGGTTTGGACTCTCAATGGTGAATGATTGATTCTGCTTTTTCTGTACTCACATGACTGTTACTTGTTGTGATTCTGCGGCATCAGGTGAATGATTATGTTTATGATTTCGTGCCGTTGATGTGCAATCTCTTGGTCAGGGGGAGGTGGGCGTGCCCAGGGTGGGGCCCGGGGGGGGCTGATCTGGAGGTGGGTGGCGGTGGGTGTTGAGGCCCTTTTGGGGCTCCGAGCTGCATGATGAGCAGCTCCATGACATCTGTTGTTCTTCAGGTGTGGCTCTGGGCTGGGATCTCTTTATGCTGCAGGTTATCGTCTGTCTTTGCACCAGGTGTTAATTTCCTGCTGCTAACGTGCCTTATCGCATGTTTTGTGATCTTATCGCCGATCTGGCTGGTCGTTGAGAATGCTGAGGTGTGGTGTTGTCACTGCTTTTTGCTTGGGAACGCCTACTCTGCATCTCATTAGCGATAGTTGCCGGTCTCATCCTTGGTGATGTTTTTTGGGGATGCTATCGCTGGAAAACTGGTGATATGGGCTGTTTGCACCAGCTTGTGAATGGGACGATACATTTAGCGTGACTTTGGCTGCGCTAAAGTGCCGATAAATTGGCGATAGATCCTTGAGAATATGCCCCCTTAATAATAATCTATCATTGTAAAGTGCAAACATATCAACCCTTAAGGTTTCAAGGTGCTGGGGGCCGCCGCGGAGATTTAGTGAGCTATTGCTGAGAGTCACATGGTGCTTAGCTGAACTGTCACCGTCGATCGAACAATGACCCCTGTGCTCCAGAATCAGCTGCTCTGGCTGCTGCACCACACCTCTCCTACTAAGGACCTGATTACAAGTTGGGTGGAATTCCTGCACGCCCAGTCACAAGTGGACAGGTGTTCCTGCAACTGGAATTACCATGTGTGGAAACACTGGATCTAATTATACCAGCTGGTAAAAAGATGTGGAGATAGTGCTCCATTGTGGCCCGGTCCATTTCTCAACTGCTACCCGACTCTCAGCTATGGCATGGGGGGATGTGTAATGCTCCTTTCTGGCAGGTGAATTTCTCCCCTGCCTCCCCTCACCCTCTTCCCGAGATCAAGGCCCAACTCACATTTACCACCTGTTCAGAGCAAATGCATGACTCCATATTGGATACCTGAATTATAGTACATATCAAGAAAGATGCTAGGGATACATTGGGATTGTTTGTGTAAATTGTAAAAATGTCTGTACAATGCTCTTAAAGCAATTAACAAATCAATTATTATGGCATGCAACATTAAATGTGGATTAAAGCAATGAACTAGGAAGCTACTGTGGATATAAATTGAATTTATTCCAAAAACCCATTTGTTTTATTGATGTAGGTAGACTATAACTGCTACAATGGATCAATCTTGAACACCCATCACACTACCTAACCAACACTGATGTCACTCATTTCCCGGATCTTCCTTCATAACAGATTACTGATTACAAATAGGAGACTTGTATCGGTATCGGTAAAGTTATTCATGCAAGCCTTAGATAACTTTCCATTTGTAACTGCAGCCCTGAAATAACTGGAAGATTAAATTCCTGGATGCCAGCAATCCTACAGCAATAAAGAGAATACCTTTAAATACTGAGGGGCAGATTTATGTTGGACTTGCACCACTTTTACGCCACCGTTGCATCACTTTTGTGACACAGCAGCGGCGTAAACCCTGCGCCACGTTGCGCCCTATTTACATCGTGACGCATCTATGGAGATGCATCACGGTGTCAAGCCCTGCGCCACATGAAACCTTTCATGTGGCCGTTACTACGTGGGGGGGGGGCGTTCCGTCACAGGAATGCCCCTTTAAAGTGACACAGTGCAATCTACAAGATTTCACTGAGTCACTTTTCCAACGCTGATGCGTCAAAACCCCGCGCCTGCTTGAAGCAGGCGTAAGGCTTGACGCACCACGTTACAGATAGGGCAAGTTGGAAGAGTGCTGGAGTTGCGTGTCGCATGCAACACTACTTCAGCACTGCGCCAACTTTACGCCCCAGATGCGACACGCATCTGTTTATTCCTGCGCCATGATGCGCATCACGGGTGGCGCAAGGGTAAGCTTGCGTGCCGCATCTTTCCTGGCACATCCCTGCTGATTTGCAGAGATGCGCCAGGCAACATAAATCTGCCCCTGAGGGGCTTATGTACAAGCCCCTTGCGCCAATTTTACATCATTTTTAACATGGGAAAAGTGACGTACGGGTGGTGCAAGAGGCTTGTAAATAAGCCCCTGTATGTGCATAAATTGCCCACGTAATGGCTGGAACGTGTAGTCATTTGTTTTAATCCCCAGGAAAATAGTTTGCACAACATCATGGCAGTCTACACAAAATAAATCAGCCTTATAAAATAAATGACTACATTTTTACAGTGAGTGGTACAACAATGGCAAATGGGGAAATCCAATATCTCATTTTGTTTACATTACTAGCTTGTTTTCAGTAAAAAGCTATTTTCTACTTGTCTCGTCTTGTACTTCTTCAAAGCTTGCTGATGCTTCAGGCGCACTGTTAAGATGATCATGAATACAAAGGGTTATCGTTATTTCTGATTGGAAAGCCACTTTGCTTACAGCAATTGTTAAGTTTTGAAGTGACATTTTACCAATAGAATTTTGTTGAGTGATATATATGTAAAACAACCAGTAAAGCATTGTACTCATAAAGGGGCAAATTATCAAGCCAGGCGATAAAATTATCGCCGCTTTAGCGACAGAAAACTGCCGCTAAAACGTCAAAAATGAGCTTGATAATATGCTCTATGGAATTCCAATTGAAGCCCATGTTAAATGTGAAGGACGTCTAACATGGGCTTTAATTAGCATTCCATAGAGCATATCATCAAGCCCATTATCGCCGTTTTAGCAGCAGTTTTCTGTCACTAAAGTGGCGATAATTTTATCGCCTGGCTTGATAATATGCCCCTATGTAAGTGCACTATGACTTGCATCGTACAATGCTGAAATACTGTCCACTCGGTTGTTAGGGATTTCCAAAAGTTATAGAACTTGCTCTAGCAAGCTGCCAAGGGTCAGACCGCTTCCATATTTATGGTGCTGTCCCCATTGCCATCTAACATTTGAGCTTTATGGCGGCTCTCGTTAAATTAAAGCACAGCACAGAACTCTGCAGTTCATTCAAAATCTAGGCTAATGCTGGGTTTCTTATTATGAGCAATGTAAATCCTCCTATACTCTCAACCTCTCCTATTCTTTCTGAACCTCCAGAGATGTATTAAGATGAGTACAATTACATTTCTCTGTATAAGCTTATAAACAAGCTAAAAGAAATACCAAATGACAAACCAATTGCCTAAGCAAAAATTACATGCTGCTACTACAGCTGTGACAAAGTGAATCATTACCTAGCAAGACAAACCAAAAACCTTACTTGAACTTGTATCTAAGTAATTTCCAACTGGCCCATTTACCCTACCATCTACTGCTCCAGATTTCTTCACCACTATGCAATACAAGCCTGGAAAATTCATTGACCTCTCACCTATTGGTTGTGGTAGGTGAGATCTGCTTCTACTGGGTTTAATGCAACTCAGTAGATTCAATTAGAACCAAGTCATAGCAAAGATCCTAAATCCCGAAGCATTAAGGAGCTCTCCCCACCAGCGGCGTCACTATGGGGGTGCGGGGGGTGCGGACCGCACCGGGTGACACCCTCAAGTGGGGTGACACCAACAGGGCCCGTCAGGGGCCGGCTTTACGGCGGTGCGACCGGGTGATGGCTTCCTGGGGGCGCTGTGTTAGAAAGTTTATTACGCTTTTGAAGCACCTGCTGCAGCGTTTCTTTCCGCCAGCAATTACCAGGCCTCACATAAATGTCAAGATAACTGGTGTGATTAATTATCTTCCTGGAGAGAGATCAGTGTTTTGTAAAGTTGAGGTTTTAACTTAGGTGAAGTTAGTGCAGAGGGTTAATATGCCTGCTGCAAAGAACGTGTGCCAAGTAGATTACAGAGTGCAGATCAGCAGGTTACTGCTTTCAAAAGAGACATCCTTTTGTTGCAATTTATAACTTAAAGTCCTAATATTCAACAGTGAGCTATTAACTTTCATCCTAGAACTGCATACACACCTCAAAATATACATTATTAGAACATTGATTAATGTTGCAAAAAGGGTTAATTTGGCTAGAAATAGATTCTTATTATTAAAGAAAACTCCCAACTATGCTGTTTCTTTTTCGACTCTGCGTTTGTGCTTCTCCACACCAAGCACTATACTGCCTACCAGTATGGATGACATGTGACTCCTACACTTTCAGTCCTTTGGTTTATGTATCATTTCCTATACACGGATTTACACACCTATGATTGACTGTCTCTGTGTAATGTGTGTGTGATGCAAAGTGCTCGGACACCCTACACTGGTATGAGTGGCACTATATAACTAATTCAGTGCATCTGAGAGAGTGTGGTTATGGTGACTTGGTCACTGTTAAAGGGTGCTAGTGAGAGAATCCGTGGTGGAGGTGGTCATTGGGGGGGCGCCACAAACATTGTCGCACAGGGCGCCACCAGCGCTAAAGCCGGCCCTGGGGCCCGTGTGCGCAGAGCAACCTAACCTTTTAGGAGGAGGAGGTGCCTGTGCGCAGTGCACACTGTCTCCTCTCCTTTCTTTTATTTGCTTCCCTGTGAAATGGATCCAAAAAAGAAAATCACTTTTGCTGGAAATCAATGTCGTATTTTTCTGACATTTAATTCCAAAATGCAGCATCAGGAATAAAAGTTTAAAAATGTGAAAAATAAATAACTAAATAAAGTAAGACAGTGGTAGCAAACTGTCCAGATTGATTTTTATTCACACCCAAACACATTAGCGCCACTTTTACAGAGTTTGCCAGTGAAGCGCTATTTTTGTTGTCTTGGCTTTGTTTTCCCTGGGCTTGGAGCTAGTGCACCAATCCTGGAGGTACTGCAATGTGAGGATTGAAAAACAAAATTTGTACTGCTGCTCTGTATCTAGGGATGTTGTCTTTTTTTACCATACTGCTTACGTTTTGTAAGGATATAAGCAATGGCCTTGAAATCGGTCCATTAAGGGCCCTGTAGTCATGTCCTTAACTTTTCAGGCAAAAGCACTCACTGATTTCTGAACAGTGAGTGTAAAAGCGTTAAGGTAACCATGTTGTTCCTGCTTACATTTCACATGGTTTGCAAAATGTTGCATTCCCTTTGATTGTTTGCTTTTTCCAGGATGCTGTCACTTTTTTTTGTAGGCCACATATTGCTCTTGCCCAGTGCGTAATTTAAATTGAGCCGCATCCAGGTGTTTATAGCTGGCAACAATTGGGTTGTAGTTGAAGGCAGTCTGAGTTTTTCTCAGTGGGGCAGTATGGTGTTCAGTGGGGGAGAGGATGTGGCACTATGGCCAGAGCTGCTGTATTTGGAACTGGGGAACCAGGTTCAGCCTTAATAACCAGTCCGCCAGACCA
The DNA here is from genome assembly GCF_964204655.1 of Triturus cristatus. Lineage (NCBI taxonomy): Eukaryota > Metazoa > Chordata > Amphibia > Caudata > Salamandridae > Triturus > Triturus cristatus. The sequence goes on from NC_140582.1 coordinate 272,203,505, forward strand.
CTCTCCTGAGAGAGCACTATCTCATGCTAGACCTTAGAAGGCGTCGCATGACATTAGAAGCCCCGGTGTCGTAGCACCAGCAGGTGGACCCTAGCATGACACGTGTAGGTTAACCTTCAAGGCTTGTCCACCACTATTCATACTGAAGTTCACCTCCAGTTTTGTGGCAGGCCTATGAAGCAGTACACCCTAGAACAGTGACCCTGTCACTGAGATCACAGGACCCTTGAGAAGGGCCAGCTCTAGGGCGGTGCAACCGGTGTGACCGCACCAGGTGCTCACTTTCGGTGGAGGCATCATTTTTGCAAGTATATTATGGTTTTAAAAGCGCTTGCTGCCTCCTTCCTGGCCTCCAGTAATTTTCGGTAACAATAAAAATGTCGTGATGACTCTGGTGATTAATGTTCTTCCTAGAGAGAGATCGGAATTTTGTCTAATGGAAGATTTGACTCATGGAAAGGTAGCTCAGAGGGTTAATGTACCTGCTGCAAAGAACATGTACCATGCAGATCACAAAGTGCACATAATGTAAATAGGCCAGTGGGCTACTGCTTTTGTCAGAGAGATCCTTTTGTTACTTGCAGTTTATAAGTTAAAATCCTAACATAGAACAGTGAGCTATTAACTGTCATCTACTCCGCAGCAACACAAGTCAAATTTTTTATTAACTTTTGATACGTTTGAGCAACAAACAATTTATTAGTTTAAATGGTGAGATCATGCTGCAGATCTTGCATTATGAGGCAAATATGGCAGAGCCATTATTATTTAGAAAACATTTGCAAACTAGGATTTTTAGCAATTCATGTTTGAACTGCTGTTTTGGTAAAGGGAGAAGTGCTGATGACAGAAACTCCATGGCTCGGAGACAAATGGCTTGTGCTTCCACATTTTATCGTATTTGGGGACATTCTGTGATTAGAAGCATATCCCACTTTGTGAACACATTTTACTGTCAATAACTCATTATAACCTTAAATAATCATGTGTATCCATTGGTTGATAAAACTGGGCAGTGAAACCAAACAAATACAAAAAATTGGGATGTTTGCGCATTCTGGCCACGCCTCTGGCTCTGCCCACTGATCCAATCCTTGGGTTATTCCCGCCCTTTGATTCTCCGTCCACAGTTCCCCTACTTTTTTACCCCCACTTCGACCACTGATATATCGTGTTGATGGATAGTGGGAACACCACACCAGTAAAAAGTACCATACCTATGATATTATAAATTCCAATAAACTGTTGACTAGCAGGTGGCCCACTGTACAACCTGATTAATGAATCATTATCACACTGTTGTTAACAGGCACATTTTGTAAATATAGGACCTACATTTACAAACGTTACTAAGGATTCTGTATGGTCCCGTTATTTGCCAACTGTGTCCACTGGCGGACTCGGGGCGGAGGAGGTCCATGCGGTAAGTCGTGAGGGGGTGACACCATGAGTTACCCGCACCGGGTGACACCAACCCTAGTGACGCCACTGCTCCCCACCATACCTATTAATAATTCACTTTTGTGTGCTGAATACAATGTCTCCCTTGCTCAGAATCCAACATTCCTCACAAAAGTAGCATACAGAGCTATTGGATCCAACTAAATGCAACAGCTCCGCTGACCCACAAACCTGAGCTTGCTTCACTTCCCAACAGCACCATTAAGAAACTTTTCTCACACCATTTCATTACCACCCCTCCCTACACCTATTTGTAAATCTTCTGGGTTTACTTAAGCCCACCACCTGTCTTTAACCAATCTCCTTCATCCCCTTGTAGCCCCTCACTTTTATATTTCCTTGCTCTTTTTTCTTTCCTCTCTCCATACTCAATTTAAATATATCATTCTTCTGCTGTCAAACGTTTTTATTCCCTAAATCATTTTACATCCCACATTAGCTTCTTTCAACTTTAACCACCTTACCCAACCCTCTTCCCCATCGATTTCCTCCTCGACCTAACCCTCTACAAGAAAGACCGTCATATGGGTTGGATGGTAGTCTACCACAAGTAATAAAGTAACTTACTTGTTAGGGCCAAACAAAGGCTTCAATAACTGAAACCTGAGCTCAACCTCTGGTAGCTATAGCATAGAGCAAACAAGCTTAACTTAAAGAAAATGTGTAAAGCATTTATAAGCACCAAACAGTTAAGTAAAACAACACAACACAATAAAAATCCCACCCATGTTTAACACCAAAACAAAAGAATCTAAAAAGGGAGTAATTCATTTCAAGGTTTTAGGTGAAAAAGCACCATGTAGAAGTAAACCACTAATCAGTAATAACTGCAGGTTACCACGATCCAGGCACCTGGTCAGGCCAACTGCGATAAAGCGTGGCTAGCATGTGCCAAGCAGGTTCATCCCAGTCATAGATTTTATCTCAGGACTTGGTCTCTGAATTGGAAGTCAAAATCCTTCAACTGGATACAGTTGCAGACTGTATCTGAGGAAGTCCTCTTAAAGCTGGATTGCCATTGGATGAGGTCATGCCAAAACATGCTGGCTGTGGTGGGAAAAGTTCAGAGCAAAACAAGTTCAAATTATGTACCTAGGGATGTTCTGTTGGATTATTTTCCTGCCTTTGCCAGTCATGATATCTCAGTTAGGACTAAGGGCCTGATTACAAGTTAAGTAGTCTTACTACTGTCGTCGTGTCGTAGTCACCGCTGCATGCTAGGCAGTCTGCCCGCCATATTATGATCTCGCCGACACTGACAGCCATTTGCAGACTGCCTCAACAGTTGTCGGGGGATAGCAGCTGTCATATGGAGGCACAGAGAAGTTTCACTACTGTCCGAATTGTGAATTGTCTTTCCGACATGCTGACCGGGGGGGGGGTGGGATCGTCTGCTTGGAGTCGGCGGAACGAAGCATTTGGGGTGCATACTCACCCCTTCCTTTTTCTTCGCCTCATTCTCCAATATGGCATTCCTTTCTCCAGGTCCGATCCTTCACAACAGCATCTTGACCACAAAGAAAATGACATAGTCCTAATAAACCCTTACTTACACCCTAGGGAAAAAACCAAGGGAGCTCAACAGCTGAAGGAAGAACTCACAAAATTAATAACAACTGAGAATTCCAACAGCCTGATCATCACCGGGGATTTTAACTTAAACATGCTCAGTAATTTAGCCTCAGAGATTAACGAAGATGAAGATCCCTTTGCCTGGGAACCAAGCCACCAAGATAACACCTCGGGAGGCAGAAGCTCAAAAACAGCTAGGAGCCTACTCTCAAAATTAGAAGAGCTGGGTCTACGAGCGCTCAATGGCAGATTCTCAGGGGACCGTCCTCAAACCGCCACATTTCACAGCACTAAGGCTAGCTCCACAATCGATTTCACATTTCTCTCTCGAGGCCTGTATCAAAGGGCAAGAGATTTCCACATCGGTTCGATGGATTACAGTGACCACCTTCCCCAGGAAATCACGATTGAAGCTCCAACAATATCAAGCCCTCCCACCGCCAATAGACTAGGTTCAGAATTTTCAACAAATGAAAGGCAGACAAAGTGCAAAACTAATGACCTACAAAGCCTTTTATCTCAAGCGAAACAAGCACTAGGAGAGGCAAAATCAGCAACCACAGACTCAATCAAAAGTTGGGAGATGTTCACCAAAACTTTACGAGACAAATTCAATATAAATAAAAACGTAAGGACCGACAGAACGGTCAAAGCCCTAAAACACAAGAACCATCACAATTTTAGAAAAAATATCCAGCTAAAAAAGTTAAAGACCCAGATTAACAACACTCTCCGAAGAGCAAGGATAGATCCCGCCGCATGCCAAGTGCTTAGACAGCTAAAAGCTACTCGCAGGAAATTGATATGGCGACTTAAAAAAGAAGCTGATGAGGCCTTTTGGGGAAAACTCCTACATGACGCCAAAACAAATAACAGCGCACGGTTTTGGCAAAACATTAACAGTTTGATTAGCGAGCAAAGTCAGGGGATAGAATCCTATGCCACTGAAGAGGCCTGGACAACTTTCCTTAGTGCACATCTAAACGATGCCCAAGAACCACGGAAAGATTCATACAAACCCAATAATGTCTCCGAAGCGTGGAATTCACAATACAAAGAAGTTCTCGTACACAATGAGGAATTTTCAATCACGAATGTACAGATATGTAAAAAAATCTCAAAAGGGAGACGCGAGGGAGCACCAGGCCCAAATGGCATTCCCCCAGTCGTGTTTAAACAAGAGCCGGAATATTGGGCTGCCGTTCTCAAACCAATGTTTGAAAAAATCTTGCAGACCTCATCAATCCCACGATCTTGGAGGGGAGCAGTTATCTCGCCAATTTTTTAAAAAAGGAGACAAGAACGATCCAAGAAGTTATCGCCTTATAGCCTTACTTGATAATGAGGCAAAATACTATGCGGGCCTCTTGCTCCAGGAGTTAACATCCTGGGCGGAAGATACAACAGCAATTCCTTACAATCAAACTGGATTCCGCAAAAATATGGGGATGACTACTAACATTCTAGCCCTATCGCTTTTGATTGATTCAGCTCTTGCGGCAAAACAACCTTTATACCTGTGCTATATTGACTACAGCTCCGCCTTTGACCATGTTAATAGAAACATGTTGTGGCAAAAATTAAAGAAAATGAACATTCCATCATTGCTGTTGAACCAACTAATTCTCCTGCACAGCAATACCTGGGTTCAGGTCAAACTAGGTGCAGGGGAATTCTTATCCAATAAGATCCCCACAAGCACAGGGGTAAAACAAGGATGTGTGCTCGCACCAACACTATTCAATCTCTTTATGGCTGAACTGGCAATCCTGCTGAACGAAAGCAACTCTCATGCACCCAAGTTAGGCGGCACTCAGCTGTCTAATTTATTCTACGTGGGTGACTTGGTACTGATTAGCCGGACCCCGATAGGCTTACAGCGACTGTTAGATATCACCTCGCAATACTCTAAAACAAACAAACTCAGTATCAATCAAGAAAAAACCAAAGTCATGTGCATAACTAATAGCAAAAAGAAATTATCAACTAGTTGGTTTCTGGACTCAAGGAAGCTGGACGTTACAAGAAAATATAGATACCTGGGGGTCATCTTAGACCCCAGCGGCAGCTTCAAGCCACAATGCGAGGAGATAAAAAAGAGAGGATTAATGACAGCGGTATCCCTAAGAAACTTAAAAAATAAGATAACGGGACCAAACCTCGTTCCTTTAATAAAGGTGATACCGGCAAAACTGATCCCATCAATCACCTATGGAAGCGAAGCAATGAGAGGAAGGGACGCTAAAACGGCAGACGGAACAGTAACAAGAGCCATGCGCACGATCTTTGGCTTGCCAAGGTACACTTCACCTGCGCAGATTAGACTTGAATTTGGGCTGGTAAAGGAAGAGCTGGCACGTAAAGGTGTATACTTAAAAAGCTGGTACAAAATAAGCAGGGGGGAAGCAAACACACTCAACGCTCTCCTTTGGAAGGAACTGCAAACCAAAGAAAATTGCCCCGCAAGGCTCTTCTTGGAGGACGCAATAAAACATCTGGGGCTGCGTCAACTGTGGGATCTACAAGGGCCTCTGGCGGGTTTTAAAAAAGCAGTAAACAACAGCGTTAGAAAAGAATCTCTCCTGCAGGACAAAGCTTTATTGACGGAGCGAGCTCATGGGTGGCTAACCATACAATCTTACTCCAAGCTTAGGCCACAATTATATCTTCAGACTAGCTTTGCCAAAAAAACAAAAGAGAAATTTCTGAAATATCGCCTAGGACTATTGCCTTCTGCAGACCATATTGCCCCTTGGCTACGTCCCTCAATGCCAGCAAAGTGCCGTCTTTGTGGGAATGATGAAGATAACATCATACACCTTATTACCATCTGTAAGGAGCTGTTGCAAGACCGCTGGAACCTTCTGAGACCGCTATTTAACAAAAAACGAATTAGGTTATGCAGGCAAGCTGTCCTGGCATGCTTTTCGGGTGACGAAGTTCAACTGAGCTGCCGATTAGTAAAATATATTGAAGCTGCAGAAGTCCGCCTTAATAAAAAGAAAGAATAAACCGAAACAGCTAAATTGATGGAACCCAGTGCATCACTTGCATCCTTAGAGCTAAAATACTCGGATAATAATGGGGGTACAATTGGCATCTAGGAGCCCACTGGAACTTAATGCCACAAAGAATAAGCATATGGGGATGAGAATGTCTTGCTACCCATCCGGACTACGAACTGCAACAACTAAATGCATCTTGAAGAGGAAAGCATGCCAGCTCAATTATGTAAAGCTCCTCAATGGTAAAGATAGAACTGATCTAGCAGTGGGCTAATCTCCCTTCCCGCTATGGTTTTATAGGTTTAGACTTAGTAATTGTTTTTTAATTTTAGCCTTTTATATCTTACCACAGTATTAATATAATCTTCTATGCTGCTACAGACACACGAAACCGTTTTTATTGACGTTGGTTTGTAATGGTTTTTTGGTGCCAGAATCAAGGTAAGTCCATTTTGTACTATTTACCCATTGACTGGATTGGACGCATAGGGTTCAGACTCCAGCAATTTGTAGTAGGTATTTTTTCACATGTGTCATGCATATGTGTACATTTAACACTTGTGCTGTCAAAATATACACACATGCATCAACATATAGAGAAAAATATACACTACCGTCAGAAACACCGCTGCTGGCTCAGCCGTCACATCGTAATATGGTGGCAGTCTTCAGGAGACCACTGCGGTGGCAGTGCGGTGGTAAGACCGACAAACTCGTAATCAGGCATTGAGTCTCTTTTTTGGAGTTCAGAGTCCTCCAGAGGAAAAAGGCTGCACCTGTATGTAGTACAGTTGCACCAAAGTGGTATTGGCTTGCCTCAATGGTCCACTGAACAGGTTTTTTGATCAGCATAAAGCACAGACTTAAGGACCATCTTGAGTCCCAGTCCTCCTGAGGTACGAAACACCAACATATTTTCAAAGATTGTTAGTGACGTCCAGCAAGATATAGCTAAGGTGTCCCGGGACCTCAGAGACAACACTCAGGGTTCAGAAATCACTCCACAGGAGGTCACCAGCAGGGTCCAGTGTAGATCCAGTTGCCAACAGTAATAAAGTGAAAACACAACACAAAAAACATACAAACTAATTTAGAAAATAGATTCTGATTTTATAAATATTTGGAAACTAACACAACAAAAATCCAAGTAGAAGTGGAGTTCTTGAATTTTAAAGGTTTAGATAAAAGTAGCACCAAAACGAGCAAAGTGCCAACATAGGGTAATTGGTGGTGCTGAGCTCGGACATAGCCACTAGTTCACACCAAACACGATGGAGTGCAGACCGGGCTCAGGACCAAGATTGGCCCACTGAGGATTGCAACTTATGTCTTTGGTACATGGGTTGCACAGCGTTACACTGCGAGGCTTTGTGTTGTATGGCATTGGTTCCAATAAAGCTATGTAGAGAGGCTTTGCACCAATTCCAATGAAGCTGTCAGCTGTGCGGCGTGGGTTTATGGATCTTCACATTTCTTGGCATCACTTTCAATGAAGCTTGTGGCTGTATGGTAAGGCTTTGAAGTGCTTCACATTGCTACGTACTGGATTTGGTAGAACCTTCAGTTAGGCAAGAAAGAGTTCTCTCTGATGCCAGGCAAGAGCCTAGGACCTGGAGAAGCACCTCTTCAGGATCAGGAACTCATTCCAGCAGTTGCCAGCAGGGCTTAGGCAGGTTGAGTTGTAGATCTTGTGTAGCAGGTCAGCCGGGCAGTTGCTGAGCGGCCTTTGAAGCCTTTTGTGTCTCTGTAGCTCAGAACAGGAGAACAATCAGGTGACCCTTGGAGTCACTGAGCTTGTCTGGGCTAAAGGGAGCAGGTCCAGTCATACTTCAAAGAGAGCAGGGCAGGCATCAAGTATCAGGGTAATCCTCTGGCATCAGGGAAGTCTATCTTCTGTAGTGTCCATAGGTGCAGGAGTGTGTTCAAGAGTAGATATGAGGGTCTTATTTTTATACCTAGAGCCAGCTTTGAAGCAGAGGAAACCTCTTGCGTATTCCCCCTACAGATAGTTCTAACATTTCCTTCCTCCATTCCCTAGTCCCAGGTGGTCTGAGGTGACAAAATACTAGTGTGAAGACCTTTGTGAAAGTGCAAAGGCAGCTCCTTTGAAATGTAAATGTGGATGTGCACAGCTCCATACCTCACATCCTGGCAGGATGGCCCATCCTACCAACACTTAGTCCCTCTTTGTGTCACTCTCTGAGAGGAATACACAAAGGCCAACTGCACCAAGTCATATCACTCAGGATACAGGCTGCAGGCACCAAATGGTTAGCACAAGAAAATGACAACTTTCTACTAGTGCCATTTTCAGAATTGATAATTAAAATCCGACTTTACCATTAAAGAGGGTTTTAAATTACAATTAATTTGAGTTCAAACATGAAATTCCAACCTTCTCCCAATCAAAGGTTATCACTTATAAACTGTAATATGGTAACCCAATGTTATCAATGTTATCTTATGGAAGAGGTAGGCCTCACAGTATTAACAAATACATTCAGGAGTTTTTCAGTACCAGGACATGTAAAACTTAAATTATGGGCTGTTTAGGGCCTACCCTAGTGGTGACATATATGCATTAAAATTAAGGTTTAGGCCTGGCAAAAGGTCTATTTTTCCAGTTGGAAATGGCAGTTTTAAACTGCACAGAGGGTTCAATGGCAGGTGTAATACATGTTTAAAAAGGGCTACCTAAGTGGGTGGCACAAGAGGTGCTGTAGGACCATCAGAAGCATTTTAATTACAGGTGCTGGGTACATGTAATACTGGTTTACTAGGGACTTGTAAGCAAATTACATGTTCCAAATTGTGTGTGAGCCAATTTTACAATGTGTAAAGGAGTGAACATAACCACTTTAGCACTGGCTAGCAGTTGTAAAGTGCACATAATCCTAAAGCCAACAAAAATGAATTTCAGCAATGGAGGGGGGAAAAGGCAATAAAGTTGGGGTAAGATCACCCTAAGGCTGTCAGGTCTAACAGTGATATAGTAAAAAATCTTCCCTTGTGTGACATTAGAAGGATCACTAATATTAGAGATTGGGCACTCTTCCTGTGGTGGTCAGTAGCATAATCCAAATGATGGCCCTCCCTTGCAGAATGTGAGGAGTGGCATCTGAGTTTTCCATAGCTAACATATATTCATTGACCTTCAACTTAATTGGGCCCTCTTGAAGGTCTGTTACTCCCACCTCCCATGGTCACATGGACTGCAGAGGCCTGCGCTAAGCCCACTGTGATGTTGATCAGCAACAAGGTTGAGAAACCTCCATAATATATAAAGAATATACAGAAGTTTCATTTCAGCTGATTATCCTTCACCTTCATTTCTTGTGTGGTTTCAATTAACCAAACCTTTTCTCTCACCTTTCAGGTTGTCAGGTTAGTTACATCTAGAAATAACTTTTATTGAAAGTTCCAGCATTTTCCAGACAAAGTCACAGAAAATAGAGTTTTATTCATAACCAGGCTTGTCATAGAAGTAGCAAAGTGGTGAAGAAACAGAACTTCGGGGCAGATTTATGTTGCCTGGCGCATCTCTGCAAATCAGCAGGGATGCGCCAGGAAAGATGTGGCACGCAAGTTTACCCTTGTGCCACCCATGATGCGCCGCATTTACAATGCGGCGTATCATGGCACAGGAATAAACAGATGCGTGTCGCATCTGGGGCGTAAAGTTGGCGCAGTGCTGAAGTAGTGTTGCGTGCGACACGCAACTCCAGCACTCTTCCAACTTGCCCTATCTGTAACGTGGTGCGTCAAGCCTTACGCCTGCTTCAAGCAGGCGCAGGGTTTTGAAGCATCAGCATTGGAAAAGTGACTCAGTGAAATCGTGTAGATTTCACTGAGTCACTTTTCAGGGGCGTTCCTGCGACGGAACGCCCCCCCCCCTGCGTGGAAACGCCCATATGAAACCTGACGCAGGTTTCATGTGGCGCAGGGCTTTACACCGTGACGCATCTCCATAGATGCGTCACAATGTAAATAGGGCGCAACGTGGCGCAGGATTTACGCCGCCGCTGCGTCACAAAAGTGACGCAACGGCGGCGTAAAAGTGGCGCAAGTCCAACATATATCTGCCCCTCCATTTTTTGACTAGTTATCATACCCAGACAGACAGACAAAACATTTGAAGCAATATGTTGAACAATATTTGAGATTTCAGGAACGGATGCAGAAAGAAGAATGGATAACACTGAGCAATTTACTACAGGAATATTACTTTTTGTATGTATGGTTATCGGTCTACAATTTTACCATTGGATTTACTTGATATTAACATCTTCAGCATAGACTCTAAGAAATGCAAGGGGCTGCACAAACATCATATACCTATGTGGTATTTATATTTTGTGAACCTTCTAAAAAAGGCTTTGGAGTGCTGTACTGGGCTATGAAAGTTAGATACATATAATCTCTGTGCTAATAAGATTCCAGCATCTAAATATATACTGGGAGAAAATGTTTGCTTACTTACTAATAATGTGCATCTACATGATGTTTCTAAGTTTCAATCTATAGTTTTTGGTCCACTTACAATTGATCATGTGTTCAATTTTGTGACTGTTTCACAGCTTCTGAGAATTCATCCTATGGTTCATGTCTCCTTATGAAAACACATCTTGCTCCAAATCCTCACCCAATTGAGATTAATGCAGAAAAAATAATGAAGTACATACGAGTTTGGATGCACAAATTTTTAGAAGGCAGTTTTTATGTTTTTTGTGGACTGGAAGGGGGTTATCTAGAGAAGCAATCATTGGAGCCAGTAGTCTCTAATCTTAATGTCCCGTGCTAGCACAGGGAAATTTTATAGGCTTCACCCAAAAAGACAATTAAATTAGCAGCCCAGCCGATGGGAAGCTGGCCTGTTGGGGGATGGGTGTTGTGAGGATGTGGCAGCAAGGAGTGCACTTACCTTTATGCACTGGCCCCACATGATGTGCTAATCCAAGGCTTCCCTATGTGAATTTATTCATGATTAGAAGAGGATGGAAGTGTGGGTTTTTCTTGGATAGAAGACTCATATCTCAAAAGAGCTTAGTTTGTGAAACACCTGAATAAGTTCAAGAAAGACTAAATGTCCCATGGGCCTACAGTACACTTACAAGACTTGCCAATGATGGCGGTCACCTTGAACACCTACAGCATAACTTAACTTGTGATCCTTAGCATCTTTGCTAGGTAATTGTTCCACATAGCTTTTGCAGATAGAACTTATTTGGACTCCATGATATCTCTTCCAAGATGAAGATGACATCTTGAAACTGGGGAAGTATCTTGCTTGGATAGGGAACTGATTTTGTTTCACAAGAGTTGATCTATATAGTACTTGTTTCCTTTCACCACGAGCCATTTATTAGGATAATGAACTCTATTGCTCTTGTTATTCTACTTGGGGTTACTCGTGTCAGTTACAAACTATTCCCTGTTGCAAACTCCAATGGAAATATGCTGGTAGAGAATTATTGTATAATGTGCTGATTTCAATACTAATGAATATGTATGATGAACTAGGGTATAAAAGAAACATTCACTAATAGCAAATGCCTTTCATGTTATGGGTATCCACATTATCACAGTGATCATAAATAATGCATGAACATAGCTACTTCATGACATTTAAGGTCTCTTTAGCAAAATCCTATTATAACCCAAAGTGAGATTTAGAGTTACTATACAAACATTCATTTTAATACAACTCAGAAGTAATATTGAGTTTCAATTTATAATAGAGATTGGAAATACAGTGTTGCTAGACAATAACTGAACTTAAAAATAAAATGTTCAAACTATATTATTGCTAAAGATCTTCATTTACTTTCATATATCAGCACTCCAGTAGTGCAGGCTAGCTCAGCTGTGCAACCAGGGAATGTCATAATATCTAGAGTACCTATTCCTTTTTTTCGGTGAGGTTAGCTGTAGGTTTGACGAAATGTAGTATATATCATCACTACTGTTGGATCTATATTGTCAGGTTGTTGCAGCTTGACACCAGTTTGAACACTGATAAATGGCAAATGGTCTCATTTAAATAGGGCAGTGAATGGGTGCCTGACTGGTGCTCCTCTGTGGGCAAAAAGAGGACGTACTTTAAACGGTTAAATTGGAAAAATTCTCCAAACACTAGCTAGAGCAAGGATAGGACACCTCATATCACTGCATCCTCCTCAGAACATTCCTGGTCTTAAGAAGACTGCACCTGAAGAAGATGGCCCTTCTGGAAGAAAGGCGACTTCTGACTAATGGATTGGATCTGTCACCCAGGAACTGGAAGCTCAGGAGTTTGGCTTTTCCAGTAATACAAAAATTAAGGACTACTGACTCCAAGAGTGCCCAGCTGGCCAAAGACAACTGTATCCTGCAGGAATTTGTGCTGTAGAGGGACCTGAGACTATATGTACTAACAACCCAGTCATAAAATGCTGTTGCAAAATGTACATCAGCATTTTGTGGCCCGTGACATATTTTGAAAACTGGTCTATGTTCTATTAGGTCAATTCGCAAAATAAGGAATCAGATGTGGTCACAAACTACATGTGAAATTACTATTACGTAGACAGGAAACAAATTGTGACATCCTCCAATTGGCTACTGTTAGACCTGGTCCTCTCCGCAGGGTCACCCCCAAACATTTTGCCTTTACGCCTCCTATTTTCGGAACCCTTTTCTGTTGGATGTTAGGTCTGTGTGCACTTTACCACTGTTAACCAGTGCTAAAGTGCTTGTGCCCACTCCTTAAAACATTTTTTAAATGTTTTAAAACATTTAGTTATACATCCCTAGTAAAGTGGTATAGCATACACCCAAGGCCGGCAAAATGAATCCGACTAGTGGGTCTAGAGCAGCTATTGTGCCATCCAACTAAGTAGCCCTTCCAAACATATCTCAGGCCTTCCATTACAGCCTGAAGACTGTTTTTCACAGCCATTTTGACTTGGCAAATTAAACCCATTAGCAACCCCACAACTCCCTTTTTTTTTACATATATGTTACCCCTAGGGTAGACCTTAAAAAGCCCCTATGATGAGGTGCATTGTACATAAAAAGTCGGGCAAGCACTTTTAAGTTTTACATGTCCTGGTAGTGAAAATCTAAAAATGTTTATTTCAGTACTGTGAGACCTGCTTTTCCCATAGCAAAACATTGCATTAAATTTGTGACAATTTTCGTTTGGTAGCAGAAGGAACTTTCATGCTTGGTGTCAGAGGAATTGTAATTTAAAATCCTCGTTAATGGTAAGGTCAGATTGTAAGACACAATTCTGAAAATGCTACTTGTAGAAAGTTGGCATTTTCTTGTCCTAAACATTTGGTGCCTGTAGCCTGTTCCTGGGTAACGTGACTGGGTGTAATTGACAGTTGGATGTGGTAAATTCCTTCCAGAAAGCAACACAAAAGGTTGACTGGTTGTTGGCAGGATTGGCCATCATGGGTGAATGAGGGGTTGGTGCTTTGCACAGCCCCACTTGCACTTCAAAGACAGTATCTTAGATCACATACAAAGAATTTCACATGAGCCTTTTGTAACTCCGACTTCTTTGAGGAGGAACTCCAGATGTTTCTTCCACTTCACAGCAGGAACAGGTATAAAACTATGAACATAAGATCCACTGTTCATTTCACTTCTGGACCTGCAAGGACTCTCAGAGCACTGTTGAGCTGCCTTCAGCTTGCTGTGTACTTCAGAGGACTTCCTTGCTGCACCAAGAGGACTGCCCTGTGTCTGCCTGAAGCCTGCCCTGTGCCCGCAGAGGACTGCCTGCTGCTTGAGACCTTCTTTTCAGCTTGAACCCAGGACTTCCAGAGTAACCCCAACAGCTAGTTGGCTGGGCTCCTGATTAGAGCCTCTGCGACAGAAATAGCTCCAACCATCTTGAACTCGCACCTGGGCCGAGCATGAATGAGTTCTGACCATCCAAGTGGTGCTCCTACTGTCCTTGATCCTTGCAAATGGCACTAAACGTGCTCAAATAGCCCAAATGCAAAATGTGTGACTTTTTCTTCCACACACTGCCCTGAGAACTGAGAGGAGAGTGGGACCTCACTGCTCGCTGATCCGCCCAAGGTGCATCACCGGTTGGCCAGACTTCACGGTAGCTCCTGCTACGTTCTTCTCAGCAGCAGCGCATTCAGTTTAGCCGGGCCTTAAAGAATGGGTATCCAGTAAGCCTGGGAAAGTTTGCAGAGTTTTACTTCGCAGAACTCAGTGAAGTGCCCAAAAAACGCAGCTGTGCTCCACAGAGTTCCACCAGCGGCAGAGTCTGTAAAGTCATGCTGATCGCAAATCCACCTGATCCAACATTCATTCGCCCTTACGGGCTCTACCGAAAATGTTGAGATAGAGAGTGCCCTGCCACCTGGGGCGCATTGCGTACTTTCCCAATTTCCCCCCATCCCTCAGAAAAATCCTTTGACATCATGGCTACTTTGAAGTCGGGCTCCACCTCTGACCCCTGTCATGCAAGTATTCTGAGAAAGATTGTGGAACCTTTAAACTATGCAGTCAATTTAGTTCTTAACTCGTCACTTGGACAAGGACAGTACCCAGATGTTGGAAAAGAGCTAAAATCATCCCTCTTCTGAAAAAATCTACAGCGGACCGTATGATCACAGCCAAATATAGGCCCATTTCCCTACTGCCCTTTTTTTCCAAAGTCCTGGAGAAGTCTGTGCTAACAGATTACATAGAAAGAAATCATTAGTACTGAAACAGCCCTATTGGAGGTTTCAGAAACCATTAAAGCTCAAATGGATAAAGGGGGCAGTGCTGTCTTAATATTGCTGGACTTGTCCGCAGCCTTTGACACCGTGCCCCGTGACCAACTTTTGCGTAGGTTAGCTGAGTGTGGTATTGGGGGCACGGTGTACAACTGGTTTGCTTCCTTCCTTATGGAGCAGCATCAGGAAATTTGGTCTCCACCTTTTTACAGCTGTCAGTCCTCCAATGCACGTGGGAGTCCCGCAGGGCTCTATTCTGCGCCCCACTCTCTTTAATATTTATATGGCCCCCCTTGCACGTCTGGCAGAAATACATGGAGCTAAAATTATATCTCACGCAGACGATACCCAACTCCACTTCACTTGTGACAAAGGTGACAGTTTTCATGGAGGGGTAATAAATACGTGTTTAACAGAGGTTTTTTCCTGGCTTCGACTTAAGCAGCTTAAGTGCAATCCAAAAAAAAACGAAATAATTTTTTCCGGATGTGCCCCTTGTGTGGATTGGAACTCATGGTGGCCCGGCGAGATGTCTCCTCCCTCGGCCCCAGTCAATATGGTCAAAAACCTGGGAGTCAAGCTTGAATCGAGCCTAGCGATGAAGGCCCAAAATACAAGCGGTTGCTGGTTCCTGCTTTGGCTTGATAAGGATGGTTAAAAACTTTCTTCCCCTCCTTCCGATGGAATCTCGTAAGATAGTAGTGCAAGCCCTAATCAAATCCAAGTTGGATTACTGAACATCCTGTATCTGGGGCTGCCAGAGTATTCGCTAAATCGGCTGCAAGTTGTACAGAATGTGGTGGCAAGAGCTATTCTTATGGCAAATTCCAGAACACGTATGTCACCTCACCTGAAGGCGCTGCACTGGCTCCCGGTGAGAAAGAGGGTCCAGTTTAAGGCCCTTGTGCTCGCTTATCGTGCCTTTCATGATACAGGAGCAGTCTATCTGAGGAATAGGATCCAACGTTACCTACCTCAAAGGGTCCTAAGATCTTCTAATCAATCCCTCATGGTGATTCCCAAAATTACGAGATCTCGGATAGGAGGGAGGTCTTTTCAAGGACTTGCTGCTCGTCTGTGGAATGAACTACCCCTTCATCTTAGACTGGCTCAGGACCTGCTGTCTTTTAGGAAACAGCTTAAAACGTGGCTGTTCCAACAATAACTCCAGTTTTTTTTAGATTAGCGCCCGGACACTCCTTGTGAGTATCCGTGCGCTTTATAAATACTTTATTTCATTTCATTTCATGGATTCTTAGCACCAGGAGTTTGGCCCATGCCATAAAATCAGCGCAAACAGCACTACGCGTCATGCCAGTCGGCGTTCCTGCTTTCTGCAGCTCGATAGACATTCCACTCGAGTGACAGCTTCCTCAACGCGAACAACAGATTTCTCAACATAAGCGGTCATGACCTGCCGCGACCGCCCGCTATGAGAAATCTTACCAGAAGGAGGTTTAGCAGGTTAATTTCTTCTCGCAAGTGTTTACCAACTTACCGTTGGCAAGCTACTTAAGAAAAAAAACTCTGCTCCACGTCACTTCGTGGAGTTTGTTGGAACTCCGCACGGAGTGTGGATTGGGCAAAACTCCCCAAACTCCGCCGGGGGACCGGAATTATTCACCTACCCCTAGTATCCAGCCTCGTCGAGCACTCATCAGCTACCATAAAAGAGACTAAGGGCCTGATTATGACTTTGGTGGTCATGGTACTACTGTCGAAATGGTGGCTGAATCACCGCCACATCGTTGCAGTTCAACCGCCTTATTATGATGCATGCGGTGCCATAGATAAAAGACCACTACGGTACGGCCACCAGGAAAATCTCGACCCCTTGCGGTGGTGGGTTGGGCTAATGCGTCTATCGAAGGGTGGAACACCAGTTTTACCCCAACCCAATTGCTTTCCCGCCCATGTGACCTTGGACCTTGGAGGTCCAAGTAACACATCTGAGCTGGTGGAAAGAGAGGGATATAAGGCTGCACTTACCTGTACTCAGCATGATACATCTTGTGCCACCATGGAACCGATCATACACATCCTGCCGCTGCTGTTCCTGCTTGATTACATCTAAAACCGACACCATCATGGACGACACCGATAGTAAGTTATACTCATACCCATTAATATCGACTCCTCAGCAAACAGATGCCCCCCCCATAGACCTGGCAAGGGGTGTGGGGTCCCTGGATCAAACATATTTTGTGGGCCTCTGTAAAAAAATTGATCTCCATGTATGATCCAATTACAGCTCTATCAGGCCCTCTTTCACCACGTCACTGACACTGCACAGGCACACTCTACTAAAGTCGACATGTGTTCACATCTCGGAATCAGGGATAGTGTTGTGTACATTAAATAGTGTCACACAACAGCACCTCCTCATCAACATCAAACCTATTAATCTCTGTGACACCGTCACATTGCTTACAATGCAGGTCCTGTTGTGAAATCAAATATACATCTGTATAGTTGTGTCATGAAACTGAAACACTCCTTCTCTACTAAATCTCTGTAATAGACTCTCACATATCACCCACATTGAAAGGTAATGTCAGGTAAATGGGATTCAAAATACTCAGTGTGAGAAGCATTTAAAGGGCACAATGGAAACACTCTGGAAGGCTGGTGCCCTGGGCCAATGTCCACTTTGCACATGTCTCAAAACCTCGATGTGCACAGGACCTGTGGACTGAAGTATATCAGGGACAACCAATAGCATAACTGTTGTGATCTCTGTAGAAAGACACCTGGAGCCAGGAGGTATTCTTAAGCCATCTTTATTCAGTCTCCAGTTCAGGTTACATCTGTCTCTACTCCAGCCAGCCTAGTGTGGTACCAGCCCCACCAGGAGCAGCCTCCCTAGCTGCTCAGCCCATCTTCAACTCCCAACACTCATCCACTCAGACATCCAGGCATTCCATGCATCACAGGCACACCAACATTCTATGACCATCTCACGCTCTGGTTGAGCAGCTAGTGGCAGCAGTACTGGACTACAATGTTAATCAATTAAGTAGGATATAACATTATCCCTTTTTCTTCAACGAAAACGAAACTTGCAAATGATAAAACATGAAGGAAGAACTATCAACAAGAAAAACAAATAATAGTACAAGTCCCACGGATGCAAACATAAATCAAACATCGCAGGAGCATCAAGAAGAAAAATGAATAATAGTACAAGTCCCACGGATGCAAACTTAAATCAAACATCACAGGAGCAAGAACCATTAAAGCAAGAAAGGACGGATAAGATACATACATATGAACAGCAATATCTCCCATCCCTCCCTAAAAAGAATAAAAAACATTATGAAGCAAGCATAACATTCCCTGAAATACATTTGAAGCATTTTGCATCAACCACTGTGACGTGATGCACTACAACGAAAAAGGGTAAAAGACCCCACAAAACCAATGCCCCAAAAGTATAACTAAAAGTAGCTCTAAAGATAGCATACCCTACAACTACAATCCCAAGAGAAAGGGAAACAAACAAGTATATGGATCGTCACCCATAACTCGTCGCCAAAATAAATGTTGTGATCTCTGTAGAAAGACACCTGGAGCCAGGAGGTATTCTTAAGCCATCTTTATTCAGTCTCCAGTTCAGGTTACATCTGTCTCTACTCCAGCCAGCCTAGTGTGGTACCAGCCCCACCAGGAGCAGCCTCCCTAGCTGCTCAGCCCATCTTCAACTCCCAACACTCATCCACTCAGACACCCAGGCATTCCATGCATCACAGGCACACCAACATTCTATGACCATCTCACGCTCTAGCTGAGCAGCTAGTGGCAGCAGTGCTGGACTACAATGTTAATCAATTAAGTAGGATATAACAATAACCAAGTGCCATGCATATGTGGCAAAGGTGTAAGTCAGGAAAGCCAGTGTTAGGGACACACACGAAAATGAACACATGAGTATTAAATTGTCTACAAAGGAATGACAATTTAACACCCTCCATGTGTGAATAAACAAGCATCTAACTTGCACACATCAAACACAGATCCAACCTACATCATAGTGAGAAGTGCAAGCTAAATAATGTTGACATTGGCCAAGCTAAAATACTTACCATATGAAATACCACCCAGTGCAATGTCAGCCCCAATTGGATTTCATATCCATCCGCTAAAGATTTCCCATTGTCCTGTGTGACTCCAGCACTGGTACCAAGGTCGTAACACACTAACCACTTCAAATGGATAGGCAATCAGGGTGAAACAATCACAACTGTGGTCACACATCCCAAAGTATCCAATAACATCAAATAGTTAGAAATGGAATGGCAGGACTACTGTACTATAAGCCAACCAAATATTTGTATTTCTCCAAAATAATTAGATGGAGTAATCCAAAGGCCAATGGCTAGTCTTTGTACATAATGTGTGCTCCAGAATACTGCTGTGTCACTAAGCTTGCCCTTCATGACACTGCCAGGGAACTTCCTCAAAAAGGGGCATCCATTGGGATGTTGCTTTGCACAGGTGGGGTCAGTATTGGGAGAGGTGGGTTTGGTTTTGGTGGGGGAGGTGGGCCAGACTTTGGCAGGGGTGTCTTTGGGTTTGGGAGGATTTTTGGGTTTTACAGGGGTATGGCTGGGTTTACTAGTTGGGGATCAAGTTTTTCAGGGGTAGATTGGGATGTGTAAGGGATGGGTTAGAGTGTGGAAGAGGTTCTTTTGGCTTTGGGGAGGTTAGGTTTGACAGGGCTAAGAGCAAGAGTAAATAATATGCTTTCACAGGGAAAATGGGCAGGATGTTTGGGAGGGAGTAGGGGTTGGAAGGTAGAGGGAGTAGAAGTGTCAGGTGTGGGTGCATGTGTTGTTGGTGCATGTGTATGTGTGTCTGATGTATCTTGTTCATGTTTTGTAGGTGTCTGTTGTGTTTGCATTTTTTGGTGGTGTGTGATGTGGACATGTATGATATGCTGGGTATTGGGGAGGGGTCTGTCGGTGCGGGTGTAGTGTCTGGGGGATTTTGAGGATGGGTCTGTGGGTGTGGGTGTGGTATGTTGGGAGGATGGTGGTAGTGAGGGGGATGAGTGGCATGTGAGTGGTTTCCTGCTTGTGTGTTTTCTGTTTTTTCTATTTGTGTGTGCTGTTGGGGGCTGTTGAAATGTGTATGTGCATATATGTGAGTGTGCTTTGAATGGGGAAGAGGTGGAGTGGAAGTTGGGAAGCATGGAAAGCTGCCTTGAGGGAGGAGGCCAGAGACTGAAAAGATCTCTGTAGGCCAGACATATCACTATGGATGCCTTCCAGGTAGGTCCACTTCTGTTGCAGATGGCTGCCTTGGCCTTGGATGGCATGCAGTAGTGCCTTCTGACCCACATGGATGTTTCTCAGGAGTCCAAAAGCCTCCTCACTCAGAGCAGTGGGTGTAGCAGGGGCAGGGGCTGATCAGCCTGGAGTGAAGGAGATGGCTGCCTTCTTAGGGGAGCAGGCCATGCCAACTGAATGGGGAGAAACAGGGAGGGTGGAGATGGAACTGGGGGTGGCAGAAGTGGATGAATGTGGAACAAATCCTGTGGAGACTGCCCCCACACATGAGTTTTCACTGCATGATGACTCTGATGATGAAGAAGTTGAGCTTCCGTCCTTAGTGGCAATCCCCACACCCTCTTGGTCCATGAGTCCGTTTTGTGTCTGTACTCTCACAACTGGAACCACTGTTATCAGCTGTTATCAGCTGTGTCCCAATCATGTTGGCCCCTTCTCCTTTGCTTGCTCTAGATGAATCTGAAATTAGATATAACATTGGTTTATTGCAACTGTTTTACCACACCTGACCATCAGATATCAACACAAAAGATTTCTAAAGTGCATTCATCACACAAACAGTATGGTTCACTACATAGGCTTCAACATTAGCACAAGCACATGAAGTCATAACCACAGACAGCTCCAATTGCATGAGTAAAGCTGTCTGATTTCAATTCTCATGTATCTAGTAGGATACTGCATTACCTTGTATAGGTTGGCTCTTATAGTATAAATTAGTAACTTGATGTCATCAAATAAGATGGCAATGACTAATTCATACGTGCAGATTCCAAACAAGGCCCTGCAATCAGCAAATGGTCATATACCTAATGCCACATCATGACAAAATGATGGTCAACTAATACAGCTATGTAGTAGCAATATGTACAGTAGCAGGAAGAAGGTGACATGGAAATGCTCATTTCACAGTCATGACACTTGCTAATAGAAACTTACTCATATGTCCACTGTCAAAATAGTAACATTGAAAAGCACCCCCAATAGTATGGGGTATGTCCCCCAGGCACTGGCTGATTGCCGCTGAATGCGTTTTTTAATTTGTTAGGTGAAAATAGTTCATCATGAGTTGAGATATTTTCAAGGTAAAGTTTTTATTGTTTTCTATTCGTTCATAGAAAAACAAACAGCATTTTTGCTCCTTGACTGACGAAAGTTCCGTTGTAATTCACAATTATATGATCATTCCCATAGTCGTTCCCAATGCATTTCGGCAAAATTTGCCTTCATCAGGGGAGATCTATAAGCAATTATATACATAGTGAGTATACAATATACCATATTTATACTAAACGAGGATATAATACAATATGTGTGATTAGGAGAATAAAGAGAAAAGCGTCGATAGAAACATGACACGAAGAGATGGTAACGGTAAAGCAGAGTGACTGATACAATAGTTGTGAAGAAGTATAAACGAGTGCCCGTGAGTAAACGGTAAAAGGTAACAAAAATGGGGTGTGACTAGCGCGTTTGTGATGTTGACGAATAGCGAAGAGTGTGAAGTGCCTAAGATTGTTAATTCGAAGTTGTAGCATCGTTACAGGTTGTGCCGATAATGGTAGTGAGGTGTCGTACGGTTAATGCGAAGCTGTTAGAGTTAACGTGTGGAAACAATGTTGCTAAACATGCAAGAAAGTAAATTACATTGTGCGCCGATGTTTAAATGCGTAGTCTCTTACCGGGTATACGGGATTCAGAAGCGTGGATTCAATGGTGAAGTGGTAATCGGGATTGGTGCGTGGATTTTAAAAAACGAAGACGTGATCACGTGATACAGGTAATGGGTCAGAGAGTGAAAACAGACTATATGCTGGTGGTAGATGGTGATGTGACCTAGAAGAAGGACTGAGAACGTAATGCAAAGAGTAAGATATGTGAAGAAATTAACGTGGTCATTGAAGTTGAGAAGTGGCAATTAGTACGAGTTAACATGCAATAAGAAATAAAAAAGATATGGAGTAAGTTTATATCGTGGATTGATTTTGGAAAGATGTGGGGAGGTTGAGGGTAAACAGAGGGGAAGACAGAATGAGAAAAAAACGTGACATGTTTAAGAGCAGTGACAACATTTCAGAACAGAGCATGGTTTGGGTAAAACAATGTTTGTGGATAATGTTTTCTGGATGATGACATGTTAAAGGTAACAAGAAAATTCTGTGCGGTCATTCATTCCTTTTGGCTTCATAGAGTTCAATAGGTAAATCCAATGATTTTCTCGTTGTAGGAGAAAGTTGTGGTTGTCTCTCCCTTCTTTTTTCTCAATGGTTTCCAAGATGCAGAATTTTAATTGGCTTACTGAGTGTTTAGCCTCGGTGAAATGTTGGGCAACTGTAGATTTCATTTGTTTGTTTCTTATGTTGGACTTGTGTTCGTTTAATCTAACTTTGATTTTTCGTTCGGTTTGACCGACATAAACCATGCCACAGGGGCATTTAAGCATGTATATGACGTTGTTGGTGTCACAAGTGGCTGTTGTTCTGATTTTAATTTTGTGTCCTTTCAGAGGATGTGTTATATGCGTGCCTTTGATGATGTTATGACAGTTATTGCAGTTTAGGCATGGAATTGTGCCTTTTGCTGTTTGTTGGATGGTTGGTTGCATTTGTTGTAGAAGTTCCCCTATGTTCTTATTTCTGGTAAAAGCAAATATGGGAGTTTCGTCAAATATGTGGTTGAAGTCTTGTTCCAATGTGAGGAGTTGCCAATGTCTACGAATAATTCGTTTGTATGAATTACTCAGAGTTGAGTATTTGGAAACTATGGTGATTTGGTTTTTGGGATCTTTGATTTGAGGCTTCAAGAGTTCACTGCGAGTCTTCGTGGATGATCGTTTCCGTGCTTCATGCAATACCTGATCAGGGTATCCTCGAGATCTGAATCTATTCATTAGGGTGTCCGTTTGTATGTTGGATCTGATTGGGTTGGAAACAATTCTTTTGATCCTGAGCATTTGTGAGTATGGAAGGTGTTGTTTGAGGGGTAGGGGATGGAAGCTGTGAAAGTGAAGGGTATTGTTCCTGTCTGTGGGTTTACGGAAAAGATCTGTTTCAAAGTTAGTGGAAGCTCTGGTGATGTTAACGTCCAAAAAGGTGATAGAGTGGGTGCTAGTGTTGTAGGTGAACTGTATGCGCTGGTCGATGTGGTTAAGCTGTTTCAGTTGATTTTCAAGGATGTCATTAGGGCCGTTCAATATTATGAATATGTCATCTATGAATCTTAGGTAGAGTTTTAGGTGATCCGTCCAGGTTTTTGTGCTCAGGATGTGATCTTCTTCGAACCGATTCATAAAGATATTGGCGTACGCCGGGGCTGCACAATTTCCCATAGAAGTGCCCGTTAGTTGCTGGAACCACTCATTGTTGTATTGGAAATAGCTGTGTAGAAGAGTAAATTGCATCAATTCCATTAGAAAAACTTGTAGATCTAGTGGATAGTTGGTTTGTAATAATGCGTGTTCTATGGCTTCCAAACCAGATGAGTGTGGGATAGATGTGTACAGGGAATTCACGTCCACTGTACATAAAATGATGTTCTCATCACTGTTGATAGTTGTTTGATGTAATTTGGTTAGAAAATCAGTTGTATCCTTGATGAAGGATCTCATGTTGTAGACGCTGGGTTGTAAGTAGCGGTCGAGATATTTGCCCACTGGTTCATGAATGCTTCCTCGTGTGGTTACAATGGGTTGGCAAGGTGGTTGAGTTGGATGTTTGTGAATTTTAGGTACCAAAAATATAGTTGGACTTTTTGGGTTGGGTTGTGTGAGGTAATTTTTGACTTTCTCGTTGATAGTACCCATTTCAAAGGCTTTTTGGATCAAAGATTGTAGAATTCCCATGAAAGATGTTGTGGGGTTGAATGCCAGTTTCATATATGTGTTTTCGCCATGTAGATGTAGAGTTATCTGGGAGTTGTAGTACTGGGTGTTGAGGATGACGAGGGCTCCTCCTTTGTCGGCCTTTGTACAAGTGATGTCTTTGTTTTGTGCAATGGCTTTAATGATGCCTAGTTCTTTGTTAGTGAGATTTTGAAATTTGGATGTCTTCTTGGGATTGAGTTTCGCTATATCTTTCTTCACTATTGATTCGAACAGGTCAAGACTTTTGTGGCTTATGGGAGCCATGAAGGTGCTTTTGGTTTGTAAACCCATGAGGGGATCTTGTTCCTGTTCCTTAGTGGTTTTTAAGATGTTATCAAAGAAGTGACGCAGTCTGAGTTTTCTCATCAATTTGAAAAAACTGATGTCGAGTTCGAGCGTGTTGCTGGATGCTGTTGGTACGAAGGACGTGCCTTTCTGTAGGATCCTGAGTTGAATGTCACTGAAGTGGTAATCAGAGATGTTGATGACTAAATTCTCTGTTGATTCGCTCGCTTCTGTCGGTCCTTCTTGGTTGAAGTTGTCCGTGTTTGAGGTTGATCCTTCTCTTTCTCTTTCTCTTTGTCTCCGGTTTTTTCTGTTGCTCCTCCTGGGTCGTCTTGGTCTGAGTGGCCTACCCCTAAAAAAGGAGTAGGTGAAGAAACCGTTTCTTCAGAAGTAGCGGAAGTTGAAGATGTGGTAGAAGTTGAAGGTACATTGGTTGGTGCCATAGTTTCTGGTGTGTTATCTCTAGGTGTAAATTTCCTGGGTTGTTGAGTACGATCGCTATCCGATGATGACGTGTCGGTGTTAGCTGAGTATGGTTTGTTTTGTCGCCGTTTGGCGTATATTTCTGCCCACGAATATACTTCTCCCATCTTATAATCCGTAGTATCCCTGCGGAATTTACGGACTTTGCGTTCGTTCACTTCCGCGGTATGTTTGGCTAGTTGAGAGTTGATGTTCTCTAGAATGTTGGTCAGTTCCTCAGATGTTAGTAAGCTCTGTAATTCGTTTTTAATGTCGTTGATATCCTTCGTAAGTTCTTCCAGTATGAATGATAGTTCTTCGATGATCAAAAGGATGAGATCAAGCGAACATTTGTTCAAAATTGCGAACCATTTATCCTTGAATTTTTGCTGGTTCTTACAAAGCGAGGGTTTTAGTGGTATTCTGAGACCCCTGGGAATTCTTTGCGCTTTGTGGTATCTGATCAAGGTGCTTGCATGAAGACGTTGATTGATTTCTTTTTTGGAGAGGTAAAGAAGTTGACGGATGTTCTGTTCTTTAGTGTTGTGACTGGAATATGTTGTAGAATCCTCGTGTATAAGAGCATAAATTCTGGCAGCTTCATCCTGTCCGAAAGCAAAAGTATCCGCTCTGGTGTCCGTAAGGTTTGATATATCGTCAAATTGCATGTTCTTGATGGTGTGCTGCGTACTGAGAGTCGGACTGAATTGTATAAAGAAAAGGGGTGGTACGCGCACTTCCTAAAATTTCATAAAGTTCTCAAGGTTGTGCCGTGCTCACGGGGTATCACTCTCCGAGATGGAGTGAAAATAGAAACATTGAAAAGCACTGACCAACATTCTAGAGAACATCAACTCTCAACTAGCCAAACATACCGCGGAAGTGAACGAACGCAAAGTCCGTAAATTCCGCAGGGATACTACGGATTATAAGATGGGAGAAGTATATTCGTGGGCAGAAATATACGCCAAACGGCGACAAAACAAACCATACTCAGCTAACACCGACACTTCATCATCGGATAGCGATCGTACTCAACAACCCAGGAAATTTACTCCTAGAGATAACACACCAGAAACTATGGCACCAACCATTGTACCTTCAACTTCTACCACATCTTCAACTTCCGCTACTTCTGAAGAAACGGTTTCTTCACCTACTCCTTTTTTAGGGGTAGGCCACTCAGACCAAGACGACCCAGGAGGAGCAACAGAAAAAACCGGAGACAAAGAGAAAGAGAAAGAGAAGGATCAACCTCAAACACGGACAACTTCAACCAAGAAGGACCGACAGAAGCGAGCGAATCAACAGAGAATTTAGTCATCAACATCTCTGATTACCACTTCAGTGACATTCAACTCAGGATCCTACAGAAAGGCACGTCCTTCGTACCAACAGCATCCAGCAACACGCTCGAACTCGACATCAGTTTTTTCAAATTGATGAGAAAACTCAGACTGCGTCACTTCTTTGATAACATCTTAAAAACCACTAAGGAACAGGAACAAGATCCCCTCATGGGTTTACAAACCAAAAGCACCTTCATGGCTCCCATAAGCCACAAAAGTCTTGACCTGTTCGAATCAATAGTGAAGAAAGATATAGCGAAACTCAATCCCAAGAAGACATCCAAATTTCAAAATCTCACTAACAAAGAACTAGGCATCATTAAAGCCATTGCACAAAACAAAGACATCACTTGTACAAAGGCCGACAAAGGAGGAGCCCTCGTCATCCTCAACACCCAGTACTACAACTCCCAGATAACTCTACATCTACATGACGAAAACACATATATGAAACTGGCATTCAACCCCACAACATCTTTCATGGGAATTCTACAATCTTTGATCCAAAAAGCCTTTGAAATGGGTACTATCAACGAGAAAGTCAAAAAATACCTCACACAACCCAACCCAAAAATTCCAACTATATTTTTGGTACCTAAAATTCACAAACATCCAACTCAACCACCTTGCCGACCCATTGTAACCACACGAGGAAGCATTCATGAACCAGTGGGCAAATATCTCGACCGCTACTTACAACCCAGCGTCTACAACATGAGATCCTTCATCAAGGATACAACTGATTTTCTAACCAAATTACATCAAACAACTATCAACAGTGATGAGAACATCATTTTATGTACAGTGGACGTGAATTCCCTGTACACATCTATCCCACACTCATCTGGTTTGGAAGCCATAGAACACGCATTATTACAAACCAACTATCCACTAGATCTACAAGTTTTTCTAATGGAATTGATGCAATTTACTCTTCTACACAGCTATTTCCAATACAACAATGAGTGGTTCCAGCAACTAACGGGCACTTCTATGGGAAATTGTGCAGCCCCGGCGTACGCCAATATCTTTATGAATCGGTTCGAAGAAGATCACATCCTGAGCACAAAAACCTGGACGGATCACCTAAAACTCTACCTAAGATTCATAGATGACATATTCATAATATGGAACGGCCCTAATGACATCCTTGAAAATCAACTGAAACAGCTTAACCACATCGACCAGCGCATACAGTTCACCTACAACACTAGCACCCACTCTATCACCTTTTTGGACGTTAACATCACCAGAGCTTCCACTAACTTTGAAACAGATCTTTTCCGTAAACCCACAGACAGGAACAATACCCTTCACTTTCACAGCTTCCATCCCCTACCCCTCAAACAACACCTTCCATACTCACAAATGCTCAGGATCAAAAGAATTGTTTCCAACCCAATCAGATCCAACATACAAACGGACACCCTAATGAATAGATTCAGATCTCGAGGATACCCTGATCAGGTATTGCATGAAGCACGGAAACGATCATCCACGAAGACTCGCAGTGAACTCTTGAAGCCTCAAATCAAAGATCCCAAAAACCAAATCACCATAGTTTCCAAATACTCAACTCTGAGTAATTCATACAAACGAATTATTCGTAGACATTGGCAACTCCTCACATTGGAACAAGACTTCAACCACATATTTGACGAAACTCCCATATTTGCTTTTACCAGAAATAAGAACATAGGGGAACTTCTACAACAAATGCAACCAACCATCCAACAAACAGCAAAAGGCACAATTCCATGCCTAAACTGCAATAACTGTCATAACATCATCAAAGGCACGCATATAACACATCCTCTGAAAGGACACAAAATTAAAATCAGAACAACAGCCACTTGTGACACCAACAACGTCATATACATGCTTAAATGCCCCTGTGGCATGGTTTATGTCGGTCAAACCGAACGAAAAATCAAAGTTAGATTAAACGAACACAAGTCCAACATAAGAAACAAACAAATGAAATCTACAGTTGCCCAACATTTCACCGAGGCTAAACACTCAGTAAGCCAATTAAAATTCTGCATCTTGGAAACCATTGAGAAAAAAGAAGGGAGAGACAACCACAACTTTCTCCTACAACGAGAAAATCATTGGATTTACCTATTGAACTCTATGAAGCCAAAAGGAATGAATGACCGCACAGAATTTTCTTGTTACCTTTAACATGTCATCATCCAGAAAACATTATCCACAAACATTGTTTTACCCAAACCATGCTCTGTTCTGAAATGTTGTCACTGCTCTTAAACATGTCACGTTTTTTTCTCATTCTGTCTTCCCCTCTGTTTACCCTCAACCTCCCCACATCTTTCCAAAATCAATCCACGATATAAACTTACTCCATATCTTTTTTATTTCTTATTGCATGTTAACTCGTACTAATTGCCACTTCTCAACTTCAATGACCACGTTAATTTCTTCACATATCTTACTCTTTGCATTACGTTCTCAGTCCTTCTTCTAGGTCACATCACCATCTACCACCAGCATATAGTCTGTTTTCACTCTCTGACCCATTACCTGTATCACGTGATCACGTCTTCGTTTTTTAAAATCCACGCACCAATCCCGATTACCACTTCACCATTGAATCCACGCTTCTGAATCCCGTATACCCGGTAAGAGACTACGCATTTAAACATCGGCGCACAATGTAATTTACTTTCTTGCATGTTTAGCAACATTGTTTCCACACGTTAACTCTAACAGCTTCGCATTAACCGTACGACACCTCACTACCATTATCGGCACAACCTGTAACGATGCTACAACTTCGAATTAACAATCTTAGGCACTTCACACTCTTCGCTATTCGTCAACATCACAAACGCGCTAGTCACACCCCATTTTTGTTACCTTTTACCGTTTACTCACGGGCACTCGTTTATACTTCTTCACAACTATTGTATCAGTCACTCTGCTTTACCGTTACCATCTCTTCGTGTCATGTTTCTATCGACGCTTTTCTCTTTATTCTCCTAATCACACATATTGTATTATATCCTCGTTTAGTATAAATATGGTATATTGTATACTCACTATGTATATAATTGCTTATAGATCTCCCCTGATGAAGGCAAATTTTGCCGAAATGCATTGGGAACGACTATGGGAATGATCATATAATTGTGAATTACAACGGAACTTTCGTCAGTCAAGGAGCAAAAATGCTGTTTGTTTTTCTATGAACGAATAGAAAACAATAAAAACTTTACCTTGAAAATATCTCAACTCATGATGAACTATTTTCACCTAACAAATTAAAAAACGCATTCAGCGGCAATCAGCCAGTGCCTGGGGGACACACCCCATACTATTGGGGGTGCTTTTCAATGTTTCTATTTTCACTCCATCTCGGAGAGTGATACCCCGTGAGCACGGCACAACCTTGAGAACTTTATGAAATTTTAGGAAGTGCGCGTACCACCCCTTTTCTTTACACTGTCAAAATAGTCTCATGAAAGCTGTACTTATGTAGCTTCACTATCTATTACATGGAGCACAGAAAAGTAAACAGGAGACAATCTGACCCTAACATCTGGGAGATTTGCCTACAAATATACGCAGCATAATGAATCAGCTAGGCCTAACAACATACCCAGTCCAGATTGATACTGGTGATAACACCATTCTTACATTGCATACCTAAAAGCCAATAGACCATTGAAGGTTGAGGCTCACGGAACCTCTATTTCATGAAGGTGTGGTTTAACCTGTGTCCTAATGGGAAGGAACGTCACAGTACATATTTGTCTCACAAACACAAATTGCATTGTATTAATGATTACTGAGCATAGACACTCACATATGATCTCTACATTTCTGCATGTTACTACTTTATGCATGTCACCAGTCAGTGAATGAACCTTGACAAATCTACATGTACAATTCACATACCTGAATACTCCCACATCAATGGCATGGAAATTCACATTGTGAGAAATGACTGTAAGTCTACCTGTCGTCCTTCATTTCTTTATCAGTTGAACCAGACTAATGACATTGAGTAATGGCTTAGGGAATGTGCGACCTACCCACCAATGTCAACACACTGTCTGTGGTAACACATGAACTGTATACCCTTCCTTCACAAATAACTATTTACAAATGTGGATTGGCCTACACACACATATGTTATGGAATCAGACATCAACCTATGAAGACACATGGATCATGGTTGAATCAGCGGTGCAGATGATACTACAACAGGGAAAGGTACACATGCCAACATGTAAGCACTAATAATTATGGCACCAGTGATGTTTGCTATCTCATGTTACTGTACATTCCCCTCTTACAGAGGGAAAGTATTGCTCAGAAACTGCATCCACAGTGCACTGCATGCTATATCACATGTAAGAGAGCCACCATCACAAGAGACACAGTAGAATAGGAGCATCACTTCTGACACGCTGAAGACAAATGGCCTGTTTGGTACAATTGTCACCCTCAACATCAAACAACATGAGCTGATTAATCACTTTGCTAAGCCATGTGTCTGCTCAAGACAGAATTAGTAGAGGATAGGTCTCTGCTGTGTTTCTGGTCAGAAAGACAATAGGCAAAGCATATCAGCATGCACCTACTACCAGACCTACACAACCAATAACTCTTCTTGTGCATCACACATAAGCCACACCTAATATTGATGGGGAAATGCCTGCCTGTAACACACAAAGTGGCAATGTAACATGTATGACTCTGCCCTGTACTTACCCCCTTGTAGCTGCTGTGGGGCCCTCCATTGCCAATCAAGCTCCTGGTAGGCCACAGCCAGTATGCAGGCAATTAGGAGGGGGTCATGATCTGGCAAACGCCTTGTCCATGTTGGGAGGACATCCCCAGCTGAACCGCCGTGATGTTCCAAATCCAGTTCCTCAGGTCCTCGCACCTTTTCTTGCAAAGGACCCTGCGGTGGCGATAGACCCCCATGGTCTTCACCTTCTTGGTGATGGCTCTCCAAAGGCTTGCTTCTGATAGACGTTGACCTGTATGGATGCATTAGAGTAGAAAATATTATAACTGCACGTTTTAGGATATCTGTTATTTTGACCCACATTTTATGTACACTTAGCACAAGCATTAATCAATAGTTAACACACTACATGTGCAATTCTCATATGTTAAGAACTACAATCCTCAACCTGGGTCATAACCTACACTGACTAAGCCAGCCCACTAACATCATGTACCTCTGGGACATCCTTCATATACTGTGATGTGAGCTAGTATGAAACACAACACACATCAACAACAATAGTTTACTGAAGGGTAAACTATTTGTGCATGACTGTACAGATACCTTTACTGCCAGGCCTATTGACATACGGTCTATACAGGCTGGTACCATAGTATAGATTACATTTTAAGACTTAGGTCACATTGAAAGGGATGGCATGTATGTCACTGAGAGCTTCCTCTATGGGGATGTGTGCATATGTCGAGTACTTAATGGGATATCACACTCCACCTGATTGAGTTTGTGCGGTATGTACTGCCATCACAGAACACACCTTGTGCCATATGTGGCACTGTTACAGGGATGACATTCAACATACAATTGTATGTCTTGTTTGATTGGTTGAATGTTACAAAGCTGGTGATTCACCTATCAAAAATACTTCAGAAGTAACCATCTATCTGCACTTTTAATGCAAGTGTGACTTATTGGAAAGTGACAACAGACCTGTGGGAGGAGGGGGCCTTTCATTAGTAAATGTCACACATTTACAATGTGGGTCAATAGAAATAAGTATCAGGTCTGGGGGTAACCTCAGTCACCATTCCAAAAGTAGTCCATGTTCAAGCAATCAGGGCTACCATTGGTTCATTTTTGCATTGGTTCATGATCAGCAGGGAGATTACTCTTTGCATCAGTTGCATTGCCACAGTAACCCTACCCAGCCAGGGCCTTGGCCCAGACTGAGTACAACTTATTGTCAGGCCTTGCTTTCTGTCAGGGCCGTACTGGAAACCGAAACCAGCCCTGGCAAAGTGCTTGGCTAGCCCCAGGGTGATTGAAGGGAGCGGGAGTGCTACTGGAAAGCTTTGGAGCCCCTTTTGTTGAAGGGGGCCGATATTGCAGATATGCTGCAAAACCGGCACGCAGTAACAAAAACGGCCCCCCAGAGATCTAAAACTGGCCCCCATCCCGGTGGCCCACTGGGGAAACGCCCAGTGCCCGCTACGACCAGTCCGGCCCTGCTTTCTGCAGGCTGAACATACTGATCCCACATGAACATCACATTTTCACCAATTCAATACATAAAGGTACATCTTGACACCATCCAATATGTGACCTCAATGTTGTGTGGCACTTTGAAGGGGTCTGTGAGGTATAGATGGCCCCAGACAACAATCCGATGAGCCCTGATGTGGGTTGAGTGATATGTGGGAGTGTACACATAGATAACATCATCCTCAACTGCTTTTTACTGTATACATACACAGCTAATGCTGTAAAGCCTATACATTTCTTTGCACGTTTAACATAATCTGATTAGCAAATACATCATAGGCACCATGAAATGTATACATGACTAGATATGTGCATGCAAAACAAGTAGGATACAGGGCTTATCACACATTACATATCACAATGCTGATGTTAATCACACAAAGTACAGAGCTCCATAATCAATTACATGATTGTCCTATGTAGGGGCCACAAAATGTTACAAAAGTAATCTGAATTCACTTTGGGAAACAGAGGCACATTGTTGCCTGTGGGAATGGAAAGGATGGAGTTGGACAGAGTAAAATATCTATCTGAGATTGTTACCTGTTCCTCTGGTGAGTCATAGAGCTGGCCCTAAAAGGAAAGGACCTCTTCTCCCAGTTTCTCTGGGGAGATGACAGGGCCCTCCCTCATATTTGGCCTCACATGATTGCTCCCAGAAGTGGCAAACAGCAGCTAAAGTGTTGATAGCAGCAATATTAGGGGCAAGTGAGTTATTTTTCAAATCACTGCACACATGTACACCACGTGCACAGTCATCAACTTAGACGGACACAGCCTTTGGCTCGCCACTGTCACAATCACCAACGTTGGCCTATGGCTGTGTCCGCCATGGAGGAGACCTCCCACCGCACAGTTGACTTCCGCCGTCTGCGGCAGATTCCGAATGTCCTATTTGCGAGGTCAGGTATCCGCCATTTTAGTAGTTGGAACCACAGTATTGGTGACTGTTAAGTGCATCATCATCACTAGAAATGTGTTGTAACATGTTTACAGATGTATTACTCCATTGCTCTGTAATTTCCTTTAAACAATCATCAATGTAGTGCATTACTGTGCATAAGGGCTATATTACCACGGTGCACTGTACACGGCCGGTGATGGCATTTTGTGAGAACAATTAAAACGTGACAATATTAAGGTGCTCATTACACATTTTTGAATGTATAATGTGCACATTTATGTTACAGACACATGTGAAGACCATAATGGAATTATAGGTGGATGATGGACAGTAGACCATTATTATGTGAGTTAGGTGTAATGCTTTCTGAAGCAGTTATGTTTTGTCAAATGACTTTTGGCTTACTCTTCATATATGTTACTCTAAACAATGTGACCAACGTTAAAAAATAACTTCACTCCACGCATAGGTACCCTGAGAGTGGGAGGAGATGACAGCCTCCAGTGTACTGCCCATTTCCAGACCTTCAAACCATGGAAGAAAGGGATGTCATCAAGAAGTTTTGTATGAATAGGCAAACAATGTAGGATTAATGTCATCAGTTGGAACCTGATCTCCTTCCTCAAAACACTAATCATACATGTATCCCACCTATTGTGAAAACTTATGGCAGTATTGCATTTTCTTACTATGTGTTCCTTTCAATACTATTTGGATATATGTGGTGGTATGTCAGAACTAATGTTCAGTGGTGTACTGCAAGACGTGCTTTCAGCAATGATGAGACGCATTGACAGCTACATCCAGTTCTCCAGATGTGAGGATTTAGCCAATGTGAAGGTTGACTTCTATGCATTTGCTGCATCCCACATGTGGTTGGAGCCATTGATGGCACACATAATGCCTTAGTACTAGCACCCATGCAAGCGATGAAACAAGTCCACAGTACCAGGAATCCCTTCCATCCTATCAACTTGCAAGTTGTCTTCTTACTGGATTTATACATCTCAAACATCTGTACTCGGTTCCCAGGATAAGCCCATGATTCCGTCATAATGCGGAACCACACCATACCCCAGCTGATGTCATAACTACTGCCGGAGAGGGCCTGGCTTGTTGGTAAATATAATCTGTCCTAACTTTGTGTGGAGAATGTCAGGTAGTATGTTAAGAAAGTGTGTAACTTATTGTTGCGTTATGTCTGTCTTCCAACTAGCAGATTCCGTGTATCCCAACCGTCCATGGTTGTTGCTACCGCTGATGAATCTAACTACGCCAGGGGAAGTCTGCTTCAATGAGGCCCATGCAAGAACACGGCAGGCAGTGGAGCGGGCTTTTTTCTCCTGAAGACCATACTTAGATGTCTGGACAAGACTGTAGGAGCCCTCATCTACTCACTCAGGATGGTGTGTCAAATCACCAAGACCTGCTGCTTATTCCACATTATCGCCCTGCGATAGAACATCCCTTATATATCAGAGGATGGAGTTCCACTGGGTGAGGATCCTGAAATGCCAAATAATAATGATAGTGGTAAAGAGGAAGGAGCTGACTTGCATCAAGAACTCATTGACAACTTTTCCTTATGAGTGTAAGTATGTTGTGAGATGTCATGATTTTGACTAATAAAGCAACTCTTGTTTTGATGAAAAGAGGTGTGTGTTTAGGGAAAATATTAGGAAGCTAAAGCTCTGGAAAAATCTGGTGAAAGGTGTTTGTGGAGGAAGGTTTTGACACATGCTCATTTTGTTAGTGTTGCTTTGTTTAGCTTAGATTCTTTTCATGGACTGTTTTCGCCAGAGGTTGACTATGTGAGTTGTGTCATTTGTATGGTTCATACCTAATCTCTTTGTTTTGGTCTATTTTAGGTACCTTCCCCATGGCATCTTCATTTGGACATTTCAGAGTTGTAACATTAGTTGGTATATGATGCTGTTTGGAAGTACGAAGTGGACATGGATTGTTCCTGGGAATGACTGTCACAGACTTTGGGTGTACAAAACCTGTACCAAGACAGCTTGCACAGCGACAGGATGGAAGTAAGAGGAATCCTTTGGACGTGTTCCTTGTCATGTGGTGGTCCTAATGAAATATGTGTACCATCATATGCTCCAACAAAATGTTGTGGACCAAAATCATGCTATTCTCCCTTCACATTGGCTAAATCCTCATTGTGTGTAAACTGTGTGTAGCTCTTGATGTGTCTCCTCATTGTAGGCCAAAGTGTTTGTGGAACATCACTGATATTTGTTTGTGACATTCCTTCAGATGCAGCGACACTGGATTGAAATGACTCTGAAACTGTTGTACTGCCATTTGTCTGTTTAGTGGTTTAAATGATGTGGGATTCCTTTGGTGAGGTAGGCGATATGGCTCCAGCTGATCACATAGAACAATTTTATTTTTGACTATTCAAAAGGAAATTGTCTGATGTATCCCCTCCTTCCATTTTGTTAAGGTCTGCACCTGAAAATGTGATCACTGACATAGAATTTTAAAGTCATGTTTGCTATGTTTCTAACATCATGCCCGTCTATGATTGGAACAATGGAAAAAAGATGTTATAAGACAAGACACTTGTATGTATGTGTTGGTAAGACATGGTTGTGTTCCTGAGCTAAATATTGTGTACATGTAACATATCCATGCTTATACAAGTAACTTGTGAAGTTAACATAAGAGTACATATATACATTGGTAAATGTGAGATTTACTACAGCAGACAATGAGTTTGTGACTTGTGTATTTATTGAAGTTATAAGGAAGAGAAGATACATTGGGCAAAAACAAATATAATAACAAAGTAAAGTAGTCAGTCATCGTGAATGAAACCATAGTTGTTGATAGCATATTGTCTGAAGTCCAAAGTCTAAAATACTACTCCCAATAGTAAGGGAAAGGTTGTCCAGAAATAGTCCACAGAGTGAATTTATGAGACACACTGGAGGAAATTAAGGTTGAGGTTTCGTGCTGGTGGTGGTGGGTGTTTTGCCATCCGTACCTCCTGGATATTTTCATATATATAGTTGGACTACAGGAAAAGGTAGATAGTGGTAGAATAGCCCTGCACAGGGTTGTGTTGATGTCCTGCAGCACCCCAATGAGCTGGCCCATGTTGGTGTTGTGGATGGCCAGCTCCTAGTGTAAGTCTCTCTGCAGCTGCTTCATCTCCTGGATTCCCATCAATTCCTGGCCTCTCACGTCTTGTGAGTCCTGATAGACTCCCAAAACTTGGTAGATGGTGGCCTGGGTGTGAGTGGCCTCAGTGGCCTCACTCTAACTGCCCACAGTACCTCTTCCACTAACCCTACCCCCATGGTGCCTGTGCCCTTGACCCAAAGGTGCACTCTCTCCCTGGTTCCTGATTAATCTGTGACTAGGCTGGTGATTCACACCTCAGAATCCAGGACTGGGGGCCACAAGATAGTAGTGACTGTGCAAGGTGTACAAGATGTGGAGTCGGGGATGGCTGAGGTGTTGCAGCTGGGGTGGAAGGTGGGAGTTTGTTTGGTGGCCAAGTTCTGGGCAGGTGCTGTGCCAGATCTCCCTGTTGTAAATAGAGAACATTGTTATCGGTGGAAGTGTGGTATCTACATCCAAATGTTTTGTGTCACAGTAAGTAGAGACCTAGGAAAAACAAAATAGGTAGAGATTAATATTGCAATATATTTCTGTGGTATTGAACTTGTTAACAAGACATTTGGAGACATTTAATACATGTACTAGAATTGAGCAGCTCATTAGATGTGCTTACATGTTGTATTTTAGATAAAGGAATAAACATTAGCATCTAACAAACATTTAAGCAAACACGGTGGAGACGCAACATGTGTATTTGAAAATTCCCAGGCCTAGGTGTGCACAAGTAGGAGAACACAGAACCTGTTAGCATTAGTCATCATGAGAGCAGTGCAGAGTCACTGGGTCACCTGCCACTTCTAATCAGCTGGCTTAGCTTTATGCCTTACAAATATTTGTGGGACACACTTAGCATGGTGTTAGTCATGCCATCGATAGACCAGGACAACTTCAAGCTAAGGAGGCAGATAAGTCTCTGAGTAGAGCATTGTATGTAGATTGCTCAGTCCATGAGAGATGAACATCAGCTGGAACATGACAGACAAGTGAGATTATGTTACAGAACAGTGCCTCATGGTAGTTGTAGTCATTTCAATCTCTAAGTCCCAACACTTGGCAAATGGTTAACTCCTTGAGAAATTAACATCAGTTTCAACATATCGGACAAATTAAAATGGGAAAATTCACAATTGTGTCTTGTTATGAGTTACAGAAACAGGGTCTCATGGTAGTTGTAGTCATTACAATCTCTACTTGTCAACACTTGCAAAATGGTTAGTGTAATATACATGTTATAAAAATGCATTTAGGCTGAACCATAAATTCACATATTGACAGATATCATGTGTCCTGGGATTAGGGGTGGGCGGAATTTGCGAAAGCTACTTTCGCAAATTATCGCGAAAATTTAAAAAATCTCCGCAAACACACGGAAATATCGCGAAGATGCGTACGTTTTTTTCCCGCCCGTTCGCGGTATTTTCTGCGTGGTCGCAGCTCGCCAACTTACCCATGTGGTTGCTCGCGGGCGCGGCCATCTTGTTTTCACTCTTCTTGCGGTGCATGATCACGAGAAGAAAGATGTGATCACGCGACGCATGACGTTACTGCGGGCGCGAACTGTCGCGAGACAGCGCAAATGGCTACCAACAATCCAACATCTCGTGGAGAACGCGACCGGATCGGGAAAACTTGTCGGCGAACGCGGGGATTCAGGTAAGGCGATCACGCGCGCGAGCAAGAAACAAATTATCGCTAAGCTGCGGAATGCGACGTTATCGTGTTCTATTGTGGACAACAGCGCAACTTGACAGGATAATACACAAAACCTGAATTGTATCCTGTGTTTCCGGAAATAATTACCTGTGAAATGTGAGGTGTAATTTGTAATACCTGCATATGAAAATCACAATAAAGTTTGTTTAAAAAAAAAAAAGCTGCGGAATGCGGAAATTTTGACATTTTCGCACTCTCCGAGGAACGCGAAAATGTCAAATTATCGCAATTTCCGCGAGCGGAACGGAAATTTAGCCCAGGCCTACCTGGGATGAAGATGGAATAGTAATACAGTTGCAGACAGTATTCCAACATGTGGCATGTAATGAAGATTGATACATGTGATCCCATATGCAGCAATGCACATTGACATTGCCAATCAAACAGCTCTGATACTTTAAGTATTGCATGTTAGGAAAGGAGAT
This sequence comes from Triturus cristatus, assembly GCF_964204655.1. Taxonomy (NCBI): domain Eukaryota; kingdom Metazoa; phylum Chordata; class Amphibia; order Caudata; family Salamandridae; genus Triturus; species Triturus cristatus. The sequence goes on from NC_140582.1 coordinate 272,241,957, forward strand.
AGACAGCACAATAGCAAACGCTGAGATGAGATGAGAGGATACAGGACAATGAAATGTTGTTATAGTTAGTGAAATGTAACTTGTCAGACATCCCTCCCCCAGGTACTCCTGTCAATCCCTCAGAATGCAGGATTGCCAAGACCATCTCTTCCAATGGGAAGAGTTGCAATGTGGTGTTAGGAGGACCACCGCCAGTCTTCTTGGCCCCCAGGGGTTGCTTGGGGCCAGGGAATTCACCTTCCCCCTCAGGTCATTCCACCACTTCGTAATTTCGTCTTTTGTGCACAGGGTGGTACCTACAGCATTCACTCAATTGAATATTCTTTCCCACATTTCCCTTTACCGACTGAATTTATTTATTTATTTATTTATTTATGTGTTTTATAGAGTGCGAACTTGACCCGTTAGGGTATCATAGCGCTTTACAGGGGAGCAAAGCAATATACAGACAGATTTAGAGTCGACCAGTTACAGCTCAAGTAGCAGTATAGTGCAGGAATATATAGGGTAAAGCGAAGCATGTATTTACAGTTTACATAACCAATTACAAAGAGCGAGAAACCATATTTACAGAGTAAATTTTCAATAATTCCGACCCGGTTCCAAGATTCTGGTGTTTCGGGAGACCCAGTAGTTAGGGGGAGGTAGTGGGCCGTCATAGGTTATTCCAAAGAAGTAGCTGAGGTAGTGTTAGATGAGAAATTTGCCCATAAGGAAGATTTTGGCATCCTTTTTGAAGTGAGACAGTGAGGGGATTCTTCTGATGTGGGGTGGGAGAGAGTTCCATATTCGTGGAGCAGCCCCTGAGAAGGCCCGATTGTACGTTTTTTTTTTCCGAAAACGTGCAGGTTGGAGCAGGAAATCTCTGGCGGATCTGGAGTTTCTGGTTCCTCCGGAGATCACGAGTTTCTGTGTCAGATATGCGGGGGATTTAGAGTGTAAAGCTTTGTGTGTGATGCATGCTAATTTGAGCTGTATTCTTGCCTCCAAGGAAAGCCAGTTGAGAGCTTTCAGGTGTGGTGAAATATGATCGTATTTCCTTGTGCCAGTCAGTAGTCTGGCAGCCGCGCTGAGGCAGGCTTTTAGAGGTGCCAGGTAGATCTTGGGTAAGCCCGAGAGGGTTGAGCAGCCATATTCCAGTCTAGAGATGACGAGTGCTTGAACTGCCATTTTTAGGTCGGGAGCATCAAGGAAGGGTTTCGATTTCCTAAGGTAGCTCAGATGGAATCTGGCTGTTTTAGCCATAGAATGTATGTGGTCCCTCATGTTAAGGTTTGTGTCAAGGGTAATGCCCAGGGATTTAGCCGAATTCACAATGGTCGGTGGGCAATTTAAGGCTGTAATAGCCTTGATCCATGATTGAATCTCTAAGTTGGCATTGGGAGGGGAGATCAGGAGAAATTCTGTTTTCTTTGCATTGAGTTTGAGTTGGTTGGATGCGAGCCATTGTACGGTGAGTATCAGGGCTTCGTTCAGGGAGATAATCTCTTCGAGAGAAGAGGTTTTGATGTAGATCTGGGTGTCATCGGCATACATATGATAGGAGATATTAGCTGCGCGCAATACTTCGGTAAGCGGTTCTAGGTAGAGGTTGAAGAGGGTGGGGGACAGGGTTGATCCTTGAGGGACTCCAACTGTGACCGGCGATGATGATGAAAGGTTGCCATTAATCAGAAATCTCTGTGACCGGTTATGGAGGAAGGACCTAAACCAATCTAGAACAGTGCCATCTAATCCCATTCTGAGTTTGAGGCGTTCGAGTAGTTTTTCATGGTTGACTGTGTCGAAGGCCGAGGATAGGTCCAGGAGGATTAGGAGACAAGTTTTGCCATGGTCGAGGGCTTGGAGGGCATCATCGACTATGTGGAGCATGGTGGTTTCTGTGCTGTGCCCTGGTCTAAATCGAGGAGGTGGAAGTTGTTGATGTGGTGACTTAGCTGCTGTTGCACACATTTCTCCAACACTTTGGCTAAGAGGGGGATGTTGGAGATGGGTCTGAAGTTGTCTGGGGAGGCTGGGTCCAGCGATGGCTTTTTCAGGATGGGGAGGACTTGGCCGGCTTTTAGAGCATCTGGCATCATTCCCTGCTGAAGGGAGGCATTGATTATTGAAGTCCAGCTGGGAATAATGGATTGGGCGACGACCGTTAGGGAGTTGGCAGGGAGCGGGTCATTGAAATGGTTGTTCGGTTTTAAGGTAGAGAGGATTTTGGAGATGGAGTCTTCATCATAGTCTTTGAAGATAGACCAGTGAGCGTTATTTTTGGGAGGGGCCTGTGGGTGTGTCTATGTGGGAGGAGACGGGTCAGGTGGGGGTTGGGGGTTAGTGATGGCGCTGAGTTCGTTTCCAAGGGCCAAGATTTTGTCAGTGAAGAAAGAGGAGAATTATTCAGAGGATATAAGAGATCTGGGGGTTTCTTTAGAAGATTTGGCCAGTTTGTTAGATTGGTGTTTGACCAATTCGAAGAGCTTGTGGGGTCTGTTCTTAGCTTTCTCAAGTTCGGTTCTGAAGAAGTCTTTTTTTGAGTTGAGAAAGTTCCTGTTGTAGGTATTTCTGGCCTGGCGGAGGAATTGTAGGTGTGCAGTAGAGGGGTGTTGCCTCCAGGCTCTTTCAGCTTGCCGGAGGGCTCTCCTCTCATTGTTAAGGGAACCCATGAACCAGGGGTTTCTGTCTTTGATTTGGGTTCTTTTCAGTTTTAGTGGGGCTAGATCGTCCAGGATGTTTGAGATGGTCGCAGAGTAGTGATCATTGAGGTCACTGACTGATGAGAGATGCGAAGGGGGGGGAGGTTGGATTTACAGCGGGGCACCAGTTCACTTCGGTCCAAGTTCTTGGTGTCTCTGATCCAGCGTTTAGGAATCGTTGGTTGCGGTGCTTTTGTCTTGATGGTTCCAGGTAGATCGAAGGTGATGGCGTGGTGGTCAGACCAGTCGCATGGGTCAATAGAGATGAGCTTGACAGTTGATTCTTTGGAGATGATCCAGTCAAGGGTTGCCCCTTTTGAATGAGTAGGTAGTGAGCAGGCCTGGGTCAGGGCTTGATCTGCCAGGAGGTCTTTGATGGTGTTGACATGTGGGTCCTTGGGATCGTTCCAGTGTAGGTTAAAATCGCCTAAGAAGATATCTTTGGAGTTGGTGGGAATCTTAGCTGAGATGATTTTCATGAGGTGGTCGGTGAAAGAGTCGTTCGTACCTGGGGGGTGGTAAAAGATGTGAAGATTGCATAGTAGGGTGGAGTTGTTGCAAATAGCGAGAGCGAGGTATTCGCAGGATTCGGTAGAGTCCGCCAGAAGTTCGGTGACGCGGAGGTTGGAGCTGTAGATGCAGGCGATGCCTCCTCCTTTCTTGTTAGATTGTCTGTCCAGTCTTGCGATGTTGTAGTTAGGGGGGACTAGGAGGTCCAGGTATGGGGATGAGGAATCATTGAGCCATGATTCTGTTAGGATTGCTAAGTCGAGTTTTTTGCAAAGGATGAGATCAGCAATATCAGCAGCATGCTTAGCTGCCGATCGGCAGTTGATTAAGAGACCTGACAGGGAGGATTTTGGTGGGATTTCGGGAGTCTGGGCAGACTGGTGGACAGGTGCTAGATTGCTTATGATCACAGCTCTGTTGTGGACGGTGGCTGGCCTGTTGGGGTTGATAGTGACAAAGCGGATGGGATGTTCAGAATTCCCGTCAAAGGGTAGAGGGGTAGCTGTGGTGGGGTTATGATCTCGGAGGATGGCCAGTATTTCAGTTTCAGTGAGGTCTAGTGGACTTAGAGTTGGAGAAGTGGTGTAGGAGAGGGCCAGAGCGAGTCATTCTTCCTCTGAGAGGTGGCATGGTTGTTTACGGATACGAAGCTGTCTCAAGACTAGAGGAAGAGGCTGTTTCGGGTGCTCAGTTAAGTGCAGGGATGTGCAAACAGGCAGGGAGGTGAGGTTAGCTAGGGCGAGTTCAGCGAGGTGGAGGAGGTTTGTTAATTTCGCGATAGAGATGTGAATGTTCTGGGTAAGTTTGGTAGCTCTGGAGAACAGAGAGGCCATGTCCCTATCCAGTGTGGGCGATAGAAGGCGGAAGGGCAATGGTGCAGGGGCCGTTAAGTCAGCATGAAAAGGAGATATGGGGGAGGGCTAGTGCGGCCTGTGTTATGGGTCGTAGGATCAGAGCTAGGGCTCCTCTGTGAGAAGAGTTGCGGGCTTGGAGGGTAAACACGACTGGTGTCAGCGGGCGTTGGGGACATATCAGTGGCATAGTCTATGTGGGGGGATAGTAGGGGGGATCAGGGGTCTAGGGGAGATTCTAGGGGTAAGGCCGGGCACCATGTTGGGGAGGGTGGGGGGGTCTGTGTTGGAAGACCTTTGGGGAGTTTGTGAGTGGTTAGCTACGTTGGGTAGGCTAGATGAGGGCTTGTCGGGACGTGACATGGTTCCCCTGCCTGCGTCATGTGCGTGGTTACGAAGGAGGGTGAAAAGGTCGGCAAATTTGTCCAAGTTTTTGGCTGAGGCTTGGATCAGGATAATGCCATTTTTGTAACGAGTGATAGTGAGGTCAGCACGCAGTGTGGGGGACGGTGCTATTGTTATCTTAGTGCCATATGGGATGTTTTTTGTTGTGCATACATTGAGGAGGAGGGCAAAGGTTTTGCGCCAGGCAGAAGTCCTTCTAGAGTAAAAAATGAGGTCATTAGTGATTATATAAAAAGCTTGAACAGAAGGTGCGCACTCCAGGTTTTTCCAGGTCAATGATTTAAACAGTTATTAGTTGGTGCAAACGAATAAATCCCCCTGAGTAGGGAATTCAAAAGTAGAAACAGTTAGCACGTTCCTGAATAGGAAAATGTCCTTCGTATTGCACTCGGTCTCAGAGATATGATCTCTTTTATAAAATTAAACTCAGGTAAATCGAGGTTTATTCAAGCATAACTTCAGGTTTATTAAACCGTTATTCCAACTTAATGAAGTCAAAGAATTGTATTCATTCTTTTTCAATACATCATTTGTCCAACTGCCCAATGCATTTCGGGCTTTTTAAGCCCTTCTTCAGGGGAGGTACTCTGAAAGGATAAGGTATAGGATTCAGTATATGCACAAGATTTAAAGAACTCGATAGAAAAAAAGAGATATTAGCTCAAACGTTATACAGTAAATAGCGGTTGTAACAAACACAATCATGTTTAAAACAGTGTTAAATTGATACGTTCGTGATTGATGGTAGGTGAGCACAATAACAGTGCTAGTGATTTCCAAAACAGAGACTCGCTGTATATCGAGGTGATTTAAAAATATTCACTTGCTTAACATGTCGGGACAAAATAATATGGTGTAGTTTGCCAATATCGTAGGAAAAAGTAAAGACTGAATAAAACAGGAAAGTCTGGAAGGTGGTATAGGTTGAGAGATACGAGTGACAAAGATAAAAATTGCATGCATACAGCGTGGGTATTTAAATAAACTGTGTTGATTTCAAACAATTACCAAGCAACAGAAGATCGAACTTACGGTTAGTAATGATGGTGTACAGATTCTCCTAAAGCCGGGAGAATCGTGTCGGAAACGCTCCGGTAAGTGTAATGAGTCGTAATCATGTGATATATAAACACGTGATAAAGAAAATGCGGGAAAAAAACAGAACTACAAAGAAAACAGACTTGTAGTTCCAAAAGGTCAATAAAGTTTGATGAAACTAAAAAAGTACGAACAACAAAAATAACGTGGTAAACAAAAAATAAAGTGGTGAACAGAGGTAAATACGGTTAAATCCGCAAAACTGTAAGGGTACAGTGAACATTGAAGTTAGAACGGGAGTAGAATAGAAAAGACAGCGAGTGAAGCTGAAGAAAAAAATAGCGCAAGTGATTTGGATAATTCAAACAAAGAGCAAAAGTTCTAGAAATATGAAATTGTACATGATCATGATGCTGGTTAAGGGGTATCAATGTCATTATACAGTGGTACATGTATATGTGAAAAAATTCCTAAACAGAATAAATGCAAAGTTCAACATAAACATGTAGAGTTACACAAGGTAGTAGGGTGTCCCAAGCCGGGTGAATGTTCAAATCCCAATTTTGGGTGAGTAAAGAAGACCTTGGTTACAGGAAACAGCCCAGATCGTAACGTTCGTTGAGACCTTTCGGATGTATGGAGTTCAGCTTATGGATCCAAAATGTTTCTCTTTGTAATAGATATTTACTGTTGTCTCGTCCCCTCAGATAGGGAATCTGTTCAAGAACTTGAAACCGCAGCTGGCAAATGTTGTGCTGATGAAGGTGAAAATGAGTTGCGATTGGTGATTTTGCCTGTTTAGTGCGTATATTACTTTTGTGTTCATTAATCCGTATGCGGATTTTTCTCTCGGTCTTGCCCACATAAACAAGACCGCATGGACATTTCAGCATGTAAATAAGGTTCTGACTGTTACATGTAGCTGTAACCTTGAGTTTAATCTTGTTGCCTTGTGAAGGATGTTGGATGTTGGTACCTTTGATGATAGAGTTGCAATTACCACAATTGAGACATGGTAAAGTACCTTTAAAGGTACTGGTGGTTGATTCATCAGCTTTGGATAATATTTGTTTGAAGTTGCGTGATCTTTGGTATGCAAATCTAGGCGGTATTTCAAAGATGTTATTGAAATCCGTTTCCATGCTTAACATAGGCCAATACCTGAGGATGGTTTTTTTTATGTTGAAACTTTGTGTAGAAAATTTTGACACAAATGTCATTCTCTGATCTGAAGTTTTTGGTGGTTTGGGTGAAAGAAGCATTTGTCGAGTAGACTTGTTAGACTTCAAAATGGTGTTGTCAAGAACTTTGGTGGGATATTTTCGTTGTTCAAATTTGGAAATGCAGGCCAATTTACTTGATTCAAACAATTCATTGGTGCTTGAGATTCTTTTCAATCGTAGTAGTTGTGAGTATTCCTGATGGAACTCATGCATTTCACCCTTTACCACAGTTACTTTGAATGGGCAGGAACCTTTTACATCCAATGCTCCGGTACTTCCATGGGCAATAGTGCCGCCCCGACTTACGCGAACCTCTACATGCACCGTTTTGAATTGGACAACATACTATCTAAACACGAGTGGACCCAACATCTTACTCTTTATAAAAGATACATTGATGACATTTTTATCCTATGGAATGGTTCAATTAATCACCTGGAATCACTAATTGAATCTCTTAATACAGTTGACCAACGTATTCAATTCACTCACTGTATAAACAAAGAATCCATAACATTCCTGGATACCAGAGTCACATTACACCAAGGACACCTCACCACTGAGGTTTACACAAAACCTACTGACCGCAATAACCTTCTTCACTTCTACAGTTTCCATCAACCATCTCTTAAGAATCACTTGCCCTACTCACAACTACTACGATTGAAAAGAATCTCAAGCACCAATGAATTGTTTGAATCAAGTAAATTGGCCTGCATTTCCAAATTTGAACAACGAAAATATCCCACCAAAGTTCTTGACAACGCCATTTTGAAGTCTAACAAGTCTACTCGACAAATGCTTCTTTCACCCAAACCACCAAAAACTTCAGATCAGAGAATGACATTTGTGTCAAAATTTTCTACACAAAGTTTCAACATAAAAAAAACCATCCTCAGGTATTGGCCTATGTTAAGCATGGAAACAGATTTCAATAACATCTTTGAAATACCGCCTAGATTTGCATACCAAAGATCACGCAACTTCAAACAAATATTATCCAAAGCTGATGAATCAACCACCAGTACCTTTGAAGGTACTTTACCATGTCTCAATTGTGGTAATTGCAACTCTATCATCAAAGGTACCAACATCCAACATCCTTCACAAGGCAACACGATTAAACTCAAGGTTACAGCTACATGTAACAGTCAGAACCTTATTTACATGCTGAAATGTCCATGCGGTCTTGTTTATGTGGGCAAGACCGAGAGAAAAATCCGCATATGGATTAATGAACACAAAAGTAATATACGCACTAAACAGGCAAAATCACCAATCGCAACTCATTTTCACCTTCATCAGCACAACATTTGCCAGCTGCGGTTTCTAGTTCTTGAACAGATTCCCTATCTGAGGGGACAAGACAACAGTAAATATCTATTACAAAGAGAAACATTTTGGATCCATAAGCTGAACTCCATACATCCGAAAGGTCTCAACGAACTTTACGATCTGGGCTGTTTCCTGTAACCAAGGTCTTCTTTACTCACCCAAAATTGGGATTTGAACATTCACCCGGCTTGGGACACCCTACTACCTTGTGTAACTCTACATGTTTATGTTGAACTTTGCATTTATTCTGTTTAGGAATTTTTTCACATATACATGTACCACTGTATAATGACATTGATACCCCTTAACCAGCATCATGATCATGTACAATTTCATATTTCTAGAACTTTTGCTCTTTGTTTGAATTATCCAAATCACTTGCGCTATTTTTTTCTTCAGCTTCACTCGCTGTCTTTTCTATTCTACTCCCGTTCTAACTTCAATGTTCACTGTACCCTTACAGTTTTGCGGATTTAACCGTATTTACCTCTGTTCACCACTTTATTTTTTGTTTACCACGTTATTTTTGTTGTTCGTACTTTTTTAGTTTCATCAAACTTTATTGACCTTTTGGAACTACAAGTCTGTTTTCTTTGTAGTTCTGTTTTTTTCCCGCATTTTCTTTATCACGTGTTTATATATCACATGATTACGACTCATTACACTTACGGGAGCGTTTCCGACACGATTCTCCCGGCTTTAGGAGAATTTGTACACCATCATTACTAACCGTAAGTTCGATCTTCTGTTACTTGGTAATTGTTTGAAATCAACACAGTTTATTTAAATACCCACGCTGTATGCATGCAATTTTTATCTTTGTCACTCGTATCTCTCAACCTATACCACCTTCCAGACTTTCCTGTTTTATTCAGTCTTTACTTTTTCCTACGATATTGGCAAACTACACCATATTATTTTGTCCCGACATGTTAAGCAAGTGAATATTTTTAAATCACCTCGATATACAGCGAGTCTCTGTTTTGGAAATCACTAGCACTGTTATTGTGCTCACCTACCATCAATCACGAACGTATCAATTTAACACTGTTTTAAACATGATTGTGTTTGTTACAACCGCTATTTACTGTATAACGTAATTGTTTGAGCTAATATCTCTTTTTTCTATCGAGTTCTTTAAATCTTGTGCATATACTGAATCCTATACCTTATCCTTTCAGAGTACCGCCCCTGAAGAAGGGCTTAAAAAGCCCGAAATGCATTGGGCAGTTGGACAAATGATGTATTGAAAAAGAATGAATACAATTCTTTGACTTCATTAAGTTGGAATAACGGATTAATAAACCTGAAGTTATGCTTGAATCAACCTCGATTTACCTGAGTTTAATTTTATAAAAGAGATCATATCTCTGAGACCGAGTGCAATACGAAGGACATTTTCCTATTCAGGAACGTGCTAACTGTTTCGTCATTAGTGATTATACCGTTGTCCGTGCTATAGCGAAGGTCAGAGACCAATGACTCAGGGTGTCTTTTAAGGGTGGAGTGTTTGAAGTGTTTAGCGGCGGTTTTGGAGAGGTTGGGGAAGGAGTATGTTGGAGTTGGACTCCAAACAATTATGGCTCTACTTTTATAATGTCATCCACCATGACTGACAACTCAGACTCTGACAAATGTGGATTTTTCTTTTACATAACATATGTGTAAATTAAAATGAGTGACAATGACTAAAAAAACACCAAGGGAAATTAGAAAAAAAGTACAAAAAATGTCTATGGTGAGTGTTAAATGGTGTAGGAAAAAAAGGCTGCCTTATCTGCACAAAACATTGTGGTGTCTGTCTTGCTGTCTTGCAATGGAGAGGCAAAGGATCATAATCTGGAATGGGGTGTGTTTTATATTGTGATTTGCAGGCGTGCCCACTTGGCCAATGCATATCAGCTGTGTCGTTTTTGTATCTATCCACTGGGCACTGTTCTGATGCTTTGCTGAGAGTGTACTGCAACAGCCTATCGCCATTGAGGAACCTCAGTGAGGGGACCGTCAGTAGAACTGTGTTTTTGTAATCAGCTTGCTGGGAACCCTCGTCCCTGAAGATGACGGAGTATGCATCACCAACATTGCAGTCTGCCGCGCCACCGTTGAGAACCACTCCATCGACAGCGGTTCAGCCTGCTTGCATCTTAATACGGCAGGCGGAAGACCACCGGCTCGGCGGTCTTCTTGGAAAAGCTGCCATGGCTGTACAGTGGTGAGTCTGCCAAAGTCTTAATCGGGCCCTAAGTCTGAATATAGAAATCTTCATCACGATTATGTCCAGCGGCTCCCCGACAACGCCTTCTTCTAAGACACCACCAGCTGTCTTAGACCACTGAACTTAAACAACTCAGACATTTGTCTTCATAATTTCTTTTAAGTCTGAAGTTAAGTGGAGACTGGGCCCAAACCACTTTGTGTATCCAATCGGTTTTGCGCTTTGATCTTTTAAGCACCATATTTCACTTAAAAATTCATAACTCCAGTTCTACTGATTGGAGTTCTGTCATTTTGGTGGCAAATAATTTATTAAAATGTAGTCTATTTTCAAAATTGGTGATTTTTGTTTTGGTGTGTTTTCGTTTAATTTGTTACTGTTGAAGTGCTTTATAAATACTTTACACATTGCTTCTAAGTTAAGCCTGGCTGCGTTTGTGCAAAGCTGCCAGAGGGTTAAGCACAGATTAATTTAGTGACTTTTTCTGGTTTACCCTGACAAGGATTGTGGCTGATGCTTGAGTTGGGTCTCACCCCCAACAACCATCAAGCTATCTTCTCACAGCTACCGTACAGGGATGGTGACTTCCAATGAACAGCAGACAGATTTTGAAAAATGAAATTTCTTTTAGAATAACTTCATTGAGAGCAGGAAGTAGTCTCCTGGACTACTGTCTACTCCCCCTGAAGCTGGCAGTGTGATTCCCCCTTTGCACATGAGATACCACCCCATCACAATCAGAAACTGAACAATTGGTTGTGATCGGAATTATACATAGTATTGATGCATAGGTTACAAAATCACTCTGTAGCAGTAAATGTGGGAGGTGCAGGGGAAGTGGTTAGAAAATGGGGAATGTTTACAAATCAATTGTAAAGGCTTATGGAGGCTTAGAAGGGGTTAGAGTGCAGTTAAGGAGGGGTTTAGAGAGGTACATGCACCCAGCTACAAAAGAATAAGCCAATTGTATCTACAAACTGCATTTCTATTGTTACTACATCCGAAAAGTACTCAAAACAGTCACAAATTCACTCCAGCTTAGATGTGTAGTAAGACCAGTACCACACATGACCAACCACTGATACTGCCACATATCCCCCACAGAAAATACAGGGACCTAAAAACGCCTAGGAACTAATGACTAATTCAATTAACTAAGTTGATCTTTATATAAATATAAAAAAATGGAAAATAATTGGTGTATTCGCGACGCGATCCTCAATTAGTGGCTTGTGGGAAAGGTACCCACGGCGTCAGCGCCTCTTCAATCACTGTTTGAATTGGATTGTCGAATATATATATATATATATATATATATATATATATATATATATATATATATATATATAAATCTTACATTTTAGTTTATTACAAAATATGAAAGAAGCCTTTTGTAAATTAAGACATTAATATAACTTGAATTTCTTGCAAAAATATTTTTTTAATATTAAAAATATTAAAAGTAATTGCAAATGTCATTAAAAACTAAGATTGTAATGTGGTAACATGTTTTATTTTGCTCTACATTTAAAAGAAATATTTACATTTACTTTACACTAATATTTATCTTAAAACTATTTTGACATTTTTTTAAAAACTTTAATAAACTTTGAAAGTTTTCTCTGCAATTTACCTGAGGAGGGTTGTCACCCAGGTGGCGGAGATCTCTGCCTATATATGAAATGCTACAAGTAGTAAATGTACACTCACAAATTAGGGTCTGCCTTAATTAAGCGGTTGGAGACATGTAAGTCCGCACGTTTGAGAAATGTTACACTTCTAAAAGGTGAATAGCCAAAAGTAGCTAAGCTACTCAAAAGTGTAAGAGTAAACCTACACTTGTTGATTTAATCATGTATAAGTTTACCTTTGAGAATAGCCCCCTAAGTCACTAGGTAAAACCTTGGACAGAAGGTGTGAGTTGGCAAATCCATCACTGGCTATGAAATCCAGGTTTGTCCTGCTTAGAGCTTTTGGTGCAAACAAAGGCCTCAGTGGGAGCTCAACAATGACATATCCAAATCAGGCCGACCCTCGCCAGCCTCAGTCTTTGACCTTGAGGCTCAGAATGATTCTGACTTCCATTTAGGAGCCTCATTTAAAGGTTGGCAGGGGGAAACTTTTTCACCCACCATGGCGAAATGTTGTAGCCATGAGATTGTTGAAAGACTGTTCTCCTTATTTACGATTTTGCCTATGATGTCAGCCAACCAACAAGTTAGCATTAGGTCTGTTAGCAGGCTCTCCGTCTGAAGTTCATCCTCCATCCTTTAGCAATCAGATGACCATTGCCACTGGATGAGGTGAAACACCTTCTGCAATATTTAGAGTTGCCTGTCGCCATGGTGTGATGAACCATTGTGACATAGGATAGCAATGGTGGAAAGCCAAATGTATGGTGAATATGTCTCCCAATTAAGTTGATGATCAGTTCAAACATGCCTAATGGACATCGACCACTTCGAAACACCTACTGCCTCCCATGCAAAACACCCACACAAACAAAACAATTTGCCACACACAACACAGGCCTGCACAGTTTCTTAACAGAAGTCACTACCATGAGAACCAGAATCGCTATTTGTTTTGCTTTTGCCTTTGAGTTCTTGCAATCCCAGACTGATACATTCATCCCATGTCATGATGAGCAGGTGTATTACAGTTAGCCATATGTAGAGACTTTGACCTGCTAGGCAGATATCTCTACACATTTAGTGGAAGTACTGCCACAGCAACTATTCTGACGGTACCGCAAGCTTTCTGAGCAGCTACCAAGTTTCATGTGGGCAGCCATTACATTTGTATGTCTAATGAAATCAAACACCCTAAGTTGAAGATTTCAGAAAAGTGTAACATTTTGTACTATGACAATCTGGTTTTATCACAATCCGTGTAGGTAATGTAATTTTTTTCTGTTCTGGATTGAAAGTGTTTTCCTGGTGATACTAAGCAAAAGAAAAATACAGAACTTACACCCTAAGTAGGGCGTACAGTCTGAGGTATCCATGCCAAAGGCACAATGTTAGGGGGTTGTTTTAAGTATTCTACCAGCTGAGCCATCAAGGTCTACATTAGTGGAAACATGACAGTCCAAACAACACTTAGCAGAAATGGCAAACCCTCATCTATCACATTGTGAATAGCATAATTCTTAGTGATTCAAAGGAAATTATCGATCTAATTTATTTAAAATTTTTATGTTTACTTACGTATTCATATTTTGTCTTAAATTCCACTGGTTAGGTCAGTGCTCAACCCAAGAAGTAGGAGATATAATGCCTTACCATTTTAGGCTGCTTACCACAGAGCAGAGTACTTGTTTTGTGTGGCTACAGTGTGCAAAGTGAAGATATGGGCCTTATGTAGGTGGCCTGGCATTTACCACTTCATAAATACCGAACCATACCGATTCGGTATTTATGAATTGGTAAATGCAATGTAGGTAATGAGTCGGTAAATATTACCGAATCGGAAAAATTCGGTAATTACCGAATCGGTATTTACCGATTCGGTAATGGGGGAGCACATGCAAGGGTGGCAGGGTGTCACATTGACACCCTGTTGCACCCCTGATTCGGCCATGTGTGCACATGTGGCGCACATACATGCCCTAAGGGCATGTATGTCTGCCACATAGCACACTTAAACGTGCACAAAAATGCTTTTTTTCACCTATTCGTCATTTACCACCAACCTTTAGTTGGTGGTAAATAACGAATCCCCACACCCACCACACACTCCCCCTACATCTCATTTCATGATTCGGTATTTACCGAATCGGTAATATTACCGATTCGGTAAATACCGAATCATGAAATTCTCCCCCTACATCTCATAAGCCAAAATACCGGTCGGTAACGGTATAATTACCGAAAATCGGCCGTTACCGACCGGTATTTGGCTTCCTACATGAGGCCCATAGTGATTATTTTTAACAGCAATCCTCAGAAACAGAAAGACGCACACCCTGCTCACTGTTTCTGAGTTGTACTGTCTGAAAATCAAGCCCTAACTTGGTGAAGTATCAGGTTAAAGTAAACCACTCTGTCACATAAGGGACGGAGTATCCTCTGCCAAATTGATAGCCTGTCATGTTTCAGCAGCATTCTCCTCTGCTGGTAGCAACAGCAGAAGCTTTACATTTATTGACCCACAGTTTTTGAAATGTCAGTGCTAGTGGCACAGATCATCCGCTGTGTCCTTGCTGAGCAGTCTGTACTCCATTCCTCCAGGCATACTCTCTGCTGGTGCACTTCTACATTGTGTGTTTAGATATCTCTACTGTCTGGTCGAGATCTCTTTGTCTTCAGAGGAGCTGCTACCACAGCAGCTACTCTGCAGAATCTGAAAGATTGCTGCATGGCACCATGTTTAATGCACACACTCATCAAACATTTGACTTTTACAAAAACACCCCCAAAGGTATACTTTATATTTGTGAAACAAACATAATGACCCTGATAGTCTGGGTGTTTTTCAGATAGTGTGAGGGTTATTTAAAATGTAAATTTTTGTCTGGTATCTATTTCACAGTATAATATGTGATCCCAAGTGAACCGATAAATATAAATTAAGAAATGTGATTTCTAAACCTGGGAATAAATGTGACATACTTAATGGAATGTAAAATATTTTGATCTTGTAAATATCAGATCATTGCTGATACATCAATTGGTGTAACTTGCTTAAATACATTCTAATAAAATATTTTATTTCTGATTTACATATGTTGTAGAATCCTTAACACATGCATAGGGAGAAGCTGACCCTTCATATGGGGAAACATTAGAGCAGCCACAGGAGTCGGAGGGAGGTATTTGTGGCACTGAGGGGCCCAGAGAGTGAGGGGGATGCCGTTGAAGACAGTTCGTGGGGTTTAAATCTAGTAGAGAGTTGAAAGACTCACGAGACCCTGGCAAGCCCCTTGTTTCTGCAGCAAAGAGGTTGTTGTATTCTTCTCTAGTAGCCATCACCACCACTTCCACTGCTCCTTGAATTAGCTGACCCACAACCACCCTGAATTCACTATTTGTTCCCCATGCCACCAACAATACTTTTGTCCATCGCTTCGTCCATCATTCCACCACCCAGCCTTCCTCCACAAAATGGTGTATGAGCCTCCAGAAAAGCTGCATGAAGATTCCAAAATGAAGAGAAGAGCAATCAGTAGTTATGGCAAGGCAAGTCTTTCAACAAAAAACTTTATGTGCCACCCACCCCCATTTAGAGATTGCAATTATACCCTCTCACAAATATGGGTTTTAGTTTATAGAATATTCTCTAATGTACTAACATATATAAAAAAAAAACATGTTTATGAACATGACACCTGTGTATTAATCTTTTTAAATTATAGAGGAATGTGCTTTTTACTATATATTTTATTTCTATGGTACATAAAAGAAATAGCAGGCTTAAACATTATAACTTCCTGATCTGAAAATTACTATTGTGATGCATGGTGATAGCTGTTGTGGATTATCTAAACATATCAAAAAGATATACTTAAAAATATTCTAAATTTCATATTTAGTAAAAGAAGAAACTCTTAATGGATGATGTCACCCAACTTGAAACATTAGAAATCAGCATGTGTTACATTTATTATGGTGTTTTAAACTAAAAGTTCTCCTAGCAGCAAAGACATCTTGCTTGTGTTCACTAAAAGGTAGGCGGAAATTCGTAGGGAGGTGGCTCTCCTAGAGAAATCCATAAAATGTATATTTAAATTATTATACTAAAGTGTGGTGCTAATGAGGTAGTGAGAACCACCCTACTCCCTAACATGTGGTCAAAGACAACATAACAAAATACAATGTGACCCTAGCACACGCTAACACCTAATATCAACAAACAATCAAAATTTAACAGTAGTTGTCTTCTTTTTTTGTTCTTTATTGTTCCTTTGTCCAATTGTATAACTCTTTAGCCTCAAAAAGCCAACATGTGTTTCGTTGCTCAGACAGAAAAATTATCCTACGACTTCCTCAGGGCACACATTTTCTTCCAAAGTTCCTTCTAGTTGATTGTAATTCTGTCCCGTACATTCCACATTTATCAGTTTACCGTAATCTTACATTTGTATTGGCCCAGGTCCCAATGTGATCTATTATTGTGTCTGTATATGCATGCTCTTACAATATGCTTCCTTCAATTTTACAGATTGTCGTAATTTGTAACCAGAACTAAATTTGTTAATAAAACTCTTAAGGTTAGAAAACCATCCTCTCTCTCATTTTTGGGAGCCACTGTACTTGAAATGCATTTCTGGTGTTGGCTTCTTTCTTACACTTCAGGTCAACAATCAAATGTCCATACAACCTGTAGGGGATTCTCTGTGATGATTTTACTAAGAGACTGAGACACAAGAAAGTACGCTCTATCAAGTGGTAGCAATGAGGTTGGTTTGTCACTGAAATGGAGGGAGCTAAATACTTTTGAAAATATCTGGAGCATGCTTAAGTTCAGTCCATCCCCCTAAAATACATGGACTATTTTGGAAGATTGGCGTTTTTTGTAGGTTTTCAAGGTGGTGAAGGTACCTGAGGAGTGAGCATAAATAGGTTTGTGGTTTCCATTTATCTATGTCAAGCTTGCAGAGTTGTGTTGACATTGTGTGGTTTGCATTGTAACAATATATTTAGTTTGATTGTGTGAGTGCTTATGCGCTTAATGTTGAGCAATTGATGTTGTTATTAGGTTCAACACAGTCAAATATCCCTATATAGATAAGAAGTATATTGTTGTTTAACTTGTCTGTTAAGTTTTCTGGTGTTGGTCCGTTAATTGTCATCAGCTGCACAATTAAAGGGACATGTAACTGATTTCTGTGGGTGTACTAAGAGTGATTGGTGCTGGTAGATCCTGTTGTGCAGAGGAGAAATTAATCACATTAGTCAAGGTGTTTGCCCGCTGGCTGAGATTTCACCTGTTTGTATGGATGCAGTGCGCGCACAATGTAAATTGTTTTATTCATTTATTTATTTATTTAAGTCTGTATCTCCATATGCCGGAGTTTACCTTCGGAATGGCTCGGTCGGAAAGGAATCTGGCCGGCACATTCCGATGTGGGCGAAAGGGCTCTGCCCATCGGTCGAAGCCCTTCTGTCCAAAATAGGAACCGGCCCCTTAGTGCCTGAATGCTGAATGCTGAAGCTGTGGTTTTGTCAAATCAACAGTCTTACAAGTACCATCCAAAAGGTGTTGGCAAGCCTTTGACATTTTGGGAAACTTTACAGGAGTGTGCATCTGTCTCAAGCACAGTAGCCCACTTCATTGGCCCAAATAAGCAAAGAGGGTAAGTGGTCACTAGTTACTATGCTTTTTAAGGAATACACCTCTTCAAACAAGAAAGCTGCCAATTGCTGCACGAGTGATTTTAATGTTTTTCTGTGCCTCTTCCTGTAGTCATGCTCTGCAAATAGAGTCTGTCTTCTGAGAGAACCGTCGTTGTTTGAGAATGGCATTTGACAACACCTGAGGAAATGAAGTGGCAGAATCAGACATATAAGGTTAAAACCAAATGCTGAGGCTTAAAGCAGGAGGTGGGAGGAGTCGAGCAGACTTCAGAGGAAATTAGCGCATGGGTTGCTACCTCTGGGACTTCATTAGGTTTCCACCTCGGAGGATGGTGAGCGCCGGGAGGTCCACAGAAGCTACTCACCTAGGGGGGAGTGCAGCTTGTGGCGGCGCATGCACTCCCATATCTGTGCCACGTTGAGATCAGCCAGGATCCTTTGTTAGTTCAAGAGCTGGCAATGCTGCTGGGCTGCAAGGAAATATATATTTTTTTTTTAAAAAAGGAAATTGAGCTCTTCTGTTTTGGGCTTCATTCAGACCAGCCTTGATTGTAAATTTCGGATTTTTGGGCTGGCAACACTTGAGTGAGAAGTTAGAGTACACTTATTGTTTATTCTAGTTGACTAGAAGTCTATTGAAAGTTTAATTTGAAGTTGGCCTCAGATTTAGAGACGCAGGGGCATATTACCAACGGACGGCGTTCAATATCGCCAAGCGCGCTTAGAGCGCTTTTAATTATTGCCGTCTATAGCTAGGTGTTATCGCCGGGATAGCGCATTATTAACAACGCCTATCACCAGGGCGATAATATTTCCAGCGATGGCGGCGTTGTGAGGGGAATATCGCTGGAAATCCAGCGATACAACCACAGAGATGGCGTAAACCTTGTAAATAGGCGAAGGTGCACTCAGCCTCACGATTCACCTGCCATAGGACAAAGAGGGTTAGTCAGTATTTTACCACACGTTAGTTTTTGGAGAAAAGCAAGGTTAGCTCGTTTTTTTAAATTGCTAACCGTGTTGTAGGTTGCATTGTAAATATCGCGATGTCCCCATGGCGATAATTTACATGTAATTCAGTGACGATATGCCCTGTGACGCCCACTTTGCATCTCATTAGAGATGCAAAGCGAGGCGTTGGTAAAAAGGCTGCTCACATGCGCTAATGCATGTTAGCACTGCCTTGTAAATAGGGTGAAAACATTGTCTCCGCTTTTTTGGCTTTTAAAGCCAAAAAAGCAGAGATAAGTCCCTTGATAATATGCCCCTGAGGTTGTAGAAAGACCTTCTGTGCCCGGCAGACTGGACTGATGTTACATTCAAGGCCACTTAGATGGTTACTCCTTTGACTGATAGCTGAGAAACTAGGGAGTCTACATTTTCCGAGCGAAAACTGGTTTGCTTGGTGAAAACAGATAGGAAGAAGCCTAGTAGAATGTTCTTTCATGCTCATGGTGTGTAATCTTTAGAACAGTTGAGCAGACAATGTCCTGACTTCGCTGAGAGAAGCCTTCTTTTGAACTCTATTTATTTTCCCTGCCTAGGGTGTTGAGCTTCATACTTGAGCACTCATACTTTCCTCTTGAACTTCAAGCTGGGTTCATCTGATGCTGACACCTTCCTCTTAGAATTACCCTTTGCCACTTTCAATATTTTATTTAGAATAGGGAAGTTCCTTTATGGAGCACAGTTGGTTGATAGTTTGTTTGCAATATGCAATTCGGTTTTGTATCGTTTTCTTGATCATATACAAACTTAGAGTGCTTGATCATTTAAATATGTATGCTCTTACAATATGCTTCCTTCAATTTTGTTGATTAATAATTTGTACCCTGAATTATTTTTTTTATAAATCCCTTAAGGTTTGGACACCAGCCTCTCTGTAGTCCTTCTGGGGAAACATTGGTTTCACTGTACTTTGAAATGTATTGCCAATGTCAGCTCCTTTCTTACAATTCAATTCGACATTCAAAGGTTCATATGACCAGAGGGGCATTCTCTTTGATGATTTTGCTAAGAGATTGAGATTCAAGAATCTCCACCCTATCAATAAATAGCAAGACACTATATCTTTTATAATCTGAAAACATGGTATTTAAATAAAGCCTATTTCTGTCCATATGCGTGTTCAGTTAATTTTGTCTAAGTACTAGGAGTTAGGAGAACAGATAAAGTAGCTTTGATAGTGAAAGAAAGCCTCAATAAATTAATCATCAAGCCAAGCACGATATGTGTTCTCATTTTTCAAAAGTATTAGAATTCACACTGTTGAAAGACAAAAAACGCATAGCTTTATGTTCTGGCTAAATATAAAGAAAATACTTATTTTAGGATGCATTCCTTGTATGCGGTTCTTCATCTAACATTTGGTAATATCCAATTTTAATGTGATATGTTGATCAATAGGGAGTTTTAGCAAATATTTGGGCTCCTAGTGGAAGATTGTTCAGGTCTTCCTGCAAGGGAATGGAAGATATGTTGTTGATTCTCTTAATTCCTTTGATGAGACATGCAGAAATCTGGCAGGTCCCACGAAATATTGGATTTGGTATTACTTTGGGCGAAATGATACTGCTGTCCACAAAGATTGCAGTTGTTCTGACATCTGCTTCTTGAATGTAGTGTTTCAGCTTGCACTGGAGTGAACACCATGCTGTTGATGATTTCATGGCAACGTCAGGATAGCGGTTACGTCCGGATTACGGAGAGGTCTAATAATATACACCCCCTTTCAGACGATACTTGACCCATGCTGATGAATGCTCCAGGGCAGAGTTATGTCCCACAAGCCCCGATATAAGTAAAATCAGAAGGTGCCCTATTGTTCTGTGTATTTAACTTTTTTTACAGTGATGTCAGCACTGTATTTGGGTAAAATATCCAGAAAAAATATTGTTATGCAAAAATATTGTGTCAAGAATATTGGGATGTAAAAAACTATAGTCGACAGGAATATCAAAGTAAAAAATATCACTTTAAGTCTTGTTTTTAATATTGGTGTAAAAATTATTGAGTGTGAAAATGTTGTCTGTTATATCATTTGTAAGTGTTAATTAGTATTTAATTTATTGTGGTGTATTTGTTTGTTCATGTTTTTATTTGTGTTTTCAGTAAGATCATTTATTCATTATGAAATTGTTGAAATTTGTATTTTTTATTTGTAGTAATGTATACAAATAATTAGTTCCAATTTTTTTTAAGGGGGTAAGGTTTGGGAGATTTTTAAAAAGTGGATATTTCAATGTTCATTTTATGTTAATTATTGTAATACTATGCAAGTGTTTTAAATGTATTTTTTATATGAATAACTGTTAGAAATTATAATGTATAATTAATTAAAATATATATCAATTATGTCACATTTAAAAAATATATATTTTAAATATTTAAATTGCAAAAAAATAAATATAAAAAATTTACAAGAATTAAGGGCCTAATTACAATGTCGGCCAGAAAGGCTCCGACCACTGGGAATCCGACTGGGTTCTGACAGGAGTCAGAATGGCCTCATAATCCCTCAAGTGTAGCATTTCCGCCGTCGGGATTATGATGTTAGTTTTGGGCAGCCTTGCCATGTCAGCCATTGTGACATGGAAATGCTTTTGGAATGTGACTTTTGGGGGCTCACTTACCCCCTGGACGTCCATATGTGGCCATGGGGGGGCTATGGTTCCCCCCTGAAAATCCTGACACACAGTTGCAGGGATTTTCTAAACTCCCATTTCTCAAAGTGAGCTTGTGCTGCGGGCGGTTTCCTTCCACCGCACAAGCTCACATAGAATTGGGAGTGCATCTTATTCAGGTGTGTGTAACCGCCGACCTGTGGTAGAGCGGTGTTCTCACAGAAACTGTGTTGGTTGGAGGCAACTCCGACTGAAATTGAAATACGGCACTTAATGTGATAAAGTAAAATAAGTTCAATAAAAGTTTATAATTTTTGCAAAAAAAATCATAATTGAAAACGTTTTGTATGAATTTTAATGTTATTGTATTGTGAAGATATTTGTATTTTTTTATTTAAAAATGTGGTTTCATATATTTGTTTTTATGATTCTCAATTTTAGATTATAATGTTATTTTTTATGGTTTATAGGTAGGGCTCCCGGTTTTATGGTATTTATTTTTTTAACATTTCCATCTGTATTTATCCATATTTATTTTTTGATCATTTTATCTGTATTTATCCACATTTTAGTTTGTTTGCCGCAAGCAAAAACAGAAGATGCAGCTAGTATTTCACCACATTTAGTCCACTAGCCAGTGAGCGCTTGGTTGTTATAGGTTTAGATAGATTTATTTAGATGATAAATGGGTAACTGCTTTTAACAAAGATCCTTTCATTACTTGCAGTTAGTAAATTGCAGTCCTCCTAATGTAACCCTCATTGTCTTATGCAACACATCATATACATTGATTTACATACATATGATTTATTGTCAAGCACTCTGACACCTTGCATTATGATGAGTAGGGTTATTGCGCTATAAAAGAAATAAATCCAAAAGCAGAATGTAAATTGGTATTTGTGTAAATACTGGGATAAACCAACACTTATAACATTCCTACAGTGCGTTTATATCTCTTTGCTCCAGTGACTGAACTAAGTCAAATGCAGACCTCTCTTAAGTACCTGTGAAGTAACAAGTTGTGCGCATTTGTTTTCCCTCAATTGCTTTTAGGGATTCGTCTTTCTCCTCACCGGCCCCCACCCCCCATAGCTTCCAGCCAGGATACTTAACCAAAAGGAGGCCTGATGGCCCCTTGTGTCGATCTTTGTTAAGGGCTCAGCTGAAATTTGATAAGCCCTCTCCCGGTCCTGTGCTGGGACAGGCTCGTCTTGTCCTGGCACACAGCATCAAAAGTAAACATATTTATGGTCATTTTTCCGTTTCTATTTAGAAATACAGACAAAAGAAAAATATTTTTCTGTCTGTTTTTATAAGCAAAAATCAGTTTAAACGGAAAACCGGGAGCCTTATTTATAGGGTAGGAATAGCAGTAAATGTTAATATATTGATTATTGATAGTGATAAAAATTATATTTTATATGTTAATATTCAAATATGAATATAGAGGTTTGTAGTTTTGGTTGGTCATTTTTGTTCATTTTATAGATCAAAAATAGGTCTGAATATGAAGTATTGATTATAAATATATTCACTGAAAAAAACATAGGTTTCAGGGGCGTTATAGTTAGCTGGACTTTTCACTCGTACAAAACCATTGAAATTCCCCCGTTATAGTTAGTTCAGCTAACTATAACTCGTGCGCCCGCAATGCACTGCTGATGACGTCACATATTACATCACTCATGACATGGTCAGTGACATCACTCATGACATCACTGATGACATCTCAAAAAACATCACTGATGACATCATCCAGTGAATGTGTGTTTTTCTGAAAATTACATATGTTTTATATATGTATATCTCAAGGTCGATGGAAGAATAAATGGGTATATAAGTGTCTAAATGGATGATTTGTTTTTGAAAAATTGATTGTATAACTGACTGATTAAGTGTATCTTAGTGAATACATGGCTTAGTGAGTAATGTTTAAATGTGTAAATATCTGTATCAGTCTCTCACTTTGTGTATAAGTGACTGCATGGGTTGGTGAGTAGCTACATGAGTGTCTGTATAGGTTATTAGTTGGTTTTTTGAGTATCAGTATGAGTGTCTGAGTGTCTGTATGGTTCGGTGGGGGGTATTACGTAGTGCATAGGTGCATGAATGAGTGACTCACTGTTTGTATGTGTTGAAGACAGAATGTGTGCAGGACTGTATGGGTGGATGAGTGTGTGCATGGGTGTGTTAGTGAGTGATAGACTGTCTCAAAAGTGTCTTTATGAGTAACTACATATGTTTTAAACTAGTATATGTGACTATTGGTGTATATAAGTGAGTATATGTGAGAGTGAGAGATTGAAAGAGTTCCTGTATGAATAAGTATGTGTTTCTATAAGTGATTGTTTAAAACACTAAGGATGTGTAAGTTTCTGTAGAAGTAAGTGTGGTGGTGTGTGTATAACTGTATATGCAAGTAAATAGATGTTTGATTCTTTATTAGCATGAGTGACTATGTGTGTGAGTAACTCTATGGATGAGTGGCGTTGTGTAACAGGATGTATAGGTGTGTGAGTACATATGATGAGTGAGTACATGTATGAGTGACTGTATAGGACTGTTGGTGAATGTGTGGATGTGTATGTGGATCTTAGAATTACTGAATAGGTTGTTGTAACTGGTATTGGTATGTCCATTGTTTTGAACATTGTAGTTTCTATTTTTGAATGTGTGTATCAAAGGTTATATTAGGGGAAGAGGAGGTCTGCCACTCTATCACAAGGATGATGTCATCAGTGATGTCATTAGTGATGTCATTTGAGATGTCATCATTGATGTCATGAGTGATGTCACTAACCATGTCATGAGTGATGTAACATGTGACGTCATCAGCAGTGCATTGCGGGCGCGCGAGTTATAGTTAGCTCAACTAACTATAACGGGGGAATTTCAATGGTTTTGTACCAGTGAAAAGTCCAGCTAACTATAACGCCCTGAAACCTATGGTTTTTTCAGTGAATTTCTAAGGTTTTTTAAATGCTAATTCCTAACTATAACGTGCCTGAAACCTATGGTGTTTTCAGTGAATTTCAAAGGTTTTTTAAATGCTAATTTCTAACTATGCCTACAGAGATAGGACATGTGAAGAAAGAAGAAAAAACGCACAGAAAGAAAAAAAAGAAATGCAGAAAGAAGCAACAGAAGTCCTCAAAGACGAAGAAAAGTGCAAGAAGAAGGATAACGTGCAGAAAGAACCAACAGAAGAGCAGAAAGAAGCCTTGTTGCAAAATCATTCTGTACCCTCAACTTTTTCAGACAGATACTGGTGGTAACTGAGTCTGACTAACCAGTCCTAGAGCCAGTGCTATGTTAAAAGACACTCAGAATACAGTGAAAACACCTACATACACTAGGGAACACTATGCGTTGGGGTCCCCCTGTAATCAGCATGACCTCCTCTGTAAGCCCCTAGTATATAATAGGGCAGGGGATTAAAACTACCTCTTAAAACGCGCCACAGGGCGTGTTTGCACACGTCACCTCAGGCGCCAATCCCTCACTTCCCCACTGTGTAAACACACCCTGTGGCCATTTTTCAGTTGGGAGATTCAGTCCCCTTGAATCCTGAGGGTCCCTAGGGTCCAACTAGACCACTAGGTACCTCCAGTAAGCGCCACAGAGCTGGGTTGCAGAGAGATGTAAAAAGGGGCACGGCCTAGACCACCTCTCTGCAAAGCAGCGGAGTGGTGCTTACTGGAAGCACCTGGTGGGCTAGTTGGCCCCCAGGGTCCCTCAGGATTGAAGGGGAATTATTTCCCCAACTTAAAACGCGCCACAGGGCTTGTTTGCACACGGTAACTCAGGCCCCGTCCCCTCCCTTCACCACTGTGTAAACACGCCCTGTGGCCGTTTTTAGTTGGGAGATTAAGTTCATTTGAATCCTGAGAGTCCCTAGGGTCCAACTAGCCCACTAGGTACCTCCAGTATGCGCCACAGAGCTGCGTTGCAGAGAGGTGTAAAAAGTGGCACGGCCTGGACCACCTCTCTGCAACGCAGCTCAGTGGCGCTTACTGGAAGCACCTGGTGGGCTAGTTAGCCCCCAGGGGCCCTCAGGATTGAAGGGGAATTATTTCCCCAACTTAAAACGCGCCACAGGGCTTGTTTGCACATGTTAACTCAGGCCCCGTCCCCTCCCTTCACCAATGTGTAAACACGCCCTGTGGCCGTTTTTAGTTGGGAGTTTAAGTTAATTTGAATCCTGAGGGTCCCTAGGGTCCAACTAGCCCACTAGGTACCTCCAGTATGCGCCACAGAGCGGCGTTGCAGAGAGGTGTAAAAAGTGGCACGGCCTGGACTACATCTCAACGCAGCTCAGTGGCGCTTACTGGAAGCACCTGGTGGGCTAGTTAGCCCCCAGGGGCCCTCAGGATTGAAGGGGAATTATTTCCCCAACTTAAAACGCGCCATAGGGCGTGTTTGCACACGTCACCTTAGGCCCCGTCCCCTTCCTTCCCCACTGTGTAAACATGCCCTGTGGCCGTTTTTTAAGTTGGGAGATTAAGTCTCCTTGAATCCTGAGGATCCCTAGGGGCAAACTAGCCCACTAGGTACGTCCAGTAAGCGCCATTGCAGAGAGGTGTAAAAAGGGGCACGGCCTGCACCACCTCTCTGCAACGCAGAGCAGTGGCACTTACTGGAAGCACCTGGTGGGCTAGTTGGCCCTCAGGGACCCTCAGTATTCAAGGGGAATTAATTCCCCAACTTACAACTGGCCAGGGGGCGCGTTTGCAGAGTGCTGCAAGTAGGGGGCGTGGCCCCCAGCGCAATGCCGGTCTTTTATTTATTTTATTTTTTTAAGAAGGAGGGCTGTGTGGCCCCCCTTCTTTTTCTAATTTACTGGCCCTGGGGACCCCATCCCCCAGGGCCTGCACCCTAATATTTTTTGTTGAAAAAAATAAATTTGGCCCTCCCAAGGCCTTAATCGGCCCCGGGGACCCCAACACCCGGGTCATGGCCTTTTTTTAATTTAAATTCTATAGGAGGGGGCTGGGTTGCCCCCCTCATCAGGCCACTTATGGCTCCGGGGACCCCATCTCCCGGGGCCGGCCTTTGTTTTCTAATATTTTAAAAATATATATATTTATAGAAACACCTAGGACATGCTGGACAAACCGTATGTACCTATCACCATGACGATTTGTGTGATATTCATTAAAAGGCGACTATGCATAGAATTAATCCACATGGAATGTACTTACACCGCTAGTGAAGCTCTGACGTGTCTGACGCCCTACCGTGCCTAATCCCAGCGCCCCCGCCGGCGGGTACTCTCCAAGCAGACACCCTTGTTGTTTATTTATACAAACATGGGTAGCTATTGACGAGCACATTTAATATACACACACACCAAGCCATTCAAAGGGGATTCTACGAAAATTCGAACAAACTATGCAAGAAACCCCCCTCACGGTTAATAAAAAACACATCCACCGCCGGATGTGTAATACTTTTTATTTTACTCTCTGGAAAGGAGACGAACCTCACTTGAGAGTCACAGCGTGCTCCTGGCTGAGCCCAATGCTGTGTTACACCCACTAGTGCCCGCCGATTGCCTCACACCTCTGTGTTGTATTCCACCAGCTAGTGCGTATGCTATGACACTCTCTAGCCCATGTGCACTGTAACACCACCCCGTGAATATGTCATGCCACACTTGCCTTCGCACGGGTTATATTGCCCCATCTAACGTGCCTTCCTCGATGTGTATGTTATAACGCACAACGCTATGCCATACATATTACAATCTGGGATCCATATCTTTGTCACAGTGCATATGCAACGTTACACTCCCCAGCACATATTTTATATTACAACTTTAGAGACTAGTTATGTTACACAACACTGCCCTGTGCATATTACACTCCAAGGCACATATCGCATAGCACGCGCTAGTGCCTGTGCTATCTCGCGCTCTCCAATGAATCTGTCATTGCTCACAATGTATTGCATATTATATTTCACGCCCCGGTTCATCTTATATCACACTTTTTGGTGCATAGTTTATACCATATACTACATCTAGTTTTCATTTTCAATCGTGCTCTCAGGACTATGTTCTATATAACACTGCGTCCACCTACCCTTTTCACGGGCATTACATTTTGCGATGGGGGTGGAGGGTCAGGGGGTGTTACTGCCAAGTGAGCCCGGAGTCACAGTCACAAACGTCCTCTTCTTCCTTAATAAAAGTGAGATTATGCTGCATACTTGTTAATATTTTAAGTAGTTCGCACAGACACACATTTTAAAAACAATAAAGTTCCTAATACCCACCTTCTCTGAACGGTTAGCTTGCTGCCCCATCCACCTCCTCCCTATCCTCTGTTGTCTGAATCCATGGACTAGCCTCCTCCCTCCTGCCATGCATGGTCTGATGTGCTGCCACTGCCCTCCATTTAGCATGATGTACCAGTTCACTCCTCCTGCCCTCCATTGCCCAATTCTATGGCCCATCATTGACCTCCTGCTTAGCCTCTGTGCTTAGCTTGCTGCCCTTATTCTCATTCCCCCTGCCCTCCGATGTCTTTGTGCATGCCCCTGCTCCATCCTTTTTGCCCACTATGTTCCATGGACCTGCCACTCCTATCTACTCTGAGTGTTCTGTTGAGCTGCCACTCCCCTCCCACCTGCCTAGCATTGTCAGATGACTGTAACCTGTCCCTGCCACCTCCACCCTGCCTGTCCACATGCCATGCCCCTATCCCCTTCCTCCTGTCCTCCATGGTCAATTTTACTGCCACACACTTCTTCCCTCCCTGATCTGTTGTGCTGCAACTGCTCCTCCTGCCTGCCCCGCGCTGTCTGTTGTGAGGCTCCTTCCCCTGAACTCTCTTGTCTGTGCCCAGGTCCTGACCCTCCCTTCTATCGTCCATGGTCCTTTATGCATGCCCCTGCACCCTCCTTCTTGCCCATCATAGCCATTGTGCTGCCACTAACCCTCCTGCTTGCCATGTATGGTCTTCTGTGCTGCCATGGCCCCTCCAACCTTCCCTGTGTGGTCAGCTAGCTGCCCCTGACCCCCTCCCACCTTACCTCCATGGTCTGTGTGTATGCCACCATGGTCTCATTGTTGCTCTCCATGGTGTTTCTTGTTTCTAGTGCCCATCCTGCCTGACCTCCATGGACATCTTGCTGCTCCTGCCCTGCCACCTTGTCCCCAGCCCTCTGTTTTCATGTGCAGACCCCCTATTCCCTCCCTCCTGGCTTGTCTGTTCCATTGTAATGCCCCTGATCCGTCCCTCCTGCCCTTTATGGTCTGTTATGCTGCAGCTTTCTCTGCTGTCTGTCCATTATGGTCAGCTAGCTACCATTGCCTCTTTCCCATCTGTTCTCTGTTGTCCATGTGCATGGTCCTGTCCCCTCCCTATTGCTTTCTATGGATTGTTGTGCTGCACTCCCGACCCGCATGTGCTGTGTGGTGTATTGTGCTGCTGCAAACCCTGATGCCTGCCCTGTAGGGTCAGTTTGGTGCACCTCTCCATGTCCCTCCCGTCCTCTGTTATCCGAGTCCATGTCCCTACCCCAATTCCTCCTGCCTACCATGATTCAATGTACCATACTTGCGAACATTTTGAACTTGGTAAGAGGGAGATTTTGAAAAAAAACTGGGGTATTGATTTTCCCCTTTGAGTTACATTGAAGAAGAGGAGATTGTAGATAGGAGACAGATCAAATAAAGCACATTTGAGCTTAAAAACATTGGACGTTTCCTGGCTGAAACGGGTCTGTTGGCATGTATGGTTGTACTACCACTGCCTCTTCCTTCTGCCCACAATGGTCTATTATATTGCCACAGCCTCTCTTGCCAGTCCTGTATTGTTGGTTTGTTGCCCCTGCCCCCCTTTCCGCTGCCCTCCATAGTCTGTTGAGCTGCCACTGCCCTTCCTGCCTGCCCAGTGTGGTCAAATTGTTGCCTCTGCACTCTCCTACCTGCCTTCAATTTTCAGAGTCCGTGCCCCTGGCCTCTGCCTCTCAACAGTATCCCAATGAACAACTAGATTGCTAACATTCTATATTTATTACAAAAGTGTGGAACGCCTGACGTCATCTTGATGTAATCAAAACTGTAATACCTAGAGTATTTCCTTTAGAAATTACATATATGAGAGGGTCTTATTTGCATCAAAATTATGGTTAGTGCTCTAAAAAACTAAAATGAGGACATATTTTTTGAGTTTTCAAATAGCGACAAAGAACTTTTAAATTATTTGTAATCTTTATGTTTTTTAATCCAGTTGACCACTTGGTTAAATGTTGCACCTTGGCGAGAGGATGTGGTGTTACTTCCAGAGCTGCAGACTTTGCAACTGGGGAACCAGATTGGAGTTTCTGCTTCAGCTCAACATTCTGTGATTGTGGTCAAATCACTTAATCTCCCCATGTCTACAACCAAAATGAATTTGATCTTGTGTGATGTAACCAATGCTCATGTAAAGCATTCCAATACCTGACAAGTCTGCACTATATAAAACTGCAAATACACAAAAAATTAGTGTTTTGCACACTTCTGTCATTGGGCTACATGTGGGCTACATCTGGGTGATATTTGTGCTGCATTTAGGCTCTTTTGTGTCTGGTGGCCATCTTGGGAGATTTATTTGTTATGAAGTTTCCTAATTTCCTCATTTACTGCAGTATCCTCAGTAGGAAATGCTTTCAGTTTTTTACTTTGATTCCATCAAGAAGGTATTCAGATATGTCACACATTTGCCATACATTCTGAATGTTAGCACTCTAGTTGCTCACTAGATCACTGTAGTAAAGCTACTGCTCACCATGAAAGTCTGCTGCTGGTATTAAAGGTGCATGTTTCAATCTGCATATCAGAATTGTTTAATGAAATAGAAGAGGATTTGAGAAGTCACTCAAAAGGTGCCCTCATTTTTCTTTCTTCAGCACTAATCATAATTTCTTTGGCAAAATAAACCCCCTCATTGTGTTCCTTTTTAAATTAAATGTTTTAAGTGTTACCAGTTTATTCCATTCAAGATGGCTTCAGGTGTGCCATACTTTTGTCATAAGTAAGACAGTAAGCGCTCTAGTTGTTCTTAAAAACACTCTGGGACATTCTGTCATTAGGCTATACTTGGGCTACATCTGGGTGATATTTGGGCTACATTTGGGCTCTTTTGTCTCTGGTGGCCATCTTGGGAGATTTATTTGTTATGAAGTTTCCTAATTTCCTCATTCACTGCAGTCTCCTCAGTGGTAATACTTTCAGTTTGTTATTTTGGTTCCATCAAGAAGGCATTCAGATGTGTCACACATTTACCATAAATTCTGAATGTTAGCACTCTAGTTGCTCATTAGATCACTGTAGTAAAACTACTGCTCAACAGGGAAGTCTGCTGCTGGTATTCAAAGTGCATATTTCAGTCTGCATGTCAGAATTTGTTTATGAAATAGAAGAGGATTTGAGAAGTCAAAATGTGCCTCAATTTTTCTTTCTGCAGAACTAATCATAATTTCTATGGCAAAATGAACCCCCTCATTTTGTTCCTTTGTAAATTAAATTTTTTATGTGTTACCACTTTATTCCAATCAAGATGGCTTCAGGTGTGCCATACTTTTGTCATAAGTAAGACTGTTAGCGCTCTAGTTGTTCGTTAGAACACTCTGGGACATTCTGTCATTGGGCTATACTTGGGCTACATCTGGGTGATATTTGGGCTACATTTGGGCTCTTTTGTCTCTGGTGGCCATCTTGGGAGATTTATTTGTTATGAAGTTTCCTAATTTCCTCATTTACTGGAGTCTCCTCAGTAGGAAATACTTTCAGTTTTTTACTTGGTTCCATCAAGAAGGCATTCAGATGTGTCACACATTTGCCATAAATTCTGAATGTTAGCACTCTAGTTGCTCATTAGATCACTGTAGTAAAGCTACTGCTCACCAGGGAAGTCTGCTGCTGGTATTGAAAGTGCATGTTTCAGTCTGCATGTCAGAATTTTTTAATGAAATAGAAGAGGATTTGAGAAGTCACTCAAAATGTGCCCTCATTTTTCTTTCTGCAGCACTAATCATACTTTCTATGGCAAAATGAACCCCCTCATTTTGTTCCTTTGTAAATTAAATGTTTTAAGAATTACCACTTTATTACAACCAAGATGGCTTCAGGTGTGCCATACGTTTGTCATAAGTAGGACTGTTAGCGCTCTAGTTGTTCTTTAGAACACTCTGGGAAGCTGCAGTAGAACACAAAGGAAACAACTGACAGTCTCTGCCCTTGTTGGATGTACATGTTTTACTAAGAATGTCAGACTTCATTCTCACATGACTGAGAAAGATAATGTGAATTTACAGAAAATATGCTCTCAGTTAGCTTATAGATCACCTTCCAAACCTCTGTGGGAAAAGCATGAGAAAATAGTTTTCTCTCAAACATGAATCATGATATCACAGCAGAAGGCTTTTTCACATGGTAAAATCACCTTAGAACACACCACAATTCCTAAAATGAGTATGGTACCATCAACAAATGATTTATAATGTAACTAAAGTCTTAAAACCTTCTATTAACTGCAATGCTTTTTAATGAGGTGCTATCATGTATATTGGTCCCAAGATGGCTGCCAACACTTCTTGGATGAAGTGCTGACAGCCAATCAGATCTCACGATGAGATGTGTGGTTAGGCTCCGCCCAGATATATATGTGATTTTACTTGTGATTTTCTCAGAAACTACTGAACGGATTTACACCATTTAAGCAAAAGGCACATGCCTGACCTGAGGACTACCTCTTTGCCAAATTTCAAGTAATTTTGTTCAGCCGTTCGGGCTGTACCTTCGACTAAAGGTCCTATGGGAAAATGCATGGGGAAAACGCGTTTTGGGACCCCCCTTTTTTCTCAGCCCCCGCTTGACGAATCACCCCGAGACTTTCAGGGTAGGAGCTGAGCGGAGCGCCCCATTAATTTTGAAAATTTCACGAAGATCAGTCAACCGGCGCCAAAGTTATTCAAAATAGAATTTTCAGATATCCTATGGGAACTCGGTCCTAACTATAACTATCTACTGGCGACCGCCAGTAGATAACAAAATGTTAAGTTTGTAGCACCTTGCATAACATGTTTTAGATTGCAATGAAAATAGCAAATTAAACATCTTTATTGGAGCGGGAATAGTAAATGTCACCCCTTTATTGTCCATCACCTTCTCCCAATAGAGATTGATTTGAGCGAAAATCATAAATGTCTCTCTTTTAGTTTCCAACACGTTCCCCAAATTGGTATAGATTGGAGTGGGAATAGTAAATGTCACCATTTTAGTGTCCAACACCTTACCCAAAATGTTTTAGATTGCAGTGTGATTAGTAAAGCTCACCCATTAAGTGTACAATACTTCCTTAAAATTGATTTACGTAGAAGTGTGATTATTTAATTTTATAATTTTAGTGCGAAATTCTTTGTTTAAATTGTATTTGACTGTAGTAGAAATAGTTTCTGTTATTTAATTAGTATTGTTGTTGTTTAGAAATGTAATACAAAATAGTTAGTTGTATGTTTGTCATATATAATATTAATAGTTACATATTTTTATAGAATAAAGACATGAAACACATTTTTCTCATTTTATTTATTTTTTCAAAGTTTATTTAATATGCATTTTTTACATTTTTAAACATGTAGTTTTAAACTTAAAAAAATATCTATAGATAAATAGAAAAATGGTGAATTTTGTATTAAATAAAAAATATAAATCATATTAAAATACTATTGTATGTTGTACGTTTTTCACTTTTTTCCATTGTTTAACATGTTTTTAACATTCTTATGTAGTTTTATATACATATTTTCACATTGTTTGACAGAACGCTTTTCATACAAAATTTACAAATTCAGTTAAAAAGCCAAAGGTTACAGACATATTACAGAAAAAAGTACAAATGTACTAAAAACGAATGGTTACAGGGACATTATAGTTAGACAATGAAATTTTATAAACATAGAAATTCTTTGAAGAAACCAACAGTCACAAGGACGTTATAGTTATAGCTAGGAAAGAGAATTTAAAAAACCTTAGAAATTCACTAAAAAACCCAAAGTTTACAGGGGTGTTAAAGTTAGGAAATAAAATGTCAAAAAACATATAAATTCACTGTAAAAAAACAAAGGTTACTGGGACATTATAGTTAGACTATGATTTTACACACACAAAACAGAAACTCAGCAGTTACAGTTAACCTCTTCAATGCCCATGACGAGCTGGTCTCATCATGGGCCGCGGTTGCGCTGTGCCCATGACGAGACCAGCTCGTCATAAACCCCGCCCGCTAATGCAACGGCCGGCACAGGGCGGGGAAAGGGACGGGCACTGAAGGGGTTAACTTACGCCCCACAATGCACTGCTTATGACCTCACATATTACATCACTCATGGCATGGTCAGTGACAACCCTGATGACATCTCAAATGACATAACTGACATCATCCAGTGATTTAGATTATTTTCCAGACGTTTATGATTGTTAAACATATATATTAAGCTACTATACAAGTAAATTAGTATGCTTTGTGTACTACTAATGAACGAAAATATTTTTCTTATTTAAGGTTTCTTTAATAGTTTTGAGGGCAGGGTGTGTGGTGAAGTCTAGAGGTTAGTTATAGTATTGTTAGTGTTTTTTTTCATAGATTTCGTTGTATTACTAGTAGTGTTTTTCACTAGTTTGTCGTTTTGTCTTTTTGTATGCTATTTTAGTAATGTATCTTAATGTTATGTTACAGTGTGTTAAGTTACTTATTTTATGATGATTAAGTGTGATGAATACTTTTCTTTAACATGTAATGTGTTTTTGGCTATGAACGTGTCCCATGGGCTTTGGGAGTTACTGCTTTTTTTAAAGGAAATCACTTTGGTTAAAATATAACAATATATTTTAATTTGATTTCCGTTTTTCTGAATTTCCATGAGCGTTTCTTTTTTTTAATGCCTTCATTTTCTTATGGTTCCTAGATTCTTTGGATTACTTCGAGGGATGTCTATAGGATTTGTTTTAATTTTGTATTTCTGGCGGGGGGGTTGGATATTTTCCTGTTTTGGTGGATTATTACTATTTTTGACTATGTGGATACAGAGGAAGACTTGCAGCTACGGAACAGTAAGTCACATTTATTTCATATAATTTGGGTGGGAAATTAAGTTTCTTCAGAGGTGACAAAATATACAAAACAAAATAAAACGTGATGATTGTATTTGATTATTTTTTTTGCCTCACTTTTCACATTAAGGGCCTGATTATGATATTGGTAGTCCGACTGCCTGACCGCCATTGAGGTGATCGGAAGAACGTCGCCAAGACGGCAGCATTCCCCCCGATGTATTATGAGTACAGCACCGGACTGGCGGTGTTGTATCAGTGGTGCCACGTTGGTGACATGCATCAACTCATAGAAAGAGCCTGAAGCATATGCTGCTGCAGTGACAGTGCCCCTTGCATGTCGGTATGCATGGCGCACAGTGAATGCACGACAGTGCAAGCAGAGGGAGTCATAACACGTGCCACTATACACATCACCCATGGGCAAATTTGCCATAGGACCCTGTTTGGGGCTCTTTACCCTGCCGCCACCAATAATAACCCTTTTCCCCACGCAGCCTCGTAGGGATACAGGATCCTGGTAGTGGCGGTGGTCTTGCGTTAGGCTTGTGGCAGTCTGACCGCCAACCTGGTTATTTGGTGGTTGGACCACTGAGGAGGCAGCGGTAGGAGCGCCACTGCAAGTACAGCGGTCTTAAGAAGCAGTACTCATAATCAGGCCCTAAATATAATGAACATCTTTTAACCATTTAAATATAATGTATCAAAATGCAATTACTGTTTCAGTTTTCCTCTGAGGTATAGGGCTCTTTCTGATCCAGTGGTAGAATTAGTAGCACCTTTGTCAAGTGTTTTTTCAATGTGTGCGATGTATCTTGCACAGATATGATTGAGGCTTGAAGCCTCTTCAATCTCAGTTGGCTTTTGTGATGCCAACTGAGTTGGTTATATAAAAGTGTTTGGTTCTATTGCTTAACCTCTGCCTCCACTGAAGTCATCCATATCAATGAAGGGCCTAATTATGATGTCGGGCAGAAGGCTATCCGACAGCTCATCGGTGGCATTCCGCCCGACATCTGAGGGATCGGTCCAACCACCGTATTATGATACAGGCAGTCCGACCAATGCCTGCAGGGAGAAACCGCTCCACCACTGACAGGCTCAGCAAGCCTTTTAAGGCAGAGGGCTGATCTTAATCCTCAAATAGGAGGAGGTGCCTGCTCAGGCTCTGCTGTGAGGATTACTATGCAGGTTTCCAACAGCCTTTCTATGGTGGTCTGAACGCCATAGAAAGATTGTCGGAAAAGGACATTGGGCCTTTAGCAGGTCACCCGTCCCCCTGTGGCCTCCACTATGAGGCCTGCCCTGAACATCCATGCATTGTGTGCGCCACACAGTGCATAGATGTTTAGCACATGTGTTTTTCCTATTGTGGTTTGTGCTACGACCCCCAGCACAAGCCACAACAGGAAGCATACACTTTCCGACTACTTAAAGGCTGTCACATCCTAATTTGAGAAGCGGGACAGCCAACTCCTTGTCAGGCGCTACTGTTTCCAACACCATTGCCCTTAGAATCCTCCTAGACAACATTGCAGTGGCTAGTCAATCAGCAGATATCCCAGAACCTTGGGATTATATTATACATTATATTTCTTAGAGCCTCATTTCTAGTTTTGTGGTGCTGGAGCAGGAAAGTTCACCACTGCCCCTCTCCCGCACAGCCAAACACAAATGCTGCCCGCCTGCCAGATTACTATACAAATTGTTGTCTGGCAGGTGGGCAGCATGTCTGTCCCACAGAGGTACAGTAGAAATGCTCAATGAGCCTTTAATACTGCCCCGCTGTGGGACTGTAAACTGGGGGGCTGCTTGCACACAAGAGGTCACATGTGCCCCCCTGCATGCACCTTTCTGCAGGGCCTGCTTTATTTCCCCAAAGCAAAAACCAAAGGAAATGATGGACGGAGTGTTGAACATTGCAAGCACTCACCCCCAGTCAACTGATCTGGGTTTAATCCATCACCGTTCTTTAGCCCACTCTGCCACCCCAGTTCAGACATGGTCATATGCAAATCAGTCTGACCCTGTGCCTCATGGAAACAGTCCAGCCCGAACTGCCAAGCCATGTCTTCTCTGGACCGGAAACAAACTTCCTAGGACCGGTTTCTGGCATTTCCGCCGTCTTCAGCCAGGCTTGCTTGAATCCAGTGGCAAAGTGAGCAAGAGACTCACGTCTGAGCATACCCTGCCAACTTATGGCGAACAAAGCAAAAACCAAAGGAAATGATGGACGGAGTGTTGAACATTGCAAGCACTAACCCCCAGTCAACTGATCTGGGTTTAATCCATCACCTTTATTTCCCCAAAGACAGCTTTTATATTGCAGTGCTGACCGCCATGTAAGGCTTGCAGTCAGGAAACAAAAAATATGCATTAGCACTGACACCGTATTCTGAGCCCCTGACCACAGCGCCATGACGGCTGCAGTGGTCAAATGGCAGTCACCCTGCCAAACTTAAATAATACGGCGATCGGACCGCTGGAGCGGTGGTGGCTGGACTGCCACGCTCCCGCTCCTGCAAGTCTGGCAGTCCATGGACCGCCAGAATCATAATAAGGCACTTAGGCAATATCTCTGTGGCACTGTCTCCTCACAGTGCAATATAAATACCTTTTCTAAGTAATACTACAAAGTTTCAATATCAACCACCCCAAATGCTACTTCAGGTGTTAAAGTGGGTTTCACTAGTTCCCCCAGGTGAGTAGGCTGACTTACAGTAGAGGGTCTTTTTCCAGTGGCAGCAACTATTTTGAGCCTGGTTGCTATCTTTTAGCTGTTGCCCCTCCTTAAGCCATTGCAGCACATCTGAATTCCTTTGATGCTAGACTTGGTGACTCCAACAGCGTTCATCCTTTTGTTAGGTTGACAGCTCAATCCTTTTTTACTGTCCCAGGCACAAACAGGGTCTTCTTTCCAAAAAGCTTATCATTGTGGATGACACATTCCTCAACCAAAACCTCTGTTTAATCATTTGATAACTTTTGTTTTCTCTTTCTTGCCCTCTCCTCGTTGTCTAGATATTTTAAAATGTTGTCTACAAACTCTAAACACACTCCTCTCACACCCCTCAGCACAATGATGTGCACTGTCAACGGGATTTCCTTGTCGTGATGTCATTGGTTGCTTCCAAGGTGACATTCAGATCTGAGAACCCGAGAGTTACAATAAGTGACTCATAGATATTCCTTAATAGCAATTAAGTATTTAGCAAATGTGAATCATTGCAAGTTGCTATTAGGAAACTGTTTGTATTACTACATAAGAAATTGCAATTCCTTATTATTTACATTTGAGGAATCACTGTTTCTTACTTTTGTACATCTTACTCATAGCTTTCCATTTGTTGAAAAATGTGTCCTGCGGCCAAAAGTGTTGTTCAATAACCTATTACTCAATTGCTGCTCCTAAAGTATTTCTAAAATTGAAATGTTGCTTCTTCTGTATTGGAAGAAATCTTTCTTTGGGTGATTGCATCATGGATGCATAATGGTTGAAGACCTTGCTTTAGTATAGAAGTCTACATTTACTCTTGTAGATCAAAATTGGTACTCATTTTTTCAGTTTTCCTTAATAAATGGACTTCTGTGTGATCTTAAATTGGTTGAACACAGTTGCTAATCTTTGGTTGTGTCACCCATGCTAATTATTTCATTAATGTTGTTATTGCTGATGCAATATTTCATGTTGTCATTGAAGCAAATGATGATGTCATCATTTTCCATGTTATAAATGAGTGCATGCAAAAACAACAGTTGATGGACAGAATGCAGAACAATGTCATACATTCACACCAGTACAGAGATCTGGGCCTAAATCCATCGTTTTTTTGCTCACCAAGCCATTCCAGTTTGAACCCAGCCATATGCAAATCAGTCTTGACCCTGTGCCTAATGGGAACAGTCCAGCCCGAACTGCCAAGCCAGGTCCTCCCTGGACTGGAAACAAGCATCTGAGGACCGGTTTCGGGGTTTCACCTCTCTTCAGCCAGGATAGCTTGATTCCAGTGGCATGGAGAGCACGGGATCCACTTTTGGGCATACCCGTCCCACTTGGGGTGACAAATGCAAAAACAACAGTTGATAGACAGAATGCAGAACAATGTCATACATTCACACCAGTACAGAGATCTGGGCCTAAATCCATCGTTTTTTTGCTCACCATGCCATTCCAGTTTGAACTCAGTCTTGACCCAGTGCCTCATGGGAACAGTACAGCCCAAACTGCCAAGCCAGGTCCTCCCTGGACTGCAAACAAGCATCCTAGGACCGGTTTCTGGGTTTCACAACTTTTCAGCCAGGATAGCTTGATTCCAGCGGCATGGAGAGCACGGGACACACGTCTGGGCATACCCGTCCTACTCGGGGTGACAAAGGCAAAAACAACAGTTGATGGACAAAATGCAGAGCAATGTCATACATTCACACCAGTACAGAGACCTGGGCCTAAATCCATCGTTTTTTTGCTCACCATGCCATTCCAGTTTGAACCCAGCCATATGCAAATCAGTCTTGACCCTGTGCCTCATGGGAACAGTCCAGCCCGAACTGCCAAGCCAGGTCCTCCCTGGACTGCAAACAAGCATCCTAGTACCGGTTTCGGGGTTTCACCCCTCTTCAGCCAGGCTAGCTTGATTCCTGCGGCATGGAGAGCAGGGGGCCAACGTCTGGGCATACCCGTCCCACTCGGGGTGACAAATGCAAAAACAACAGTTGATGGACAGATTGCAGAGCAATGTCATACATTCACACCAGTACAGAGATCTGGGCCTAAATCCATTGCTTTCTTGCTCACCATGCCCTTCCAGTTTGAACCCAGACATATGCAAATCAGTCTTGACCCTGTGCCTCATGGGAACAGTCCAGCCCGAACTGCCAAGCCAGGTCCTCCCTGGACTGGAAACAAGCATCCTAGGACTCGTTTCGGGGTTTCACCCCCCTTCAGCCAGGATAGCTTGATTTCAGCGGCATGGAGAGCACGGGACCCACGTCTGGGCATACCTGTCCCACTCGGGGTGATAAATGCAAAAACAACAGTTGATGGACAGAATGCAGAACAATGTCATACATTCACACCAGCACAGAGATCTGGGCCTAAATCCATAGTTTTTTGCTCACCATGCCATTCCAATTTGAACCCAGCTATATGCAAATCAGTCTTGACCCTGTGCCTCATGGGAACAGTCCAGCCCGAACTGCCAAGACAGGTCCTCCCTGGACTGGAAACAACCATCCTAGGACCGGTTTCGGGGTTTCACCCCTCTTCAGCCAGGATAGCTTGATTCCAGTGGCATGGAGAGCACAGGAGCCATGTCTGGGCATACCCGTCCCACTCGGGGTGACAAATGCAAAAACAACAGTTGATGGACAGAATGCATAACAATGTCATACATTCACAACAGCACAGAGATCTGGGCCTAAATCCATCGTTTTTTGCTCACCATGCCATTCCAGTTTGAACCCAGCCATATGCAAATCAGTCTTGACCCTGTGCCTCATGGGAACAGTCCAGCCCGAACTGCCAAGTCAGGTCCTCGCTGGACTGGAAACAAGCATCCTAGGACCGGATTCGGGCTTTCACCCCTCTTCAGCCAGGATAGCTTTATGAATCGACTCCGACTGACTCGGATTCTCTGAGTGCCGGTTGGAACCGATTTGGAATGACCAACAGGTTTGCCATTTGACCACGAGCGTCGTAATCGATCCAACTGAGTCAGTCAGAAGGGTTTGACATGGTCAAGGAGAATCCGACTGTCAATCAGAGGCTTTCCGACCGACATTGTAATCTGACCCATTGCACACATAATGTTGTTTGCATGGACACAAACAGGAATTCACTAAATGTATTCCTGTACTCCTTGAAACCTGTGACTGTATCACGTTTCCAGGTGTATGCTTGTAAAAGTTTGTGAATTCCTAAAATCCTTATAATTACATCTCTGCAAGATAGTAAGGGCCTTATTATGACTACATCGGTCCATCTGACCACTGTAGCCATGGTGGCAGTGCTGGCACAACCGCACTGGCAGTCTGACCAAGCCATTGCCACTTGGGCGGTCAGACCGCATTGGCACCACCGCAACCACCAGGGATCAGAGCTTCCTGGCGGTGTTGTGGTTGCCTTGAGGCTGCAATATGGTTGCCCCGCCAAGCATAATATGAGTTTCCTCTCTGCCACAGTTTTAATGGCAGTGAGCTTGCCTCTGCGCCAGGGGATGCATGCAGGTGGCACATGGTGTGCCCACATCGGAATGCATCTTCAGTTCCTGCAGGGCATGGACTTCCCAGTCCTTGCCCTGCAGTTAACTGCAATGGTGTTCCCATTGCGGTGCCTATGAGCCTTTAAACAGGCACTGCTGAGGGCCAGCCGCCTCAGGACAGTCTGACCTAGATTCCAGTCATAATCCGGCAGTGGTCTAATTATGGCTTTGGCGGTGCGGCCGCGGGGCCCTGGAATGACAGCCCGCTTTCGCACCGTCAAAGTTATAATAAGATCGTAAGCCTGCTGATGCAAAATATTAAATTCAGAATCAAGCAAACAGGTGGGGGACTGGATTAAGACCAGTCTGGTTGCCTACCCCACCTCCTCCAACGTAAAACCATCCTAGACGTTGTGACCTCCTGTTACGGAAACAGACCAAGACACTATGCCATTGTTGCATTGGAGAATTCATGCCACTCTCAGGCCATATTTATTAACCATCATAAACATGGAACAACAAGAAAGTACACATCAACATAACAGTAGAGAGGAATGAAAGGTCAAATATTCCCATTCCTTAAAACTACAGTATTGTAAGCAACTAATACATCCAAAATACACATTAAAATAATGCATTTGGCAAAGTCATGTTTGACCACCCCCTCATGTCCCATTCCTTGTGACATCACCAGATTTGCTTGCTGTTACAAGGCAAACCCATCTGTTCCCTCGGGTTAGGGGAACAGGTGGACCAGCATCAAACTGGTCCCCCAGCATCATAAATGACCGTGTCAGATTCACCCAGTCAGTCAGTCAAATTCACTTTTTTCGGTTAATTAAAACCATAAACATATACTACATAAAAGCAATTTAAGACACTGATGTAGCACAAACACCAACAAGATAAAATAAACATGCATCCTAATCATCAATATGCAAACAAATTCATGTTATACTTCATTAACTTTTTAGAAAAATGATTGCCATTTTCTAGTTCATAACTATCCGTCTTTTTGTCATTGTTCTGACTGCTGATGTTAAAAAGCTAGCTATATTAAAAATCTCCCAGACATTGGTCAACATTTATAAATATATCAAAGCAGGTCTTGCCTGTAAAAATCCTTTGCCCCTTAAAAGTGGTCAAATAAACTGTTTACGAATGTGCAAAAAATGCTTGCAAAATAAAAGATAGTGCAACGAGTCCTGGGTAGAGAAAGTATCACATGTACAAACACCCATATCCTCAATCTTTTTCCATCCTTTTAGTTCGGCGAGTAATAAGTGCAACTGGTTAAATCTAAACCTCACTAAAAGGAAACAGTGATGCTGATTGGTTACTACATATAGATAGGGTTCAATTGTGCACGAAGTTGTTAACAATTGATGTTCTCGTGCCAATGTTTTTATCAATTTCCTGGCCTCTCTTTCTATCTGAGTCAACTGCATGTAAGTATTCTTAGCCCACAGCATAGCTACCTTCAACAGTTTATTCGGTAAGTTAAATAACTCAGGCCTTCATAATTGCGTTGCAAGCCTTTTTACATAGCTCAGCTAGGGGATGCTACTTGCTCGATCTAGTGCTAGGCAATCGCCAATAATTTCACGATTCATTCCTTGCTCCGGGTTTATCCAAATTGCTATCCATTTATGTAAAGGTGCAATTCCAATTAATTCTGACACAAAACCTGTACCGGTTTCTTAGTGGATTATATAGGCGGGTGTTGATTGTGATAAAGATAGCAAATTTCTTAGAAATGTATTTTCCACTATTTGGATATCCCTGACTTCTCTGTATCCTCATATGTCAGAGCCATAATTTGATATAGCAATGCATTTGGCCCTATAAATATTTAACATTGCGTTCATTGGCTTTGCCCCTTATCTACGTGCAAAGTCAAGGACCGCCAAGGTAGATCTGGCCATTACATTTCTTTTTGCTTTCATTTGCGGTACCCACGTACCCCTTTCATCTAATAAAACACCTAAGTATGTGAATGATGTAACCCTTTATATCACATTTCCTTCACAATAGTGCATTTTAGGTTTTCTGGGCTTAAGACCCATAATCATTGTGTGAGATTTACAAAAATTCACATCTAAGTCCAGTGATCTCATAAATTGGCAAAGGTAGTTAAAAGGTGCTGTAGGCACCTGTTCTACTGTTCTAGCTAGTAGGGCGGCATCATCCGCATATAGGAGAGCCGGAATTAACCACTCCCCCACACACGGGAAGTCCCTACTAGCTCCCATTAGAACTGAATCAAGATTGTTCATATATAAAGTAAATAATAGTGGGGCTAAGATGCATCCCTGTCTGACTCCTTTTATAATACGGATGCCTTGCGTAAGGTTGCCCTTTTGATCAAATCTCACTGTAGCTGTTAGGTCCCGATGTAAGTCAGCCAGGAATTTTACAATATTCTTGTCCACTCCTAATTTTAATAGCAATCCCCATAGTTTGAATCTATTTACTCGGTCAAAGGCAGAGGAAAGATCCATAAATGCCAAATAAAGCATCCCTTTCTCCGCAATCGTATACTTCCCTGCCAGCAAAAGCAAGTTTAGACACAGGTCCGTGGTGCCTCTCCCTTTCCTAAACCCATATTTAAATTTGAGAGTATATTAGTTTCATTTAACCAATCACTGAGTTTACCAAGTACAACTCTTCCTCATTCTTTCACTGCTGAATCTATCAGTGAGATTGGCCTATAGCATCGTGGGTCTCCTCTGTTCCCCTTTTTGAAGACTAGGACTATAACTGACTGGGACCATGATCTAGGCAGGCCAAATTTACAGGCCATATTAAAAACATTGGGTAATAGTTTGGACCATAATGCTACATTGGTTTTAAAAAAGTCAGCCGGGACACCTTCTGGACCCGGAGCTTTATTACTTGACATTTGAACGATTACCACAGCTACTTCTTTATCCGTAAAGCCCAAAGTATAATCCTCAATTACATATGATGAACCTGAGGGTCCATGGTCCCCCTGATCACCGTAAATATGTTTGAAATGGTAAAACCACTCCTCCTCTGGGATAATACATTCCAACGGACTACCATTATTATCTGGGAAACAAATGATTTATTAACAATGTCCCAAAACTTGGCGCTGTTCCTGATTACATCAATAGACAATAAATTGTTCCATGCCTCGTGTTTGATTTCCAATTTACGTTTGTGTATCACCAACTTATACATTTTCCTGGGGGTGGCTGTAAAAAGTTGATCTTGTGGTTTCTGTTTTAAAGCAACCCGCAGCTTTGGATGAGCGGCTGTACGATTGTGGTAAAACAACCTCTCTCCTCTGTTAGGGAGTTCCTTACACATATATGTAAGGATTCTAGCCACCTGATTACATATTTCTACATAGGCTGTAAGAATCTTGTTATCCCTTATCATATCATCTAGACATAGATCTATCTCTATTCCCACATTATTAACTAAATTATTACTAAACTTGTCCGGAATGACCTTACACCACTTAAGTCTTCGACCCTGGTCTTTTGCTTTAACGGCTAAAGTAGAGACACATCTATTGGTCTCAGGGTTGATCCTAATTCCCCCTGCCAACATAAGATGTATAGGGTTATGATCACTAAACTTTGACCACATAGCCGTGTATGCTGTAATATAGGGTTCCAAAACAGTATTGAGAAAAGTATAATAAATGGTGGAATTCGTTCCCCTATCCTTAAAAGATGGAATGTCATCCTCACCACACAAATCATTGGGATACAATAGACCAAATTCACCTAGGGTATCCTCTAAGAATTTCCCTTTTTGTGAGTCTTCAAAATGAGTCTCTGCATACTTGCCAGGCCCTAAGCTATCAGTAACATGGCAGTTTTTTAAACATAAATGTAAATTAAAATCTCTTAAAATAATGCCCGAAAAAGGTGTGACTTGTTCGTCCTTATAAGACTCCAAAAAATGAATAAGACTACACAGATGTTCATTTGCAGAAACTCTATCTAATGAATAATAAAAATAAACAATTAATACCTTGGATGTGATTTCAACCGCTAAACAATTTACTGACTCAGAATCCAGTTTACTGTGGTTGCCTGTAACCTTTAATGAAATCAGGGTTATTAA
Source organism: Triturus cristatus (assembly GCF_964204655.1). Lineage (NCBI taxonomy): Eukaryota > Metazoa > Chordata > Amphibia > Caudata > Salamandridae > Triturus > Triturus cristatus. The sequence goes on from NC_140582.1 coordinate 272,286,545, forward strand.
ACCACCTTTTGGCCTACCAGCTATAGATGGCCTTGCAGGTTCAAAATAAGTTGAGTAACCATCTAGCCAGAGAATATTATCGGTTTCCCATGATTCTTGGAGCCCAATCACATCATGCTCCCTTAATAGACCGACATCATTCATTTTATTTCTTAGCCCTGCCTATTTGACTTACCCTACCCTACTTGGCTCTTTTCCCCAGGTCGGGTTGATTGTGTGATCCCAGCAGCTTCCAGTTACCTGCCTATGTATAGAGGAACAATTGGTTAGTCAGTCATTACTATCCAACTGCCTCTACGGACTAAATCTGTTTATTAATTCCAGCCTGCTATCCATGGCCCTTTCTCTTGTGACATCCACCAACGGTGAGTGGGCTACGGGACCTCATCGGTGGGAGCTAGCCACCACTGGTCTTAGTTCTAGTGCCCAACTTGTGACTTCCTTCTCCTGGTGTTTGTCTTAAGAGAGCATTCGGGTTTTTAGCCCGCTCAACCATTTCTGGTAGAAGAAGCCCAATGGTAATGCAGTGATTCAACCTAGGCCAAAGTGTTGATTCCCCTGAAAGAGCCAGCCAGCTACATCTCTCCGATCAAAATTAATAACAACAGCACGATCTCCCTTTTTTTGTTTGGGGCGATAATCAACCCATCCTACCCCCTAGCCATTATGATATGTGAGGATGCTTTAAACCCCCCTCACAGTGTGTTTTACACCAATATTTGGCTTTACAAAAGAGTGTCCACCGGTTTGTAGCCAAACATAACTCTTGCTGCTCCTATTGAGCTGATGTAACAGGGTGAGTGGATGGAAAAAATGGCAGAGAGACCTGGCTGGCCAGGCAGGCAGCGTTGGCTTCCGTCAGAGGCTTCCAAAGAGCTACGTGACTCCAAACAGGTTTTCCCCTGTATGTAAGCTCCCATGGGCTCCCAGGCAACCCTACCATCCCATGGGTAACAATTGGGAATAGCAGGTCAATCCCATGCAAATTCAAAATTGTGGCCTCCATTGTTTGCCGGTTTTTCGACCCACACCTGTCCTGGGGCCTGTCAGCCTGCAGCATTGGCACCTGTTTACCATTGTGCTTTGAAACACAAATAAATGCATACTTAACCAATAGATGAGCTCCCTGTTGATCACGACCGTACCTGATCAGCCTATAAAGAAGCACATCAGAAAATGTTTGGGTCACTTTTCTCCTACTCTGCAAGTAGTGCAACTTTTTCCCATATTTAGATCAAACTATTCAAATAAATAGTACATTATTAGTATTTATCTCCACTTTTTAACAATGAAATGAGGCTTAGGCATGTACTGAATGCCTTTTACATATTTACATGAAATATTTTTGTCAAGTGTTTCTCTAGGGAAAGTTACCAATCATTCAGTACCTCAATTACCTATCAATTTATCAGCAAATCTACTCAAATGCTCATTGTGTCATATACTTAAATAAGAATGCATTCGTTCTTTTGCTCAATTACTCAGTGCTTTCTCACTCATTTATTACAATATCCACATTCTGGGGAACATATTCTTCATCCGGCAATTAATTATACAACTAATCATTAGTGCATAAAAGTACTGAATGTAACATAATATGAGTCTTCAAAACAGAGCTTCTTTGTTTTTTTATGTAAAATTATCATAACAAATAATGGTTTGCTTATTTTGAAAACATTTATTCAAATTTCTACTTAATTGAACAATTAGTGGTGTCATCAATGATGTCAGTTGTGAAGCCATCAACGATGCATTTGATGATTTGATTGTGATATTATATTTGTGATCATACGCAGTGGATAGCAGGATTCGGGATTATGTAGGCTTTGTGTACCATAATTGGCAAATCTCAATGTGTTTTGGTTTTACATTGCAACAATATATCACTTTAGAAGTAGTGTTTAACGAGGGGTGTGGCTTAGAAGCCTTCGGTGATGGCCGCCGTTCCCGGGAGCTCCGCAGTGGCGCGAGGTGGCGGGAACTATCCAGGTTGTTTCCGCTCAATTTCAGAGCGCGTAAACCGCATATATTATCAGCGGAACTGCTGCTCCAGTCACCGCAGTATAAGTGAAGATGTGGGGTGAGCTTAAAGATGCATTTCTGCCTTTGTTCATCGACCGCGGCTGCAGTTTAAACGCGGCCGCCATTTTGTTTTTACTTTCATCGCGCTCCTCACGTTTGCCGCCTATGAGCTTGAGAGAATGATTTCCTTCAGAACAATGACTGCCTAACATGGAAATACCGCTCTTCCTCTAGTCTGCCCTATTCTTTTTTGATCTTGAACGGCATTATTTGAACTGCCTCAGCTGGTGCCATTTCGTCCTCAGTCACTCTTCACGCTTGCTGGCTCTGTACTTGGGACAATGTCTTTCTTCACCACAGTGACTGTTTGGCATGGAATTGATGTTATTCCTTTGGTCTCTACTATTCTCCTCTCATTTTAAGCAACATTACTTGGGTTTCCTGAGCCTGGTGTCTTTTTATATTCTGACACTCCTCATGGTTGCCACCTCTAGACTTGAGTCATTTTTTCTCCTCACCATATGGGCTGTTTGGCACAGCTCTCTGCTGCTCTCATTTCATTTTCCTTTTGAGTAACAATTTTTGGGAGATTTCGGAGCAGCTACCATGTGTTTCTTCTCCTCACCTGCACTTCATACAGTGACGTTGTGCATTACTCTGCATTTGGAAGGCTTACACTGCTATAATTTACTCTCCAGGTTTTGATGAAGACCGCCTTTTCTCAGTATACACCATGGCAACGTCCTGTGCCAGTTGTAAAGAGGCTCTGCAGTCCAATGGTGCATCTTTAGAGGACTTCAATCCCTTTAACATCCTACAAGAGAACATGGATGATATTCCCAATGATCCTGTTGCTATAAAAAGCTCATCTTCTTCTACGTCTTGGCTAGGCTCCAAACAGGGGTCCAAAATACCATCAACATCAACCTCCATGCCTAGAAAGCAAGGGAAAACGAACCCACCCTCTCCTACTAACTCTTCTTCACCTCTTTCATTGGAACTTCTCCTTGAGGAGATTCGCACTCTCAAGAAACCAACACTCGTTTGCAGAGCCTAGAAGATAATTGGTCTCATACTGAGCAAAGAGTTGTCCTGGAGAAACGAGTTGACTCTGTTCAAGAATTCACTGTTCAAGTTCCTCTTATTCACAAGGAAAAAGAGCAACTTAAACAACAGGTTGAAAATTTGGAAAATCGCAATAGGCATAACAACTTACGCATTTATGGTCTGGCTGAGGGCCTTGAAGGTTCTAACCCAATATCCTATTTTCAATCCTTTCTTCCAACTCTTCTTGGTCTTCCAGATGCTCCACCATTGAATATCCAGCGTGCTCATCGCTTGGGTCAAAACCCTTGTTCTTCATCTTCCTCAGCGAAGCCTAGAGGAGTCATTTTGTACTTCCTAGAGTACACTGAATTACTTAAGGTCTTACATGCTGCCAAACAGCGAGGCAAAATCTCTTGGAATGGATCAAATCTCTTTTTTGCTCAAGACTATGCCAAAATAACTGCTGATCGTCGGAAGAAGTTCTTAGATATGAGACCAGCACTTTGCAGCATGAATGCTCGCTATGGCTTATTTCATCCCTGCCTCTTCAAGGTGACCTACAATAACAGAACAACCAACTATGAAGATCCTGCTATGCTTCAACAATTTTTGAACTCTTGTAGAAGAGACTCTATGGATACTTCTAAGCCATAATATGACCTGATTATCTCAATACCAACTGTTTGTTGTTTGTTATTTGTTTGTTCTTAGTTGTAAATTTCTTTCATCTCTGATATATTTGTAATTTTTTGTATTATTATAATATTCCGCATTAATTAATATTTTATTTTTCTCTTTTGCCAGGATGCGGTTTTTGTGTTCCCTTGTTCTTTGTTTCCTTCATTCTTCCAGGATGATGTTCTCCATGCACTTCTCATCCTGCGATCTCTCGTCCAGCATCCGGCCTTCCTCATGTGGCTCCACCTACCCCATCACTATTGTCCTTTTGTGGTATGTTTTCCTATTACTGTATTTTCTTATCAAATGTTAATTTTGTTTTGTCTTTTTGTTTTTTGTTATACTCACTCCTTCCCCCTTTTTCTCCCTATTCACTTGTTTCCTCTAAATCTCTGGTCTTACTTTTATTCTTCTTATTCATATCATCTTTTTTCTCATCCTCATTTCATTTTCTATTCTATACTCTTGTGTATCTCTCACTATTATTTCTCTGCGACAACTCTTTTATTCATACTTTGTAAAATGATGTACTATGTTTTCACTTTCACATATGACAGTTTTTCTCAAGAATTTTTTTGATTATAATTGTATAAGCTTTAGATGTCGCTAAATATTATATCCTGGAATGTTAAAGGTTTGGGTTCTCCTATTAAGCGTCAGCGAGTTTTTATCACATATTGCAAATTTAAAAGGAGATATTGCTTTACTGCAAGAAATTCATGTACCAGATACTGAGATAACTAAACTACGACGTCATTGGGTAGGCCATGTATTCGCATCACCAGGTTCAGGAAAACGCAATGGCGTTGCTATTCTTTGCCATAAACGCTTGGATGTTCAACTCATAAGACAAGATAATGATTCTGAAGGTAGATGGGTTGCGGTTTCCTTACTGAGTAATAGGATTCCTCTCACTATTTTTAATATTTATGTTCCCACTAACCAAAATAAACTGTTCTGGCCCCAAATCCTTTCCTCTTTATTGCAATATACTGACGAATATTTGATTTTTGGCGGGGACTGTAATATGATTGTGGACCCCTTTATTAATAGAAGATCTAACTCCAGATTATCTCCTTCTATCATGCATTCTCAATTCACTTCCACTATTTCTCAAAGGTCTCTTGTGGATTCCTGGAGACTCTGTCATCCCACACTACAAGAATACACCTATTACTCACCTGCTCATTCTTCACAATCCCGAATAGACTACCTTTTTATTTCCAAAGCCCTAACTCAAGACATATGTCATTCAGATATAGGATCTATTCTAATTTCCGACCATAACCCAGTTTAATTAAGTTTGGATCTACTCCCTCCCATTAAAGGTACTAGACGCTGGAGATGTAATAATTTCCTTTTACTAGATCCTAAATTCACAACATCCTTTCTTGATTTCTCAACCTTATTTTTTAAAGAAAACGAATCCCCTCAGTTATCCCCTCAACTTATTTGGGACTCCTTTAAAGCTGCCTCTAGAGATTTTATTATTTCATTTGTTGCTCAAAAACGACGTGCAGCTTCTCATTCAATGTAGTTGCTTAATACACAGATTAAAAAACTGGAACACCTTTATTACTTAACTAAGACCCAATCTGACTTAAAGGAACTTATTAATGCTAAACTTTCTTTTAATAAACATTCTACTAAATCTGCAAATCTGTACTTAAATCCAGCGCTAAATTCTATAGTGCACAAAATAAATCTGGCAATCTTCTCACTAATTATCTCAAAATCAAAAATTAACGTACTAAAATTGAATCTATTGCATCTTCATCTAATACTATAATCCATAAAGATGAAGAAATTCTCTTAGAATTCTCCAATTTCTATCGTTCATTGTATACTCCTGAATCTTCACCTCATCCAACTGACATTGCTCAATATTTATCCTTTATTTCTCCACCTCCCTCCTTAGATGTAGACTTTGCTTCCTTGGAAGCTGATATACAAACTAAAGACATTCTCACAGCCATTCAAACACTTAAGAAAGGAAAAGCTCCCGGACCTGATGGTTTTACTATAGAATTTTACACTCATTTTTCCAATCTACTCATTCCCAAATTACATAAATTATTCCTGTTTTTTATAGCTTCCCAGAAGTCTGAAGGTTCATTTCAAGAAGCTTTGATTTGTCTTCTTCCTAAAGAAAATAAAGATCATACATTGTGCAAGAAGTACAGGCCTATTTCTTTAATTAATTTGGATTATAAGATATTAGCGAAAATTCTTGCGCTTCGTTTGGACCATATTCTACCGCAATTAATTGGTAAAGAACAATGTGATTTTATTAAGGGCCGCCACCTCTCTGATAATGCTCGTCTCTTTTTCAATGTACTTAGTAAATCCCACTCTTATATACTCATTAGCAGCTGTTGCATTAGATGCTGAAAAAGCATTTGACAGGGTTAATTGGCAGTTTATCTTTTCAACACTTACTTGGTTTGGTTTTGGTCCTAAATTTCTTTCTTATATTTCACTTCTTTATTCCTTTCCTAGATTGTTTATTCTAGCCAATGGCCTTGTTTCCTCTTCATTTCCTCTTTTTAGGGGTGTCAGGCAAGGTTGTCCTCTTTCCCCTCTCCTATTTATTTTGGCTTTAGAACCTTTCCTATCCAAAATTCGGATGAACACAAATATTACAGGTTTTCCATATGGTGATAAACACCTAAAACTCTCAGCATATGCCGATGATATCCTTTTATTTATCTTTAACCCTCAAACTTCTTTACCAGCTTTTCTTTCAGAGGTTTCAACTTTTTCTTTAGTTTCAGGATATAAACTCAATGTTGATAAATGTGAAATCCTTCCGTTAAATAAGCACTGTTTCCATGCTGATTTTTTAACTTCCTCTTTTCACTGGAGCCCTACTAAGATCAAATACTTAGGCCTATGGTTTACTCCCTCTATTAAAGATATTGTATCACTCAATCTAAAGAACCTACAATCAAACCTAACTAATTCCACATCCCAATGGCATCCCTTATTTTTATCCTGGTGGGGTAGACTAGATTCTGTGAAAATGATGTTGGTTCCTATAATTTTATTTTTCTTGTCTAATCCTCCACTCAATATTCCTAACTCTTGTTACAAAAATATCTATACTATTTTATCAAAGTTTTTGTGACAAAACAAAAAAGCTAGGATGTCTTTTTCCAAACTTAAACAGCCTAAACATTTGGGTGGAGTCAACTTTCCTGATTTTTCTTCATATCACACTTCATTCTTTCTTAAATATTCCTCTTCACTGCTATCACAGAATATGACTGATTCGATATCTTTACCTTTATGGGTAGAAATTGAATCTTATTTCATTCACCCTTTCTCATTTGAAGAATTTATATCTATATCTAATACCCCCCACAAACTTTCTCTCCCCATTCTTAAAAATATTCGTACAATTTTTCATCCACTCATGCTAGATGGTCTAGATGATCGTAACCATTTTTTGCAATCCCCGATTTGGTATAACAATCACATCAAACCTAACAATAGAACTCTTTTTTGGAAAGACTGGTTCAATCTTGGTCTTAAATGGACTCATCAACTCTTTCAAGGCGATACATGTATACCCTTCTCATAATGCAAATACGTTATTCTATCCCTTCTTCTTATCATTCTAAGTATATATTATTGACTCAATGTTCTTATGCTATTCTCATGGCCTCCTCCACTCATATTAAACCTTCTCCTGTTACACTTTCATTCTTAAATTCTTCCCCCCTCGGCTTCTCAAATTTATAATAAATTAAGAGAAACTGGTCATACTCGGGATAAATCTACAGTAGAATATAGTTGGGAATCTGACTTAGACGCTTCCTTTTCTATTCCAACGTGGGACAAAATTTGGACCAAAATAAGGAGATCTTCTAGTGCAGCAAATACTACACAAAAGGTATTTTTCATGTATAATGGACTTTTAATCACTCCGGCCAAACTACATCATATTGACCCCCTCAATTCCTCTACCTGTTGGTCCTGCCCAGCTCCTGTAGCAGACCTTAAACATGTGTTATTCACATGTCCAGTTATTCATCAGTTTTGGATCAAAGTGTGGCAACAAATTAACAAAATCTTTCATACATATATCCCTTTTTCTTTCTCCCATATTTTTCTTGGTAGTGTTTCAGAAGTTTGGTCCTCTTCCACCACTCTTAATGTCTCCATTATTGATTTACTTATAGCTATTGCATTTTAACAAATCACTAAAGCATGGAAAAATGCTCCAAGTGTTTCTTTTTAAGCCTGGTGGTATGGAATTTGTTATAGATTAGATAGCGCTTATGTTCACCCGATTGCAATTACTATTAAGCGTGATTTATTATGGTTACCCATTACCAATTTTCTGAATACGTCTGCCCAGTCGTTACCTTTACATACTCCAGCCACTGAGGAGGTTTCCAAACCTCCTTAAGTTATTTATTTATTTAATTTATTTTTTGCATTTGTACTGCGCATCGGCTACCCAAAAGGGTTTCCCGGCGCATTTAGCTGTTGCAGGTGGAGAGAAAAGGTTTTATTTTTATTTATCGAATAACCAGGTTTTTAACAACTTTCGAAAACTGAAATAGTTAGGCTCATTTCTCAATGAAATAGGGAGAGAGTTCCAGTGAGACGGGCCTAAGTAAGCAAAGGATTTGCCTCCTATGCGAGTGCGTTTAAATTTTGGAATTCTGAAACGGCCCTGGGTGGCTGATCTGAGGTTCCTGGATGGAATATATGTATTTACCAGTGAGCAAAGGTACCTCGGGGCTGTGTTGGCTTTTATTTTATACATATAGGTGAGAGCTTTAAATTTCACTCGATTTTCAATGTTAAGCCAATGCAGTTTGCGCCGGAATGCAGAGACTGATTCCCTTTTAGGTACATTGCATAGTAATCTGACTGCCGCATTTTGAGCCATTTGTAGACGATGGAGATTAGCCTTATTTGATCCTAAATAAAGGACATTTCCATAATCTAAACGGGATGTTACTAAGGCGTTCACCACCGTTTTCCTGGTTGACTCAGGGAGCATCCAGCAGATTTTTCTCAGCCATCGTAGGATGGAAAAACAGGTGGCTGCCACTCTAACTGAATGTGCATGCATGCTCAGAGTATCATCCAGGAGTACACCCAGATTACGCACTTGTGAAACAGGGTTTGGGAGATTGCCCATCTTCTCTGGCCAATGTTGATGGCTCAAAAAGAAAGACCCCGGCACTCTTCATCTAATTGCAAACAATACACATTTGTTAGAAATTAATCACATACGCTGTACGATCCAAGTAATAGAGAGAAAAACCAATTGACATGAGGAATATCAGGAAACAAACAAATATGTGCTGTGAGTTCAATTTAATGGTTTTTAAACACAGAGCACTTCATCTAGCATATTGCATCATATATCAGACAAACCATCAGACAGAGAAGATTATCTCCTTCGTTAGTATGTATGTCCCAAATCTTGCAGTTCTTGTAAATGCTAAGGTTTGACACGCAGAGTATTCTCTCTGAAACAGCCAATGTTGATGGCTCCATAGATGTTTCTGTTTCCCTAGAATGATCACCTCTGTTTTTTCACCATTTAGTTTTAGGAAATTTTCCTTCATCCAAGTTGCGATGTTGTTCAGTCCAGTTTTAAGCGTAGAGATGTCATTTACTTTTTGGGCCGTCAATGAAAAAATAATTTGTGAATCATCTGCATATGAATAGATCGTGAGTCCCGACTCCTCAACTAACTCAGCCAAAGGCTTAACATAAATGTTGAAGAGAAGTGGACTCAGGATGGATCCCTGTGGTACACCATGACTGAAAGTTACTGTTATTCAGTTGTTATTGTATTCTATTTCTGTCCTCAATACACTATTAAGTTGATAGTAGAGAAATAACTATAATTTAAATGTTATATTTTTACATAATACTCCAGTTATACTAGTATTGGATTTATTTTTACCCCTTCCTTCCGCCTCCCTACCTACCCTACTTTCTTTACTGTATAAAACTTATTTATATTATATTGTCATTATATACTGTATTGTATTGCTGTTATATCTTATACCCAATAAACTTTCTTTAAACTTAAAAAAAGAAGTAGTGTTTAAAGAGAATTTGTTCATTTTTTTTTAACGTTTTGTGGTCATGAGTAAAAACTACCACTTATGCCATGTATAATGTAAATTTGAGGCCTCCATTTAATCTTTGCAAAGAGGTAGACTCTCCACATTTCATATTGTGTTTTTATACAAATGAACTTCATTCTAACACCTGAAATATGGAGTTGTTCTAAAACAACAAAACCAGTATTTATCTTTTTCCTGAAACATATTTCATTTATGGACTATTGTTTTTAAGGCGGAGGAAAACAGATTCCAGAGAAATTGTATGTTCCTTTTTAAACTGCATCAGTTTAGCAGAATTGGAGCAATGCTACTGTAATATCTGTTGATAGGGGAATGCCTACATATAAGAATGTTTTAGTTACCTTAGGAGTGATTTTAAGAGAAATCTACCACAGACGATGAAGAACGGAAAATGTGTGTAAGTCTGATGGCTTTTGGATGAATCCAAACTATTGTGGGGGGCTTTAATCTGGCCTGGGGCAACGTCTTTGAAACATCAAACCAACCAAGTAAAGAGCATGCTCCAAAGCAAGGGTTGCAATAAGCAAGGTGTGAATATTTCCAGGAGTACTGAGAGCTTGTAGTGGGTTCATTTTCATGATGTAGTTCTAGAGTTAAATCATAATAATGCAGATCTGATGTATAAATAGTTTCCTTTGTGACTACTACTGCCTTACTCCTAACTTAATCATAAATATCCACTTGTAAATCACACCTCCTTAATAATAATTGCTCTAAAGGCCTCATTTTGAGATTGGCAGATTCAGATCTCAGTTAAATACAGGCACTGTCTCCTGTTAGGAGACTTTAATGTCCATATTGATGTTCCCTCTGACCCTGAGGCTTATTCAGGTGCGGGAATCTCTAGCGATCCTAGGCCAGGCCCGGTATATTCACCGTCCTACTCATGTAAAGGGTCATACATTAGACCCAGTATTTTCCAAGTAAGGAAAAAGAGGCTCCCCAACCATTGGTATGGTCGGATCACTTTCTCCTGAGCTTTACATTTCCGAAGTTTGCAGCTCAAGCTCAACATAGGGATATGCTCCATCCTGCTACTTTTAGACCTTTTAATCAGGTTATTCCGACAGTCTAGAGAGTGCCCTGGGGAAGCACCCGATTCCCGTTAGTGGAAATCCAGAAATTGACGCTCCTGGTCTAGAGCAATGGCTTGAAGATCAGGTTAGGGTATTGGCGCCTTATAAAACGTGGAAAGCCACAAGCAACCGTGCTTCCGCACCGTGGTTTCAAGTGACACTTAGGGAAAGCAGAAGTGCCTGCAAATGCCTAGAGAGAGTCTGGCGTACCAAGTATAATCCCACGGACTGAGCTATTTATAAGCAAACTTTGAAGGCCTATTTTAACGATGTCCGGGTTGAAAAGAAAAACAATTTTACCTTAAAAATAAAAGGGGCGGTGAATAAAAGTAAAGAAATATTTTAAATTGTTAAAGATTTCACATCTTCCAGTGCTGGTGTAAGCAAGGTTTTTACTCCTACCCTTAGTTGGGTCCGTCAGATGGCATGTTTTTTCCACGACAAAATCCACCTGATCCAACAATTGTTTGCCCCTATGGGCACACCTGAAGCGGATATGACATTGGGTGTCCTGCCACCGGGGTCGAATTATGCACTCTCCCTATTTCCTCCCATCTCCCTAGAAACATCTTTGGACATTATGACCACCCTGAAGTTGGGCTCTCCGTCCGACCCTTGCCCAACAAGTATTCTGAAGAAGATTGCGGAACCTCTAAACCCGGCAGTCAATTCAGTTCTTAACTCATCTCTTGGACATGGAACAGTACCCAGTTGTTGGAAAAGGGCCAAAATGATCCCTCTGCTGAAAAAACCCACAGCAGATCCTGCGATCACATCGAACTGCAGGCCCATTTCCTTGTTGACTTTCTATTCGAAGGTCTTGGAGAAGTACATCAACTCCATGCTAACAGACTTAATAGAAGGTAATCATGTGCTTCATGACAGCCAGTCGGGCTTCACAGCCACTCTTAGTACAGAAACAGCCCTACTGGAGGTCTCTGAAACTATTAAAGCTCAAATGGACAAAGGGGGTAACGCTGTCTTCATATTGCTGGATCTTTCTGCGGCCTTTGACACCGTGCCCCATGACTGGCTTCTGCATAGGTTGGCAGAGTATGGTGTTGGGGGCACAGTGTACAATTGGTTTGCTTCCTTCCTTTCGGAGTGGCAACAGGAAATCTGGTCTCCGCCATTTTCAGCTACTATTACCCCAATGCAAGTAGGGGTCCTGCAGGGCTCCGTCTTGAGCCCCACCCTTTTTAATATATATATGGCCCCTCTTGCTCATTTGGCAGAGCGGCATGGAGCAAAGATTATTTCCTATGCCGACGATACGCAACTCCTGTTGACTTGCAATAAAGGAGCGAGTTTTCGCGGTTAGGAGATAAAGGAATGTTTAACTGAGGTCTTCGCTTGGCTGCGACGGAACCAGCTCAAATGTAATTCTGAAAAACCGAAATCATTTTTTTCGGCTGCACCCCTAATGTGGACTGGAATGCATGGTGGCCCAGTAATATGTCCCCTCCTTCGGCACCAGTCAGTATGGTTAAAAATCTAGGAGACAAGCTGGACAAGCTGGACTCGAGTCTGGCGATGAAGGCCCAGATTCAAGCAGTCGCCGGCACAGAATTTTCTTCCTCTTCTCCCGATGGAATCCCGTAAGATCGTTGTGCAAGCTTTACTCACATCTATGCTGTTCTTATGTGAACATCTTGTATCTGGGGCTGCCTGAGTATTTGCTCAATCGGCTACAGGTTGTGCAGAACGCTGCAGCCAGAGCTATTATTATGGTAAACACCAGAACACATATGTCACCTCACCTGAAGGCTCTACACTGGCTCCCGGTGAGAAAGAGGGTTCAGTTTAAGGCCTTAGTGCTTGCTTATCAGACCTTCCATGATACGGGTGCAGTATACCTGAGGAATAGGATCCAATGTTACCAGCCTCAACGGGTCCTTAGATCCTCTAAGCAATCACTCATGGTGATTCCTAAGACCACAAAATCTCGGATTGGAGGAAGGTCATTCCAGGTTCAAGCAGCTCGTTTGTGGAATAAATTACCTATATATCTGAGGCAGGCTCAGGACCTGCTGTTTTTCAGGAAACAACTTAAAAGGTGGATGTTCCAACAATAATTACTGGTGGGGTGATTCTACATGAGGATTCTGTCTCGAGATTAGCGCCGGGACACTCCTTGTGAGTATCCGCGCGCTTTATAAATATTTAATTTCATTTAATTTCCTTTCATTTCAATTTCATTTCATCTCATTTCCCGTTTAAGTAGTGGGGGCCGGACATCTGCCTTATTTGGTGAATGTTTCACATTTGCCAAATTCTACATCCTGCCCCAAATTTTGAGGAAAAACACATAGAAACTAATGAGATTTTTTATAGCTCTCCTCTGAATACACTCAATAGAATGAAAATAAGCAGACCGTGTGCACATAGTACAGAATATGTTAGCATGAATAATGTGTGCAGGGCCACATTACAAGGTCCTCGAATTTGGATCCCTTAGTTACCTCTACAGGGGTACCAGCATCTCTTGGAGGAGAAATTAGCAAGGATTGCAGTATCTCTGAGAGGCCGAATTGACAGGAATTACCAGGGTCCCATTACAAATGAGGAATTGTTGGCACAATCAGTAATTCTGGATTTGGTAAGGCTGGTAATTTGCCCCAGTCTTTCACCCAGAGATTTCTACTGCTTTCAACAACGTGCCACAAATATCGGCGAGCACACATTTGAGTTGTAAATCTCTAGAGATTTTGGGGTTATCTCCGAAGATATATTTACAATTTTTCAATCGATCAGAGCCTATTTCTACAAGTACTACAAACTGCTTAAAATATTGTTGTAGAACCTATAAATTATATCCAACACTTCCTTTACTTATCACACCCAGGGCAGGCTTTAGGGCAGTGCGACCAGTGCAGCCTCACTGGGAGCTGACCTGTGGGGGGGCGGCACTGAGCTGGGGGGGGGCGCTGTGTTTGTTTAGCAATAACATATTATTTAAAAGCACCTGCTGCAGAGTTCCTTGGGCGTCCAGCTTTCAGGCAGAATTAAAAATGTCAAGATAACTCTTGGGATTAATGTTGCTGCTAGACAGAGAGAGATTGGAGTTTTGTCTAGTGGCAGTTTTGACTCATCATAAAGTAGGGGAGATGGTTAATATGCCTGCTATAAACTTCAGATCTGTAGTTTATGTGGATAGCTGAGTGGATTGGTAAAACCAACCTTCACCAGCGCTTCAAAACAAATGAAACGTGTGAGGGAGGGGCACTTTTGTCGGGTGGTATTGAGGGAAACTGAGGAGGTGGTCATGGGGGAGGGCGCCAAAGCTGGACCTGATCACACCATGGGATGAGGATTCTTTAAGTCAAGATATTCTGCAAATGAGTCTTAACGTGCATTCAAAGTAACCTGAATATAGCTAAAATAGAAACTAATGAGCTTTTCACACCACAATAAGGAATCTGAATGTTTAACCCCTTCGCCGCGGCACGAATTTTGCCACGGCACTGGGGGGGTTCAAGGTGAGCGCGGCGCCGCCATGCTCGTGACGGAACCACTCCGTCATGAGCCACGGGCGCGCTGTGCTCATGACGAAGTGGTTCCGTCACGACTCCGTCCACTTGCATTATTCGCCCGCACAGGCGGGGAATCAGCGCCACGTGGGCGGAGCGGCCGCAACGGCCGCAGCATGACGGAACCACTCCGTCATGAGCACACGGCGCCCGTGGCTCATGACGGAGTGGTCCCGTCATGAGCAGGCAACGGGTTAACACTAAGAAATTCCACTAATGGGGCATATTTACAAGGGGTTGTTGCCACCAGAACATCACTTTTTTGACGTTCTGGTAGCGATAACCCCTTTGCCTTATTTACAAGGCGGAGTTAAGCCACTTATTGTGGCTTTATGTCATCTTGTAATTAATGCCCCTAGTCACGCAGCACTTAGCGTGAAAGGGGCAGACAGTTTGTCTTGCTGTGGGTGTTCCACTGCAACATCCATTGCTTGTTGACACTGCCCCATATTTACTAGGCTGGCGTAAATATGGGGACGCACCACAAATAAGACTGGCGCAACGAGGAGAAATTATTATTTTCTCCTCTTTTTTGCTGTTTCGTTGTGTGCTGCAGCACACAAAGAAAGAGCAAATCACCATTAGTGATTGTTCAGGTGCAGGAAGGTGTCCCTTCCTGCATATAAACAATCATTAAATAATGACGAGTTGCAACTTCTACATGTGCTGCATTTCTGCAGCACACATAGAAGTTACAAATCCCCATTAGAGATTGTTTTTGTGTAGGAGGGGACACCTTCCTGCACATGTACAATCATTCCCTCAGGCACCCTTGCAGTATGGTGCTAGGGTGCCTGAGGTGGCGCTAGGCAGCTAAATTTAGCACCAGAGCTAGAAGAAACACAGAGGTGCGCCATATTACCCCGAGGTCCCTCCTGGCCTCGTCCCATTCTGATAAAGTGAAGATAATCATGTCCTGACAGAAAAAAAGAACAGAGGAATGCTGGGACCCTAACCCCAACCCCACCCACTGGTAGTGCATAAGCAGTACAACCTGTTCTTTTTTTCTGTCTGTTGACAGGAATGGGATGAGGTGCTGGTGCTGCTCCTGCTGGCCTTGAATAGTTATTTTCTAAGGTACCCCATCTGGCTGCCAGGCTGTTCCGGACGGGGTGTGTGCTGTTTGGTCTCCCGGGCAGCCTGGCTTGCTGGGAGGCTTAATTTGTTCCTCTGACTCATTGTGGTGCATGCCAGCTGGCTCTTTGTAGCTGGAGCACCAGCCTCCTGGTTGTTTCTGGGTTGGAGGGTGCATCTTCCTGAGGCCTGGCTGGGTGTATGACACGCCGCACTCACTGGACGGTTACTCCGGGCTGTGCTGTTGGTGCTTCTGACCTGGTGTCCGGCTTCCTGCTGCCCTAGTGTGGTTGCTGCTGTTCACCATGGGCTTGCTGTGGACGTGGAGGGGGGTCCTTTTACGGAGCTGCCGGCCTCCCGGTGAGTGCCGCCTAGCGGTTTTGCTCTTTGTTTCATGGCTGTTGGGCTCCAGGAGTTGAACTGACTGTACAATAGCAATATTTACATGCCACCCTGGTGGTGCCTGCTTCCGGAGTGTGTTGTGCAGGGGGTGGTTTGGCTGGCTATCGTTGGCTGGACGGTTTGAATGTTTGTTGGGCTGTTACACCTGATAGTGGGTTCTGTTTTCAGCTTCCTTGACGCATGTTCTCATCCCGGCGGCTCTGTTGAGCCTTTCATTTTCTTTGTTGGTGTGCCTCGGTCGTTGAGTTGTTCTGGGCAGTTCTCTTTGTTTCCCTGTGCCTCCGTATGTCTGTGCCCTTTTGGCAGACCCCTGGTGCTTCTGTTCTGTGCTGTGTTGCCTTCTGTTACTGTTTTTTTGGCCTCCAGCCCTTCCTCCCTGGTCGCTCCTGCTCTTGTCTGCTTCAGGGGTTGTGCTGGGCTGGGCCTGGTTAGTTTTTGGGCCTGTGGCTGTCCATCCCGGTTTGTGCCTGTTCTCCTCTGTTCTGGGGGTTCGTGGGTGTCCACCTGGAGATCCCTGTGTGGTTGTGTTGTTCCCCCTGCAATGGCCTTGTTGTTTGGTGTTCTCTCCTGCTTGGGGTTTGGCTGGGTCGGCCCTGGTTGGTCCCTGGTTTGGGGTTTTAGAAGGGTCTGCCTTGTGCTGTGGGCTTTTGGTTTGCCCCGGTGGGTTATCTGGCAGGTGGGTCGGCTTGCCCTGCAGGCATGCCCCCTTCTGTCCTCCTGTTCTCTTCTGCTCTCTGTGGGGCTGCTGGTTCTGGCATGTTTCATGCCTTGTTTGCCCAGGCACTTGGGGCTGGCTGTATTGTTGGCTTTGTGCAGGCTCTGGGGTGTGTTCCTCCTGACGTTTTTTCCCTTACCCTGTTTTGGTGTGTGGGTTACTTCTGGCCCAGTCTTGTCTTGTGGGTATCTGCTCCCTCTGTGGTTGTGTCCTGGTCCTTGCCCGGGTTGGGAGGTCCTGCCTTTTGTGGCCTCTGCCTGCATTCCAGCAGCGCCGGTCTTTTGCCTGGGCATGCCTCCCTCCTTGGGCCTGCTCTCTTTGGCTGTGTCTGTCGTTCTCTGTTTGCCCCCCCCATCCTCTGTCGGGGGTACGTTGTGGGATGTTTGTCTTGCCTCTTTGGTGCCTGCCTACCTGGCTGCTGGTTTCTCGGGGCTTGCAGCTGTAGTTTGGGGGGTCTTGTGCCACTGGCTGCTCAAACTCCCTCCTGTTGTCCCTCTACCAGTGTTGGTGTTTTACTGTTGCGTTGTCCCTGGGGCCGCTTGCTCTCCACCTTCTTGTTGTGTCTGGTTGGCCTGCTTGGGGCTCCTTCTCTGTTTTGGCCTCTTCTGGTCTCTGTTCCCATGTGGGGGGGTGGGGGCCATGTGTTCTCTGTGGGCGCTGGGCTCTTGCTCTGGTTCTGGGGCTGTGGCTGCTGCCTCAGCTTTGATTTGGGCCTGGCTGTTCTGTTCTCAGTCCTGGTTGGTCCGGGCCTTTTGGGCTATTGCCGTGTTTGGGTTTTTCGATCCAGCGTGGTCTGACGGGTCTGTGCCAGGGGTCTCTGCTGCCCTCCCTGGCCTTTGCTTTTGCTAGTGCTCTGCGGGGGCCTTCCCCAATTTGGAACTTCCTCGGCTGTGTGTTGTTCCACTGGGTCCTTCTGTCAGGGCGGGCTGCTTGGCTTCGGCCCTGGCTTTCTGGATGCTTTTGCTCTCTGTTTCCTTGGTTCTGCCCTGGGGATTTCTTCCCTGCTCCTGCCCTCCCTTGGAGTTTGCTGGGCTGTGGAATGTGTGTGCCTGTGTGGTCTGCTTGGCTTCCACCCAGGCTTGTGTTGCCTCTGAAGCTTGGCTGGTTTTGGGGGTTCTTTCCATCCACTCGTTGGTTGTGTTTTCAGGGTTGTGGCTTTTGGCCCTGTCCCGCCCCTTGCGGGCCTCTGTGGGTTACATGTTGGTGGCCTCTGGTCTTTGCTGACCTGTCTGTGGTTTGGTCGCCTGCCTGCATGTTCTCTTTTGGGTCGTCTCTGGCTGGATGGTTGTTTCTGCCCTTTCTGGTCTTGGCTCTTTTGCTGCTGGTGTTGGGGTTTGATTAGGGTTTCCCTTGCTGTGCTCCTGGGTTCTCTGGGATGCCTGGTTTGCTGACTGTTTGCTTGGGGGTCACATCATGCCTCTTCTCCGGTGGTCAGTGTGCGCGTCCTCTGGTGCTGTGGTTTCTGGCTTTCGTCGCCCCTGGGTTTGTGGTTGGGGATCCTGCTGGAGCTATGTACTTTGGGGTGGGGTCTCCCTTTTGTTCCCTGTCACGGTGGCCTTGGGAGGTTGGCCTTGCCTGACCATGCTGTTCTGGCTTTTCGCGTCTGGCCCTGGTTTGGTTTTGGGCCTTGTTCCGTGTGGGGTGATGGGCCTCGTGGTTGGTCCCTGGCTCTTCCCCGGTTCTTTCTGGTTCATTTGGGGTTGGGTTCTGGCAGTCTGGTCCTCCTAATTGGTCTTTTGGTCTTTCGGACGCGAGTTTCCTTTGGGTGCTCGGGTCTGCGCCCTACTGACTCTGGGGACATTTGGGGTGGCATTCCGGGGGTTGTGTTTGTGTTTCCACGGCTTTCTTGTGTGTGCCTTGGCCTTTGCCTCTTGCTCTGTCCCTGAGCTCTCACTCTGGCTCCCTCTCCTGGGCTGGGTGCTTGTGTTTGTCTTGTGTCAGCTCTGGTGGTTGGTGCTGGCTGTTCTTCCCTGGGGCCTGGTCCTCCTCTGTGGAGTTTCAGTGGTGTTGTCTCTGGGCTCCCTGAGGGCCAGAGGTGGGGGGACTGGTGCTTGGTCAATTCTTCCCCCCTTACGGGTTTGGTCGGTGTGATCCTGCCCTTGGTTGGTACTTTAGGTTTTGCCTTTGCCCTGTTGTCTGGCCCGTCCTCTTTCCCTTTTGGAGTTTGGTCTTCGGTGGGTCAGCCCGGATGTGTTGGGGTTTGTCCTGTGGGTGGTCCCTTTTGTCCTCCGTGTCTGGTGGTTTCGGGGACTGTGGGGCCTTGCTTCTTCCCCTCGTCTTTCTTCGGATTGCTTGTGTGTCCGTTTGGTTATCGGGCTACCCTTCTGTTCTTGCTGGGGCTCGCTCTGTGTCTGTGCTTTTGCTGGGTTGGGGTGGTACTGGGCTTGTCGTCCTTTTGTCCTTTTGGCAGCCTTGGGGGTTTTTGTGTCCTATTGGGGCTTCGTCTTCTCTGGTTCACTGGGTTCCAGGGTGTTGTTGGCTTTGGCCCCTGTGTCCCTTCTGGGGCTTTGCCTTTGGGGTCTCTCTAGGGCCTCCTTTATGGCTTTGTTTTTGGGATTGGTCGCCTTTGTGTTGTGCTCCCTTCCACCTGGTGGTTAGGGGTTTCCCCAAATGGGCGGGCCTTGATGCTCTGTTTCTCAATTATTTGGTTGGCTGCCTCCTTGGTTGTGTGAACTTGTGTCCCTGCTGCCCTGTTTCTGACTTGCTGGTCGGTTTGGCCTCTTGGGGTCTTCTTCCTTGTATGTCCTCCTCGCTGTCCTTTTGTTGTTGGCGACCTTTGGTGTCTTTTTTTGTTTGGCATGTTCTCCCCTTCCTTGTTCGTTCGGGGGGGGGCTCCTGGTGTGTGCTGGATGCCCTCTATGGGTTTTCCTCTTCTTTGTCTTGGTTGTTTCCTGTTTATTATTGGTGGGTGCGACCCTGCTTTGGTGGGGTGCTTTCCTGTCTGCGTGCTTTGACTGTTGCTTCCTGTGGTTCTCCTTCATGCTTCCCTTGGGTTGCTGTCTTTGGTGTGGTTACTGGGTATGCTTGAGGGTATTGGAAGGCAGGGTTTCTGTTTTGGTATTCTCCACTTTGTCATGAATGGGGGCGGACAGGATGGACTTGGGGGTTGCCCTATTACTTATTAATTTTCAGTACTCCTGGTCCCGTTGTCCTAGTCCCATTCAGTATGCCCCGCCCTCCCTCCCGGATGGCAGGCCTTCCTGTGCACGCCTCACTGCCAGTAGCATCAACAGCATGCTTGAAAGTGTGGTTAACATCGTATCAGGGAAAATTGAACTTACTTAGCGCCATTTGTCTTTGGTTAATGAGGGCCCACTGATTAACTCACAACCCACAGGGGCCCTACCTGATCCTGACTTTGCATTTGAATCGGGCCCTGCAATTGCACAGGACTCCCTGCAGCTCTATAACTCTGGTACTATTAATACCTTGCATGTTAGTGCGAGTTCATCTGGCCGTAACATACCCAAGCCTCAATCCACCACTGACACTCCTACAATTGCAGAAAACCTGATTGCAAAACGCAAGAGGAAGTGCGGAAAACCTGTTTACATCAAAAGGAGACAGCCACCCAGAATGGGCGCATCTCGTAACTGTTTGTCCGCGTGGCTGCAGTCATCCCTAAGCACTGGCACCATTGAAGAAGGATTAAATGAGATTTTGCAATGCTCCATCAGTACACAGACTGAGGTATTGCTGGACAAAGGGTGGGGGGGGACTGGAGATACTATTGCTAATATTGTTATTGACACTGTGCATAAGCGAAATAATGATTTGATAGATTCCAAACTTAACTCCCTTTTGGAATGATTAGACCATCTAGACATAGCTGGGGAATTAGCCTGCTGGCGGTGACAGCACAACCCACGGCCACCCTGCCACTAGCGACAGCCAATGCCCAACTGCCATCGCTACCGCCCCTGCCCCTGCTACTCCCACACTTGTAAGTTCTCTCGGTAGCAGCGCATGCTCTACATGTAGACAAATTAGGGATTGTTTCCTACCCAGGGAAAATGCAGCATCAAACCCCAATCTAAATTGCGGCATATCAGCCATAGATGGCCCAGTTATAACTTTGCCCCCCGACTATAACCGAAGGCGTAGTAATAATTCCGACTCCACACATGCTGGAATAGTGCCAGGCAACCCAAGCAGGAGCACAATAGATACCCTGAGTAGAAATGACCTAAGGCCTAACTCAGATGTTTTAAGCCTGCCCCCGGCCACCTGACATATGTGCTGGTGCTGGCTGGTGTCGCAACCCTCAAGAGGGACAAGAAGGAGTCCTGGGCGGTCGTACATAATAAATGTGTGTATTAGCTAACGAAGAACAGTAGGTTCCATGCATAAGACATGAATGAGACTATTATGGTTCGCAGAGTCGGATGGGTTGGCACGTCCCCCATGAATATAGATGGAGATTGCATCGTGATTAATTTCCGCAAGCCATCCATGGTGCGATCTGTACCGAGAGCCTGTGACTCAACACTTAACCACAGCACTAACATCTGTCTCCTACTGCTGGGTTATTTTTACAAACCAATTTCTGGGCCCCCGGAAAAAGAGCATGCATTCCCCATTTTACACAACAGGTTTCAGGCCCTATCTGAAATTGATACCCAGGACTGACTATCGCCCTCTCTGGAACGCCTTGATATTTCCTATGGGTTTGTGCTCCCTTCCCCCGCAACTAAGACCGATGATCAACAAGCGCCAACCAAGGTCTTAGTTGACACAGATCCGAGCATCCTGAGTTGGAACGTGGCTGGCCTCCAGTCTAAGTTGGGGGACCCAGACTGGTTAAAACTGTAAGACAGGAGGACACAGTTATGTTCCAAGAGACATGGGCGACTCAAGAACTCCATATTGATGGGTTTGAATGTCATAACACCGTAGCCCCAATTTCCAAGTCTGGCTGACACTCGGGGGGCTTATCAATTTGCATACATACCGCCGCAGGCGGCAGCATTAAGGCCCTATGCTTCAAAAGCAACAATTTCCAAGTTTTATTATATAAAAGGGGTGTCTCTTTTTATCTAATCAATTTTTATAATAATGATTTCCATTTGACACCCACTGGAAATTTTCTTAAATTATCAGATTTTATAGCCAATTTAGACTGTCATAAATAATTGATTAAAGCAGTAGGCATTTGCCTGAGAGGCGATTGTAATGCAAAATTATTAGACATGACGCACAGTACAGGCCCCTGTAGCAGTGGGCAAATTTGCCGCAGGGGCACGGAATTGGCAGTACATCTGAATACACACAACCTTATAAATGCTATGGAAATTGCGGGCTTAACACTAGACAATAATCATCCTGAGCCGACATTTAGAGGGAGGAGTTGTGCATCCACTATAGATTATGTTTTTATTTCTCCTGTCCTTGGGGACGACCTAATGAAAGCTGAAGTCATTGCCACAACTCATAGAGACATCAATCCAATTAAAATAGTGTTGAGACTATCTCCCCGGCCCACGTTTGCCTCAGAATGTGGTGCTAAGAATTTGTTACCCTCCACTGATAACCTAAAATTGATATGGCGGGGCATTAACAACACCAAACTGTTCCAGAAATTAGCTACGGCTAACCTGCATCTTATTAACTCCTGTCTATCAGCTCTTGATCCGCACCCTGAGACAGTTTACTATTTTAGCAAACTTTGTTTGGCACTTAAATCCTTATTATCAAAGCCTATCTCCTCTGTTCAACGTGGACCCGATGGTTTGATCATGAGTGTTCTGAGGCCAATAGACAGTTACGCAAGGCACTGTCAACAAGCCCAAGGTGTAGCTCTGAAGTGAAACTGGCAAGGCAGAGGTATAAGCTACCGACTGTTAAAAGGAAAGGAAAGGGGAACTACTAAAAGATAGCTGGGAAGCACTTGCCAAAGCCGCAAGTACAAAAAAGGGGAACACCTTTTGGGCAGCTGTTAAGGGTTTGACGACAACAACGGGGCAGTTACTAACTTCCATAAGCTGCACCATAACAAGCGAGGCATGGGAAAATCATTTTTCAGAGCTCTATACTGCCCCTGTACAAGAAGTAGATCATTTTAAGCACAGGACTCTAACTAGGACCCAGATAATGCTGCCTGCGGTTGAGGAAGCCATCAACCAGAGCATGGGCAATAAACGCCCGGGCCCAGATGGGCTACCTATCGATCTCATCAAATACAAGCCAGACTTTTGGGCATCCCTTCCTTTAAATGTTTTTAACACTATACTATAGTATTTTATACTATATATACATACACACACACACACACACACACATATATATTACCTACTGGCGGTTGCCAGTAGGTAGTTATAGTTAGAACCTAGTTTCCATAGGAAAAGCATTTTTTGATTTGCTAATAACTTTGGCGTTGTTTGATGAATGTTCACGAAATTCTCCCCAAAAAAAGGTCTATCCAGGCCAGCTCCTATCCTGAAAGTTTGGGGGTGATTCGTCAAGCGGGACTGAGAAAAAAGGGGGGCCCCAAAAAGTGTTTTCTCCATGTAAATTTCCATAGGAAATTTTATTACAGGCTATAGCCCGAACTGCTGAACAGAATTACACCAAATTTGGCAAAAAGGTAGAGCTTGGCTCAGAAAGTGACCTTTTTTTTAAAATGGTGTAAATCCATTCAGTAGTGGCTGAGAAATTAAAAAAATAAAAGTCAAAAAATCATTTTCCCATAGGAAACCTTAGGCAAGGCTACAGCCCGAACTACTAAACGGAGTTACATCAAATTTGGCAAAAAGGTAGTGCTTGATTTAGAAAGCGTTTTTTGTTTTAATGGTGTAAATCTGTTTAGTAGTTGCTGGGAAATTCAAAAAATAACATTTTCCATATCTGGGGTGGATTTGCACACCCTCCCGACCACGAGCTTCACTGTGATTGGCTGCCAACACTACAAACCAGGAAGTCTTGGCAGCCATCTTGTGACTCTGTAGAACCATGTTACAAGAAAACAGTCAAAAAAAGATTAAAAGAGAAGAATAGGAATAGAAACACCCTGACCCCCTAGTCCTGCTCAAGGGGGTCCCACAAGGACCCCAAGGCCTATTTTTTTTTTATAAAAAACCATCAGAATGCGTGCTGGGTGTGCCAAGCCGGACGAAAAAATATATAAAATAAATGAAGCGGGGGCTCCCCCATTTCATTTAAATGAGCCCCTGGGTGGGCCAGGTTCCGGGTGCAAACCTATAATTATATTGCGGGGGCCTGCAGGGCTTCCGCAGCCCCGGGTACCTCCACCTCCTATGTAAATTAGATGCGGGAGGGCACATGGCCCTCCCGCAGCCCCGGGGACTGCCACCTCTCCGGGGCTTGTTTTGTAATTGTTCGGGGGCCTTCGAGGCTACCCCAAGTCCCGGGGATCGCCACCCTGCAGGGCTTTAATTAAATAGGCAGGGTGGACCTCGCAGGCCCCCCGAAGCCCCGGGGTCCACCTTCTCCCCAGGGCTTTGAAAATAGAGGGGGGCGTGTGGTCCCCCTCCTGGAGCACTTGATGGCCCTGGGGATCACCACCCCCCAGGGCTGGCTGCTGCAATGTCCTGGGGTGTGCACCCTCGGGACATTGCCATTTGCTATGACAGGGCAGGAGCATGACTTCCACCCTGTAATAGCAAACCATGGTTTGCTTCGTTAAAGGGAGAGGAGGAAATCCTTGTCTCGCTTCAATGAAGGAAGGAGAATTGCTTTTGTGTAAGGGAAGCTACATGTTAGCTGCTCCCGTTACCCAAAAGCAATGCCGGCTTCCGCAGGAGTCGGGGACCTGGTGGGACCGTGGGGACATTGGGGCTCCGAAAAAGCAAAACTAGATTATCCCCGTGCACTCACAAATATAATTGATGGTTCAAAAACTCATGTCGGTGCTCCTTGTGTCACACGGAGTCCAACCGTGTCTTAAAATGTACAGAATGTTGTGGGGAGTGTCACCTTCCCACTGAACAAGTGCGCACTGTATTCAATGAAACACTGAGGTTTCTTCACATAGTTCAATTTATTGATTGAAACGAAAAGTTACTCCATAAGGTTGAACTTCAAAAATTCATTAGTTCATGAATCACTTGAATATTATATCCATAATCTACTTTTGATAAAGCGTTCTTTGTGTTCAATGTTAGACATCCACCCAATGCATTTCGGGTCAATCGAATCTGACCCTTCTTCAGGGGTCTATAACAAATGAAACAGGACCATTAAGTTCACTACACAGTGCAAAAATGAGCGCAATAAATTAATTGGCACACAAATGAAAAGCAAAATATACATCTGCCACATCCGGATTTAAAAGTAAAATATGCATCTTATTACATCCGAAATCTAGGTATACGATTCGTGGAGTTTTTAATACAAACTTAAACAGTGATGAATAGCGAAAAGCAGTTAGAGGACTTGAACAAGAAACTGTCTGTGCAATGTGGTAAAAATGATTGTATAATGACGTGACGTGTATAGGGACGACCAAGTGAAATTGGAAAAGTACGCCAAAGAAGTCAATGTGAGAAAAGTTCGCAAATATCGAAGAGATACATTGGATTACAAACTCGAAGAAGTGTATTCTTGGTCAGAAGTTTACAACCAAAGGAAATGGCAACCACAACAACAGACACAAAAGACAACAACATCTTCATCTCAAGAAAGTGTCGTATCCGATTCCGATATTTCGGCATCAAGAGGCCCAATAAGTAAGACCAATATACCTATTGCTAAACCATATACAAGCAAAAACACTCAACAACCTGCTTTTTTAGACATCAGTCCGGCAGCAAATTCTCCACCAATGGCAGAAAGACCACAAGAAGGGGCAAAAGAAACCGACCAAAACATTGCAGAAAGGACCAGGAGCCAGCTGTCGAAAGTGTTCTCATAATAAACATATCATCTAAAACCCTCACTAAAGCCGAAACCAACTTGCTGAATAAAGGCACTACATTTGTCCCTACCTACCATTCAAATTTGGCGGAAACGGAGATAGCGCTGTTTAAATTTTTCAGATCTTTGAAATTAAAATTTTTCTTCAAAGACATACAAGAACCACAACAAAATGAAACATGGGATAAAGATTTCAAACCCAAAAGTACCTTCTGTGCGCCATTCACGCACAAGACCATTGAAGCTTTCGAAAGGTCGGTGTTGGCAAATGTCCAAGAAATCTCATTCACCAAACCCAAACAGATGAACTTATCCACTAAAGAATGGAATACTCTCAAAAACGTTAGTCATGACAAACAGTTAACTTTCCAAAAAGCCGATAAAGGTGGTGCCCTTATTGTTATGGACACTGAATTCTACATGAGGAGCGTTAATAATCACGTTGCTAATCAAGACGTCTATCTTCCCTTAGAATCTGATCCAACGCATGAATATCAAACCATCCTTCACAAGATCATTGAACATGCATTTGAAATGAACTGGATTTGCGGTAAAACCAAGCAATTTTTTGATACTAAATTCCCCAGAAGACCGCAACTATACATGTTGCCAAAAATACATAAGGATACAATCAACCTTCCGTTCAGACCCATAGTCTTGGCCTGTGGGTCCATTTCTGAACCTATTGGAAAATTCGTAGATAAATTTCTACAACCGATTGTGCAAAAAAGCTCTACTTACATAAAAGACACTACCTCATTTCTGAATTTACTGAAGCTGATTGCACTTGAAGAAAACGAGACATACGTATTGTGCACGATAGATGTAACAGCGCTATATACATCGATACCCCACAATGAGGGGCTAGAAGCACTAGAATGGATTTTGCTAAGAAGCGATTTGGAAGAGACACAAAAATTGTTCATCATGGAACTCATGCAATTTGCATTCTACTACAGCTATTTTGAATGGCAAGGAAAATTCTATAACCAAGCCAGCGGAACATCTATGGGCTTCGGGGGGGCTCCTTCGTATGCCAACATTTTCATGAACAAATTCGAGACCAATTACATTCTTGAGAACCCTATGTGGACTAAAGTGATCGTCATGTATAAAAGATACATCGATGACCTATTTGTAATTTGGAAAGGATCTCGTCAAGAACTTGAAAACAACATCTCTATTTTAAACACTTATAACAATCGCATAAAATTCACCCATTCCATTGATGAGAAATCTATTGCTTTCTTGGATGTTAAAGTGAAACTTGATCACAATCATATCATCACTCAAGTTCACACTAAAAAGACGGATAAAAACTCGTGTCTGTTATTCCAGAGTTTTCACCCAGAGGCTCTCAAGAAACATTTACCAACTTCCCAATACATCAGAATGAAACGCATCTCATCCAACAATGAAGATTAACAAATAATTCTTGATGAACAAACGGTGAAATATCGCCAAAGAGGCTATCCTGAAAACGTGTTAAAGACATCTTTAGATAAGGTGTTAGTGCAATCACGTGATGATCTATTGCAAGAAGAAACAACTAATCAAAAGAACAAGACTGTATGCGTCTTAAAATATTCCACAGAATCATTGAAGATCAAAAAAGCCATCAATAAACATTGGCGTATTATACAAATGGAACCTGATTTGAAAGATTTATATGATGACAGAATAACCTTCGCATTTCAACGATCCAAAAATTTGAAAGAGATATTGAACACACCAAAGAAAATCACGAAGAAATGGCATGGTATGCTTCAATGCTACAACTGCATACATTGTGGGAATGTTATTGTTGGCAATAAATTCACCCACCCCACTAAAGGTTGTCCCATAGCTCTCAACCACACTAGTACTTGTGACACGGCCAATTGCATCTATGCCATCAAATGCCCGTGTGGCAAAGTATATGTTGGTCAAACTGAAAGGAAAATCAAAATCCGCATCACAGAACACAAGAGCAACATCAGGTTGAAGAACCTCAAGTCTTCTGTAGCATGTCATTGGATTGAGGCTAAACATCAAATCTCTCAACTACGTTTCACCATACTTGAAACGATCACACAACGCCGAGACCAGGATCCCATCAAACAAAGATTAAGAACGGAGTATTTTTGGATTAAAAAATTGAACTGTACCCATCCTAATGGGATTAATGATCGCATAGAGTATGCATGTTTCTTATAATATACTTAAAGGACACCACATTGGCAAGAGGAACATTCTGGTCCGTATATCATGTGTAACGTTTTGTTTTTTTATTTGAGTGTTATTTTGTATATTTTATTGTCCATGTGTTAACATTGTCTCTCTTTTAACCTTTATTTTGTATATCCAGTGGTTTCTTCTGAACCTTCGACATTTCAGCACACATTTTTGTCCATTTACATCACGCGACTTTTTTCTTTCTACATTACATTACTTTATCGAATTCAACGCGCTAGCACTAGTTAAGCCGCTGCTCCCCCGATCACGTGAGACACACGCTTATGTGTGATACAAAATCATTGGCCTTCCACTTATACGTCACTATTAGCCTTTCCTCCCGTATCATGTGACTATGATCTCATTATATCATTCGACCTATCACATTCCACTTTACAACAGTCATTGCATCAGCGCGGAAATTGAACATCAACAATAGAGTTTCAACGGCAACTGAGACCCGCCGGTCCCTAGTAAGTGGTTTATGAAATACATGTTTAGACGCGTATAATGGAATTTAACTTTAGACACTTCAACTTTGAACCTTAACCGCTATTGTTTGTTAAAACTGGCTCGCTCAATACATGGGTGATTTTCACTTGGTTGTCCCTATACACGTCATTATACAATCATTTTTACCACATTGCACAGACAGTTTCTTGTTCAAGTCCTCTAACTGCTTTTCGCTATTCATCACAGTATAAGTTTGTATTAAAAACTCCACGAATCGTAT
The DNA here is from genome assembly GCF_964204655.1 of Triturus cristatus. Lineage (NCBI taxonomy): Eukaryota > Metazoa > Chordata > Amphibia > Caudata > Salamandridae > Triturus > Triturus cristatus. The sequence continues at coordinate 272,315,029 of NC_140582.1, forward strand.
ACCTAGATTTCGGATGTAATAGGATGCATATTTTACTTTTAAATCCGGATGTGGCAGATGTATATTTTGCTTTTCATTTGTGTGCCAATTAATTTATTGCGCTCATTTTTGCACTGTGTAGTGAACTTAATGGTCCTGTTTCATTTGTTATAGACCCCTGAAGAAGGGTCAGATTCGATTGACCCGAAATGCATTGGGTGGATGTCTAACATTGAACACAAAGAAAGCTTTGTCAAAAGATGATTATGGATATAATATTCAAGTGATTCATGAACTAATGAATTTTTGAAGTTCAACCTTATGGAGTAACTTTTCGTTTCAATCAATAAATTGAACTATGTGAAGAAACCTCAGTGTTTCATTGAATACAGTGCGCACTTGTTCAGTGGGAAGGTGACACTCCCCACGACATTGGGGCTCCCCCACGGTCCCCAACAGAGAGGCCAGGCCCTGGGGGATGGGGTCCCCAGGGCAAGAAGTAGCCAGGGAGGGGGGCTACACGGCCCCCTCCCCCTTTAAAAAAAATTAATGAAAATTTACGTTTGAAAAAAAAACAAGTTTGGAGTCGCGACCCCCCCTCCTGTCCACTCCCCACAAACAAATGTGATTGCAACCTTCCGAAATCTGAAACGTAACAAATCGGCTGATGTTGCACAATTATAAAAT